>NW_027362768.1:182138682-182556943 GCF_046119375.1 Phyllobates terribilis
GTGCACTTTGTAAGCCGTGAATAGTGCACTTTGTATGCCATGACCAGTGCACTTTGAGGCTTACAATCAGTGCACTTTGTAGGTCGCGACTAGTGCACTTTGTAGGCCATGACCAGTGCACTTTGTAGGCCATGACCAGTGCACTTTGTAGACCATGACCAGTGTACTTTGTAGACCATGACCAGTGCACTTTTTAGGCCATAAGAAGTGCACTTTGTAGGCCATGACCAGTGTACTTTGTAGGCCATGACCAGTGCACTTTGTAGGCCATGACCAGTGCACTTTGTAGTCCATGACCAGTGTACTTTGTAGACCATGACCAGTGCACTTTTTAGGCCATGAGAAGTGCAATTTGTAGACCATGACAAGTGCACTTTGTAGGCCATAACCAGTGCACTTTGTAGGCCATGACCAGTGCACTTTGTAGGCCATGACCAGTGCACTTTGTAGGCCATGACCAGTGCACTTTGTAGACCATGAGAAGTGCACTTTTTAGGCGATGAACAGAATACTTTGTAAGCTTCAACCAGTACACTTTGTAGGCCATGAGTAGTGCACTTTGTAGGCCATGACCAGAAAACTTTGTAAGCCTCAACCAGTGCACTTTGTAGGCCATGACCAGTGCACTTTGTAGGCCATGACCAGTGCACTTTGTAGGCCATGACCAGAGCACTTTGTAGGCCATGACCAGTGCACTTTGTAGGCCATCATCAGTGCATTTGGTAGGCCTGATCAGTGTACTTTGCAGGCCATGACCAATGCATTTTGCGGGCCATCATCAGTGCACTTTATAGGCCATGACTAGTGCACTTTATAGGTTCTAGTAACACTGCATGAAATAGACCTCAACCAGAGCATTCTCTAGTGCACTTTGTAGGTCTGAACTAATGCATGCTGTAAATCTCAATGAATCTATTTTTCAGACTAAAATTAGTGAGTTTTGTAGTCCCCAATCACCTCTTGTAGGCCTTTAGCGTTTTTTGTGCTGTGCTCTGTCTATGTAAGCAACAGACTACAGTCGGACAGCACACAGAAAGAACAATTGAGGCTTATGTGCAGGTGCACATGCACCATTTTCCTCACAACTTCAGGTCAGTGTAGAAACACTCTCAGCCTGCGCTAGGCTGGTCTGGTTTATAGACCAGAAAAAAAGCCTGAAAATAGCAGGCAAGTCCTGCACTTGTCCACCACATGGAAGAGCACACAAAAGTGCACACGGACTCATTCCTGTAAAAAATTGCAGGTAAGTGGTCCCCATTTGGAGTACAGATGATGGCAGTGAAGTGTCAGCTCCTGTTTCCTCCGCTGAGTGTTCTAATCAGAACCGTCTCCTCCAGAAGATTATCCCAGAGTTAGTGAGACACAGGAGCTGAGCCATCAATTCCTTCATCTGTACTCCATTGGAGTACATTCTGATAGCAATGAAGCTAAAGCAACAAATTGACTGAGGAAAATTAGGGGTTTGGAAGCCACTTACATAAACTTTTTTTTTTACAGATATGAAGACAAATCCCCTAATAAAGTGATGTGCAAAGTTTTATAATTTTCCAAGCTGGACAAAAAATTATTAAAAAGTAAAATAAAAGCTTAGCTACTTTGAAATTCATTAGTTTCAATCCATGAATATATTTGCTCTCCATCTGAAGCTGCAGGGATTTTAACGTTCCCCTAATTTGGCAGCTGTGCTGGGAATTGTCACTTTGGGGCATTTGATATTGGAAATTTGTATCTTTACTTGACCCATTTAGAACAAATTGTACCAGGAAATGGTCTTTTTTTTAGTAAATCGCAAGTTGGAAAAGACTGAAGGAACACAGAGGTTCTTGAGTGGAACGGTTCAACAATGTTTCCACTTGAAGCTTTTGGAGAAAGACAGACGGGTTTACATGGAAGCTGGGACGGGTGCCAAAACAAAGCGGAGTGGATCTAGGCAACACAATGTCAGGTAGAAGCCGTGTGAAGTGTCAGCCTGAAAGGATTCTTGTGTGTGCGTCTCAGTCACTAACTTTTACAGAGAGACTTCGCTTGGCAAGTTTATTGAACAAAAGTTGGGAAAGTCACACAGATTGTTTAAAGAGACGGGTCACAGAGGCTCTGTGCTGTGACGGTCTAAATATACTTCATACAGTCTTCTAACTCCATGTCACTCCACCAGTATATTACCACCGATGTGTTTATCAAAAAACTTTTATTCTTTCAAAAATTATTATTTATAGTTTGAAAAAGCAACCTACAAAAAACAACACATTTATAGCTGAAGAGGAAAACTAGTATAGCCAGGATTGTTATATGTTAACTTCCAGATTTATTTTCTTTTCCATCCTTTTTCGCAGTTTAGTAAATATATTTTTAATCTATTCATGCTCTCTCATTGGGCGGGATCTTCCTTGTGTGATGTAAGAGTTGTGCTGTTTGTACAGGCTCCTCCTGGTGTGATGTCAGAGCTGTGCTGTGTGTACAGGCTCCTCCTGGTGTGATGTCAGAGCTGTGCTGTGTGTACAGGCTCCTCCTGGTGTGATGATGTCAGAGCTGTGCTGTGTGGACAGGCTCCTCCTGGTGTGATGTAAGAGCTGTGCTGTGTGTACAGGCTCCTCTTGGTGTGATGTCAGAGCTGTGCTGTTTGTACAGGCTCCTCCTGGTGTGATGTCAGAGCTGTGCTGTGTGTACAGGCTCCTCCTGGTGTGATGTCAGAGCTGTGCTGTGTGTACAGGCTCCTCCTGGTGTGATGTCAGAGCTGTGCTGTGTGTACAGGCTCCTCCTGGTGTGATGTCAGAGCTGTGCTGTGTGTACAGGCTCCTCTTGGTGTGATGTAAGAGCTGTGCTGTGTGTACAGGCTCCTCCTGGTGTGATGTCAGAGCTGTGCTGTGTGTACAGGCTCCTCTTGGTGTGATGTCAGAGCTGTGCTGTGTGTACAGGCTCCTCTTGGTGTGATGTAAGAGCTCTGCTGTTTGTACAGACTCCTCTTGGTGTGATGTCAGAGCTGTGCTGTGTGTACAGGCTCCTCTTGGTGTGATGTAAGAGCTGTGCTGTGTGTTCAGGCTCCTCTTGGTGTGATGTAAGAGCTGTGCTGTGTGTTCAGGCTCCTCCTGGTGTGATGTGAGAGCTGTGCTGTGTGTACAGGCTCCTCTTGGTGTGATGTAAGAGCTCTGCTGTTTGTACAGACTCCTCTTGGTGTGATGTAAGAGCTGTGCTGTTTGTACAGGCTCCTCCTGGTGTGATGTAAGAGCTGTGCTGTGTGTACAGGCTCCTCTTGGTGTGATGTCAGAGCTGTGCTGTGTGTACAGGCTACTCCTGGTGTGATGTAATAGCTTTGCTGTGTGTACAGGCTCCTCCTGGTGTGATGTCAGAGCTGTGCTGTGTGTACAGGCTCCTCCTGGTGTGATTTAAGAGCTGTGCTGTGTGTACAGGCTCCTCTTGGTGTGATGTCAGAGCTGTGCTGTGTGTACAGGCTCCTCCTGGTGTGATGTAAGAGCTGTGCTTTGTGTACAGGCTCCTCCTGGTGTGATGTAAGAGCTGTGCTGTTTGTACAGGCTACTCCTGGTGTGATGTAAGAGCTGTGCTGTGTGTACAGGCTCCTCCTGGTGTGATGTAAGAGCTGTGCTGTGTGTACAGGCTCCTCTTGGTGTGATGTCAGAGCTGTGCTGTGTGTTCAGGCTCCTCTTGGTGTGATGTCAGAGCTGTACTGTGTGTACAGGCTCCTCTTGGTGTGATGTAAGAGCTGTGCTGTGTGGATAGGCTCCTCCTGGTGTGATGTAAGAGCTGTGCTGTGTGTACAGGCTCCTCCTTGTGTGATGTAAGATCTGTGCTGTGTGTACAGGCTCCTCCTGGTGTGATGTCAGAGCTGTGCTGTTTGTACAGGCTCCTCTTGGTGTGATGTCAGAGCTGTGCTGTGTGTACAGGCTCCTCCTGGTGTGATGTCAGAGCTGTGCTGTGTGTACAGGCTCCTCCTGGTGTGATGTAAGAGCTGTGCTGTGTGTACAGGCTCCTCCTGGTGTGATGTAAGAGCTGTGCAGTGTGTGCAGGCTCCTCTTGGTGTGATGTAAGAGCTGTGCAGTGTGTGCAGGCTCCTCTTGGTGTGATGTCAGAGCTGTGCTGTGTGTACAGGCTCCTCCTGGTGTGATGTCAGAGCTGTGTTGTGTGTACAGGCTCCTCTTGGTGTGATGTCAGAGCTGTGCTGCTTGTACAGGCTCCTCTTGGTGTGATGTCAAAGCTGTGCTGTGTGTACACGCTCCTCCTGGTGTGATGTAAGAGCTGTGCTTTGTGTACAGGCTCCTCTTGGTGTGATGTAAGAGCTGTGCTGTGTGTACAGGCTCCTCTTGGTGTGATGTCAGAGCTGTGCTGTGTGTACAGGCTCCTCTTAGTGTGATGTCAGAGCTGTGCTGTGTGTACAGGCTCCTCTTGGTGTGATGTAAGAGCTGTGCTGTTTGTACAGGCTTCTCTTAGTGTGATGTCAGAGCTGTGCTGTGTGTACAGGCTCCTCTTAGTGTGATGTCAGAGCTGTGCTGTGTGTACAGGCTCCTCTTGGTGTGATGTAAGAGCTGTGCAGTTTGTACAGGCTCCACTTGGTGTGATGTCAGAGCTGTGCTGTGTGTACAGGCTCTTCCTGGTGTGATGTAAGAGCGGTGCTGTCTGTACAGTCTCCTCCTGGTGTGATGTCAGAGCTGTGCTGTGTGTACAGGCTCCTCCTTGTGTGATGTAAGATCTGTGCTGTGTGTGCAGGCTCCACTTGGTGTGATGTAAGAGCTGTGCTGTTTGTACAGGCTCCTCTTGGTGTGATGTCAGAGCTGTGCTGTCTGTACAGGCTCCTCTTGGTGTGATGTCAGAGCTGTGCTGTGTGTACAGGCTCCTCTTGGTGTGATGTAAGAGCTGTGCTGTGTGTACAGGCTCCTCCTGGTGTGATGTAAGAGCTGTGCTGTTTGTACAGGCTCCTCCTGGTGTGATGTCAGAGCTGTGCTGTTTGTACAGGCTCCTCTTGGTGTGATGTCAGAGCTGTGCTGTTTGTACAGGCTCCTCCTGGTGTGATGTCAGAGCTGTGCTGTTTGTACAGGCTCCTCTTGGTGTGATGTCAGAGCTGTGCTGTTTGTACAGGCTCCTCCTGGTGTGATGTAAGAGCTGTGCTGTGTGAACAGGCTCCTCCTGGTGTGATGTCAGAGCTGTGCTGTGTGTACAGGCTCCTCTTGGTGTGATGTAAGAGCTGTGCTGTGTGTACAGGCTCCTCCTGGTGTGATGTAAGAGCTGTGCTGTTTGTACAGGCTCCTCCTGGTGTGATGTCAGAGCTGTGCTGTTTGTACAGGCTCCTCTTGGTGTGATGTCAGAGCTGTGCTGTTTGTACAGGCTCCTCCTGGTGTGATGTCAGAGCTGTGCTGTTTGTACAGGCTCCTCTTGGTGTGATGTCAGAGCTGTGCTGTTTGTACAGGCTCCTCCTGGTGTGATGTAAGAGCTGTGCTGTCTGTACAGGCTCCTCCTGGTGTGATGTAAGAGTTGTGCTGTTTGTACAGGCTCCTCTTGGTGTGATGTAAGAGTTGTGCTGTTTGTACAGGCTCCTCCTGGTGTGATGTAAGAGTTGTGCTGTTTGTACAGGCTCCTCTTGGTGTGATGTCAGAGCTGTGCGGTGTGTACAGCCTCCTCCTGGTGTGATGTCAGAGCTGTGCTGTGTGTACAGGCTCCTCCTGGTGTGATGTAAGAGCTGTGCTGTGTGTACAGGCTCCTCCTGGTGTGATGTAAGAGCTGTGCAGTTTGTACAGGCTCCACTTAGTGTGATGTCAGAGCTGTGCTGTCTGTACAGGCTACTCCTGGTGTGATGTCAGAGCTGTGCAGTGTGTACAGGCTCCTCCTGGTGTGATGTAAGAGCTGTGCTGTTTGTACAGGCTTCTCCTGGTGTGATGTCAGAGCTGTGCTGTCTGTACAGGCTACTCCTGGTGTGATGTCAGATCTGTGCTGTTTGTACAGGCTCCTCCTGGTGTGATGTAAGAGCTGTGCTGTTTGTACAGGCTTCTCCTGGTGTGATGTCAGAGCTGTGCTGTTTGTACAGGCTCCTCTTGGTGTGATGTCAGAGCTGTGCTGTTTGTACAGGCTCCTCTTGGTGTGATGTCAGAGCTGTGCTGTGTGTACAGGCTCCTCTTGGTGTGATGTCAGAGCTGTGCTGTGTGTACAGGCTCCTCCTGGTGTGATGTCAGAGCTGTGCTGTGTGTACAGGCTCCTCTTGTTGTGATGTCAGAGCTGTGCTGTGTGTACAGGCTCCTCTTGGTGTGATGTAAGAGCTGTGCTGTGTGTACAGGCTCCTCCTGGTGTGAAGTCAGAGCTGTGTAGTTTCTACAGGCTCCTCTTGGTGTGATGTCAGAATTGTGCTGTTTGTACAGGCTCCTGTTGGTGTGATGTCAGAGCTGTGCTGTGTGTACAGGCTATTCTTGGTGTGATGTCAGAGCTGTGCTGTTTGTACACGCTCCTCTTGGTGTGAAGTCAGAGCTGTGCTGTGTGTACAGGCTCCTGTTGGTGTGATGTCAGAGCTGTGCTGTGTGTACAGGCTCCTCCTGGTGTGATGCAAGAGCGATGCTGTTTGTACAGGCTCCACCTGGTGTGATGTCAGAGCTGTGCTGTTTGTACAGGCTCCTCCTGGTGTGATGTCAGAGCTGTGCTGTGTGTACAGGCTCCTCTTGGTGTGATGTCAGAGCTGTGCTGTGTGTACAGGCTCCTCCTGGTGTGATGTAAGAGCGGTGCTGTTTGTAAAGGCTCCTCCTGGTGTGATGTCAGAGCTGTGCTGTGTGTACAGGCTCCTCCTGGTGTGATGTCAGAGCTGTGCTGTTTGTACAGGCTCCTCCTGGTGTGATGTCAGAGCTGTGCTGTTTGTACAGGCTCCTCTTGGTGTGATGTCAGAGCTGTGCTGTTTGTACAGGCTCCTCCTGGTGTGATGTCAGAGCTGTGCTGTTTGTACAGGCTCCTCTTGGTGTGATGTCAGAGCTGTGCTGTTTGTACAGGCTCCTCCTGGTGTGATGTAAGAGTTGTGCTGTTTGTACAGGCTCCTCTTGGTGTGATGTAAGAGTTGTGCTGTTTGTACAGGCTCCTCCTGGTGTGATGTAAGAGTTGTGCTGTTTGTACAGGCTCCTCTTGGTGTGATGTCAGAGCTGTGCGGTGTGTACAGCCTCCTCCTTGTGTGATGTCAGAGCTGTGCTGTCTGTACAGTCTCCTCCTGGTGTGATGTCAGAGCTGTGCTGTGTGTACAGGCTCCTCCTGGTGTGATGTAAGAGCTGTGCTGTGTGTACAGGCTCCTCCTGGTGTGATGTAAGAGCTGTGCAGTTTGTACAGGCTCCACTTAGTGTGATGTCAGAGCTGTGCTGTCTGTACAGGCTACTCCTGGTGTGATGTCAGAGCTGTGCAGTGTGTACAGGTTCCTCCTGGTGTGATGTAAGAGCTGTGCTGTTTGTACAGGCTTCTCCTGGTGTGATGTCAGAGCTGTGCTGTCTGTACAGGCTACTCCTGGTGTGATGTCAGATCTGTGCTGTTTGTACAGGCTCCTCCTGGTGTGATGTAAGAGCTGTGCTGTTTGTACAGGCTTCTCCTGGTGTGATGTCAGAGCTGTGCTGTTTGTACAGGCTCCTCTTGGTGTGATGTCAGAGCTGTGCTGTTTGTACAGGCTCCTCTTGGTGTGATGTCAGAGCTGTGCTGTGTGTACAGGCTCCTCTTGGTGTGATGTCAGAGCTGTGCTGTGTGTACAGGCTCCTCCTGGTGTGAAGTCAGAGCTGTGTAGTTTCTACAGGCTCCTCTTGGTGTGATGTCAGAATTGTGCTGTTTGTACAGGCTCCTGTTGGTGTGATGTCAGAGCTGTGCTGTGTGTACAGGCTATTCTTGGTGTGATGTCAGAGCTGTGCTGTTTGTACACGCTCCTCTTGGTGTGAAGTCAGAGCTGTGCTGTGTGTACAGGCTCCTGTTGGTGTGATGTCAGAGCTGTGCTGTGTGTACAGGCTCCTCCTGGTGTGATGCAAGAGCGATGCTGTTTGTACAGGCTCCACCTGGTGTGATGTCAGAGCTGTGCTGTTTGTACAGGCTCCTCCTGGTGTGATGTCAGAGCTGTGCTGTGTGTACAGGCTCCTCTTGGTGTGATGTCAGAGCTGTGCTGTGTGTACAGGCTCCTCCTGGTGTGATGTAAGAGCGGTGCTGTTTGTAAAGGCTCCTCCTGGTGTGATGTCAGAGCTGTGCTGTGTGTACAGGCTCCTCCTGGTGTGATGTCAGAGCTGTGCTGTTTGTACAGGATCCTCCTGGTGCATTGTAAGTTCTGTGCTGTTTGTACAGGCTCCTCCTGGTGTGATGTAAGAGCTGTGCTGTTTGTACAGTCTACTCCTGGTGAGATGTAAGAGCTGTGCTGTGTGTACAGGCTCCTACTGGTGTGAAGTCAGAGCTGTGCAGTTTGTACAGGCTCCTGTTGGTGTGATGTAAGAGCTGTGCTGTTTGTACAGGCTCCTCCTGGTGTGATGTCAGAGCTGTGCTGTTTGTACAGGCTCCTCCTGGTGTGATGTCAGAGCTGTGCAGTTTGTCCAGGCTCCTCTTGGTGTGATGTCAGAGTTGTGCTGTTTGTACAGGCTCCTCTTGGTGTGATGTCAGAGCTGTGCTGTTTGTACAGGCTCTTCCTGGTGTGATGTAAGAGCTGTGCTGTGAGGACAGGCTCCTCCTGGTGTGATGTTAGAGCTGTGCTGTTTGTACAGGCTCCTCTTGGTGTGATGTAAGAGCTGTGCTGTGTGTACAGGCTCCTCCTGTAGTGATGTAAGAGCTGTGCTGTGTGTACAGGCTCCTCCTGGTGTGATGTAAAAGCTGTGCTGTTTGTACGGGCTCCTCCTGGTGTGATGTAAGAGCTGTGCTGTGTGTACAGGCTCCTCCTGGTGTGATGTAAGAGCTGTGCTGTGTGTACAGGCTCCTCCTGGTGTGATGTCAGAGCTGTGCTGTTTGTACAGGCTCCTCCTGGTGTGATGTAAGAGCTGTGCTGTTTGTACAGTCTACTCCTGGTGAGATGTAAGAGCTGTGCTGTGTGTACAGGCTCCTACTGGTGTGATGTAAGAGCTGTGCTGTGTGCACAGGCTCTACCTGGTGTGATGTCAGAGCTGTCCTGTGTGTACAGGCTCCTCTTGGTGTGATGTAAGAGCTGTGCTGTGTGTACAGGCTCCTCCTGGTGTGATGTAAGAGCTGTGTTGTCTGTACAGTCTCCTCCTGGTGTGATGTAAGAGCTGTGCTGTGTCTACAGGCTCCTCCTGATGTGATGTAAGAGCTGTGCTGTGTGTACAGGCTCCACTTTGTGTGATGTCAGAGCTGTGCTGTCTGTACAGGTTCCTCCTGGTGTGATGTCAGAGCTGTGCTGTGTGTACAGGCTCCTCCTGGTGTGATGTCAGAGCTGTGCTGTGTGTACAGGCTCCTCCTTGTGTGATGTAAGAGCTATGCGGTGTGGACAGGCTCGTTCCTGGTGTGATGCAAGAGCGGTGCTGTCTGTACAGTCTCCTACTGGTGTGATGTCAGAGCTGTGCTGTTTGTACAGGCGCCTCCTGGTGTGATGTCAGAGCTGTGCTGTGTGTACAGGCACCTCCTTGTGTCATGTAAATGTGTCACCCTGGCCTGGATGCCACAAAATGTATTAAAGCTGTGTCTGAGAGCAAGGGGGAGGTTCTCTAGTCAGGGGAACATTAGCATGCAGTACCTCCTGTCTCAGGCCAGTAGGGGGAGCAAGCTGCCCCTATAAAAGCTGGTACTGGGGGCAGGGTTAGGGAGAACTGGATGGCCTGTCTCAGCATTGAGACTTGTCCCAGAGCAGAGCAGGGACAGACAGTTGCACTGCACCTAAGAGGAAGTGTGGCAGGAGGAGAGCCACAAGCCAGAGACAAGAGGCGAAGAGAGCCTGTCTTGGCAGATAACGGACTTAATCTACCAGACTTTGGTGTCTGAGGCTGGGAGGATTCTACATCCTCCAGCAGATAACCAGTTCGCAGGGGACTGTATATTCCTTGGCCTAAGAAGCCTGGAGGCCCTGCCACAACCGAAGGGACCAGCAAAGCCGTACAAGGCTGGGAGCAGAAAGGAACCCACGTCGCAGGCCATACAGGCGAGAATACACGGAAAGCTCGGAAACGTGGGCTGTTACCCTATAACGAGGAGATAGCCAGAAGGAGCACAGAAAGCACGGTAGGCCTACACCCTCACCCTGACCAGGGCCAATTTCCCCGTTGCTCTCAGACATCCAGGTCCCCTCCTAGCTGGGACTGTTTATGGGTCAGTTTATCTGTTTTAGTAAAGACCCTGGACTGCAACCTATTGTCTGTGTGCTCCTTCGCGCCTCCAGCACTACCGGTACTGGGACTCTCACCACCATCACTCCCACCATCCACCACACTGCCCTGGGGCCGCACTCTTCCCGTGGGGAGTCACACCATCCCAGCTGCATATATCATTAGCCCCAGCGGTCTGCCCTGCAGCGGCGGTTCCTAATGACCGCAAATCCACGGGTGGCGTAGTCGGACATAATCAATAGCACATAACGGACTACCACTGGCCTGACCACCCTGAGCCACGGAACCAGGTTGCCACCACTACTCCCATCGTTCCCAGACTGCCCGGATCCGAGTGCCCCACGGCCCAGGGGGCGAGTCAGCTTTGGCGTAGTCGGCAGGATTTCGTGCCCGCAACCACCGGGTACTGCGTGCCTGAAAAAGACTTTTGTAACTTACCTATGGCAAAGTTTCCCGCCGTCCGGAGTCGTTTCCCGCCATCCGGAGCCGATTCCCGCCATCAGACGCCATCTTGGACCGTTTCCCGCCGTCTTCTGCCGTCTTCCCGCCATCCGCAGCTGTTTCCCGCCATCGGACGCCATCTTCAGGACGCCGCGCGGGAAGAAGAGGGGCGTGGACGTCCAAACCGTGCGAGATCAGAAGCTCCGCCCCACGCACCGACGCTGCGCAAGGTCCTGGAAGGGAGAGAGAGCGACGCTGACGTCATCAGGTCGCGACGCCAGGTCCTCATCCATAGCAGCAGCAGCGGAGCCGCGGCCTACAGAAGATGATCGTCGGAAGGTAGGCCATGCTTAACTAGGGGGGAGGAAGATGTCGGACACAGAGGCGCCCACTACCACCAACGCAGCTGCAGCAGCGGTAATGCCCTTTTCCTTGCCCTACATCCCTGGAGCGGCCTGGCTGCCCAAATACTCAGGGGAGCCCCATGCCCTAACTGACTTTAAAGAAAGGCTATACAGTTTGTTCCACGTTTACCCCCTGACAGAGGAGCAGAAGGTCAGCATATTGACAGGGCAGTTAACTGGCGCAGCCCAAAGGGAGGTAAAATCATGGCCCACTGAGGAGAAAAGGACTGTGAAGGGTATTCTGGCCCGGCTGCGGGGTACCTTTGACACACGTACCTCCGCTGAGATTAAAATGAGGTTCTATGGATGTAAGCAGCGGGCACAGGACAGCATCAGAGACTATGCCCTAAATCTGCAGGAAGCCTTGAGGGCTATTCAACAAACTGACCCTGGCAGTGTGCAGGAAACGGATAAACTGCTAACAGAACAATTCATAGAAGGTCTGCTGTCTAGCGCCCACAGGGCCCAACTGCGCCTCATGTTCTTTCAGAACCCCGACCTGACCTTTGCCCAATTTAAGGACAGGGCCATAAGGGTGCTCCGTGAATCTGCAACCAGTGGCGCTATAAACCCCCGGCGCCCTGCTATCACCTACCACCAGGAGGCGGCGCCCTCCTCTATGGACCCCGTGGGGGCTGATGCACAGGACCTTAACCAAGCACCGTCGAAAGACCTGCACCACCAAGTCCAGGAGCTGACCAGGAGCGTCGCGGCGTTGACCAGGACCGTCCAGGCTTTGCAAGTGGACCCGTCAAGACCCATCGAGCTGGCTTCAAGTCCGGAGGATGTCCCGTGGCGTCGACAGAGGAGAATCCCGTCATTCCGAGGGAGGCCCACAGACTGCTACGCAGAGGATGGACAGCCCATTTGCCGTCGATGCAACCAGCCCGGACACATTTCCAGGTACTGTAATTTAAACGGGTCCAACCTGGGGCAGAGGGCCAACCCCCAGGCATAAGATCACCAGGCCCTTACAATTGGCGTAATAAGTACGTTGGGGGGCGCCCGGTTTTACCCGTGGTGCTGGATGGTATCCCCATGAGCGCCTTGCTGGATACTGGGTCACAAGTAACCACTATCCCTTATGTACTTTTTAAGCAGTATTGGACTGATGCTGATATCACACGGTATCCAGACAGTAACTTGAGCATCATCGCCAGTAATGGCTTACCCGTGCCGCAGATGGGGTTCAAGGAGATGACCATTAAAATTGGTAAAGTTGAACTGCCGGCACAGGGAGTAATTATTGTGGACATTGACCGTCGTGAAAGTCACCCTAAAATAACTGTGGGTACTAACGTAATTGAAAATTGTCTTTCATAGGTAATTGTAATCTTACAACAGGTGGCGGTGAATGCTAGTTCCAGCCAACAGAGAGTCCTCAACAAGGAGATAAAAGCCCTGATGAGACGGCAGCAGGTAGAACTGTCTGGTGGTGAGATCGGTAGCGTAAGACTGAGTGACCCATTCCCCATTTCCATGCCTCCCAAAAGTGAAATGATGATCTGGTGTCGGACTGCAATCGGGTTGAGAGGTAGAGACTACCAAGCCATGGTAGAACCCGTGTACTCAGACAGCAGGCCCACCATTTTGACAGCCCGGGGGGTGGTTGATGTCCGTCATGGGAGGGTGCCCGTCCGCATCCTCAACATTGGGGAGAGGGAAGTACACTTACCCAGGTACGCTACACTCGCCAAACTGTTTGTCGTCGAACACAAAGCTATCAGGGCCGTGGAACCCTTGCCTCCATCTCCACAGGCGGAGGGTAATGGCTCCCAGAAACAAAAGGAGGACTGGTGCCAGAAACTCCACGTGGGTGCTGACTCCACTCCCCTGCACCAAAAACAAGGAGTCTACTGGGTGGTACAGGAGTACGAGAGAGTCTTTAGTAAGCACCCGCTGGACTTCGGCAGAGTAAAAGGGATAGAACACCACATCCCCACAGGGAGCCACCCACCGATAAAAGAAAGACACAGACCTGTACCCCCTGCACACTACCAGAACGCAAAGGGCATGCTAAGAGAGATGAAAGAAGCTGGGGTCATTAGAGACAGCTGTAGCCGCTGGGCAGCCCCCTTGGTTCTGGTCAAAAAGAAAGACGGCACCATGAGAATGTGCGTAGACTATAGACAAATCAACCGTATCACCCACAAAGACGCGTATCCGCTGCCTAGAATAAAGGAGTCTTTAGCCGCACTAAAATCAGCTAACTTCTTTTCTACTTTGGACCATACTAGCGGGTACTGGCAGGTTCCTGTGGCAGAGGCTGACAAGGAGAAGACCGCCTTCACCACCCCGATGGGACTGAGTGAGTTCAACTGTATGCCTTTCGGGCTCTGCAATGCACCAGGGACCTTCCAGCGGCTGATGGAATGCTGTCTAGGGCACCAAAACTTCGAGACGGTCCTCCTTTACCTGGACGACGTGATCGTCTATTCGAAAACCTACGAGGACCATCTAAAGCACCTGGCCGAGGTGTTCGAAGCCCTGGCAGGCTATGGCCTGAAGGTGAAACCATTGAAGTGTCACCTGCTGAAACCAAAGGTCCAGTACCTAGGGCATGTGGTAAGCGCGGAAGGAGTGGCCCCCGACCCTGACAAGGTCACGGCAATCAAGAGCTGGCCAAGCCCCTCGAACATCAAAGAGGTGAGACAGTTTCTCGGGTTGGTAGGCTACTACCGAAGGTTCATCCCCAGGTTCACTAAGATGGCAGCTCCTATGCAGGACCTCCTGATCGGACAGTCCAAGTCCAGAAGTCAAAAGCCACCCTTCAAGTGGGATAAACCGGAAGAGGAGTCCTTCCGCCAGCTAAAGATGGCCCTCACAGGGGATGAGATCCTGGCCTACCCTGATTATGGCCAGCCTTTCATTCTCCACACAGATGCCAGTAATGTGGGACTGGGAGCCGTACTGTCCCAAAACCAACAGGGCAGAGAACGGGTGATCGCATACGCCAGCCGGAAGCTGAGGCCCACCGAGAGGAACCCGGAGAATTACAGCTCCTTCAAGCTAGAATTCTTGGCGGTGGTGTGGGCCGTGACGGAACGCTTCAAGCATTACCTGGCCTCCGCAAAGTTCACCGTGTACACGGACAACAACCCGTTGACACACCTGGACAATGCAAGACTGGGTGCCCTAGAACAGCGGTGGATGGCCCGTCTCTCCAACTATGACTTCGTGATCAAGTACCGGGCAGGCAAAACCAATGCCAACGCGGACGCCCTATCAAGAATGCCTCACTTATGTAACGGGTCTGGGAGGCGGAACCTCTGAGCTACTATACAAGGGGGCGGTCCTTGTAAGGGAGCGGGTGGCAACCAGGGAAGACGGGCAGGCAGTCACAGCAGGTGACCGGGGCAGTCTCTGGATGAACGGGCAGGAGGTCACGGCAAGTGACCGGGGCAGTCTCTGGATGAACGGGCAGAAGGTCACGGCAAGTGACCGGGGCAGTCACTGGATGAACGGGCAGGAGGTCACGGCAAGTGACCGGGGCAGTCTCTGGATGAACGGGCAGGAGGTCACGGCAAGTGACCGGGGCAGTCTCTGGGTAAAGGGTTGGTACGACCTGTGACGGCTGAGCCTCCAGGTAGGCTAGCAGGCAGATGGTAGACGTGAGCTCCCAGGTGAGCAGGTGAGAGTCTCTGGATAAGCGGGTGGTCACAGCATGTGACGGCGGAGCCTCCAGGTAGACCAACAGACAGGCAGCAGATGAGCGCTCCCAGGTGAGCGGGCAGGAGTCTCTGGACAGGCGGGTGGTCACAGCACGTGACGGCGGAGCCTCCAGGTAGACTAGCAGACAGGCAGCAGATGAGCGCTCCCAGGTGAGCGGGCAGGAGTCTCTGGACAGGCGGGTGGTCACAGCACGCGACGGCGGAGCCTCCAGGTAGGCTAGCAGGCAGGTAGCAGATGTGCGCTCCCAGGTGAGCGGGCAAGCTGGTCCATAGACAGACTGACAGGAGTTGGAGGGCAGACCGTCGGACCTCAGGCTAGCAGGCAGGTAGCAGAAGTGCGCTCCCAGGTGAGCGGGCAAGCTGGTCCTTAGACAGACTGACAGGAGTCGGTAGGCAGACCGTCGGACCTCGGGCTAGCAGGCAGGTAAGCGGAATATCAGGCAGGAATCAGACAGCAAACTGGCAGGAATCTGGCAGGTAACTGGCAACGGGACCTGAGGGCTGAAGCAGAGTAGTGAACAGTGCAACAACATTGCTCGGGCACCTCCATTTTGGAGGAGGTGTCTTATATGTGGTGAAGTCCTCCGGCCATTGGCCGGGGACTCCTTAGGACAGCGCGTGCGGCCCCTTTAAGAGGGAGGGAGTGTGCGCGCGCGCGCCCTAAGCACAGTGGCCGGGAAGGAGTGCGCGCTGCCAGCAGAGCGGGAGGAGGACGCCGGGCTCGGAGCAGAGGGGTGAGGGGAACAGCGTCCCTGCCTAGCAGAGGGCAGGGACGCCGGCGCTACAACTTACCTGAGGGTGACGAAGACCCAGAAGAGCTGGAGGAGGTAGAACTCCCCGCGTTTCACCGGTATGGAGCCGCTCAAACACTCTCACCACGTGAAGGAGGAGGATCTAACAACTGTGATGATCAATCCCCTACCTCACCACAGCTGGGCCGAGACCCAAGATAGTGACCCTGCAGTCCGCCTGGTGAAAGATCTGCTGACCCGGGAAGACGCCCGCCTAGATCCAGATGCCCCAGAGGAAGCCAAGCAGCTGTGGAAGGAGAAGAGCAAGCTGTTCCTCTACGAAGGCAAGTTGTGCAGAATCATTGTCAACCACCGGACGCACGAGCTGACCTGGCAAGTCGTGGTTCCAAGGCGGGATGCAGCTATGGTCCTGGGGGCTTACCATGACAGAGCGGGACACTTCGGTTGGAAGAAACTGGAGTTCCTACTAAGAGGAAGGTTCTTTTGGGTCGGCATGAGAGGAGCTGTAGAAAAATGGTGCAGAGACTGTGGCCCTTGTCACCTAAGGAGGAAGGACCGTGCCAGCCAGAAGACACCCTTGAGGCCCATTGTCACCACGCAGCCTCTTGAGCTGGTAGCTCTGGACCATGTCAAATTGGCTCCCAGCCGGTCAGGATACATCTATGCCCTGACAATCGTGGACCACTATTCCCGTTTTCTAGTGGTGGTCCCGGTAAAGGACTTGACAGCCCAAACAGCGGCCAGAGCCTTCCAGCAATACTTCTGCCGTCCACACGGGTATCCGGAACAGGTCCTGACAGACCAGGGTCCAGCGTTCGAGGCTGAAATCTTCCAGGAGTTCTGCAACCTCTATGGCTGTAAGAAGATTCGGACAACGCCTTACCATCCACAAACCAACGGGATGTGTGAGAAGATGAACAATATAGTTATCGATCTCCTGAAGACGTTGCCCCTGGAGGAACGCAGCCTGTGGCCAGAAAAACTGCCGGACCTGATAGACCTATACAACAATATCCCGGTGAATGCTACAAACTGCACCCCGGCTTACCTGATGCGAGCCAGACCAGGTAAGCTGCCCGTAGACCTGGAGATGGGAGTCCTAATGCCTGAGGACACCTCCCCGGATGCGGACTGGGATACGGAAAGGCAACTGCAGTACAAGAAGGTACAGGAGAGTGTGGAGAAGAGCCTGGCCCAGGTGAGAGAGAGGCAAGAAAAACTCTTCAATCAACACGCCCCTGCTGGTCCCCTAGAACCTGGTGAGCAAGTCCTGAAGCAAAAAAGAAGGCTACATAAGTTGGATGACCAGTGGGAAAGGGAACCCTACACCGTACTGCAGTCTGACCATGACAACCCAAAGGTGTGCGTAATCACCAAGGACGGAGGAGAAACCACTAGTGTCGTCTCCAGAGACCATCTCAAAAGGTGCCCTGAGCAACTCTGTAGTGCAGAAGAGGATCAGAGTGACCTTGAACCCGCAGAGGACAAGGAAGAAATGATCAGCACCATTCTCGGAGAGTTCCCTCAGTCCTGGACTCGCATAAATGATGCCATAGTGGTACCCGTCCTGCATTTCCTGCAACCGGCACAGCAACAACCAACACCAGAGCCGGAAGGTGAAGAGGAGCAAGCAGATCCAGAGGCAGAAGAGCCTGTACCAGCAGCCCAGGAGAGTCAACCCTCTGCTGACAGTGAGCCTGCCATGCCTGCGGTAAGCCAAAGGACCCGCAGACAGCTGCCTGCCCTACCTGTACACCCAGCTGGTAGCTGTACCCGTAACGCTAGTGGAGAAAGCCAGGTTGGTCCACCACCAGACAGTGGGCTACGTAGGTCAACCAGGAGCACAAAGGGGCAGATACCCGCTCGCTGGAGAATATAGAGTGTACTAAAATTGTAAATAACCCTGTTGCAAAATGTTGAAATGTTTGCCAAGTTACCTGCGTGATTATTAATAGCGTGTTTCAGTTTCTTGCAGCTACCGTAAGGACTCAAAGGTTATGGACTTTTTATAACCGGGACCTTGTATGGACTGCGTTCGGAGCCTAACCCAGGAATGAACTAAGACTGTAAAGGACTTGGGGTAGGACAGACCCCCACCTGGTTAAGGCTCCCCGTTGTGCTGGTGATATGGACACCCGGTCACAGGCCACACTGTGACCTTAAGAACTCAATCTGTGCGTCGTTTGTCTATTAATGTTTTATAGCTATGCATATTGTCTTTGTTTACTGTTTAGTCCCGGAGTACTAAATTTCACTAGGGGTGAATGTGTCACCCTGACCTGAATGCCACAAAATGTATTAAAGCTGTGTCTGAGAGCAAGGGGGAGGTTCTCTAGTCAGGGGAACATTAGCATGCAGTACCTCCTGTCTCAGGCCAGTAGGGGGAGCAGGCTGCCCCTATAAGAGCTGGTAATGGGGGCAGGGTTAGGGAGAACTGGATGGCCTGTCTCAGCATTGAGACTTGTCCCAGAGCAGAACAGGGACCGACAGTTGCACTGCACCTAAGAGGAAGTGTGGCAGGAGGAGAGCCACAAGCCAGAGACAAGAGGCGAAGAGAGCCTGTCTTGGCAGATAACGGACTTAATCTACCAGACTTTGGTGTCTGAGGCTGGGAGGATTCTACATCCTCCAGCAGATAACCAGTTCGCAGGGGACTGTATATTCCTTGGCCTAAGAAGCCTGGAGGCCCTGCCACAACAGAAGGGACCAGCAAAGCCGTACAAGGCTGGGAGCAGAAAGGAACCCACGTCGCAGGCCATACAGGCGAGAATACACGGAAAGCTCGGAAACGTGGGCTGTTACCATATAACGAGGAGATAGCCAGAAGGAGCACAGAAAGCACGGTAGGCCTACACCCTCACCCTGACCAGGGCCAATTTCCCCGTTGCTGTCAGACATCCAGGTCCCCTCCTAGCTGGGACTGTTTATGGGTCAGTTTACCTGTTTTAGTACAGACCCTGGACTGCAACCTATTGTCTGTGTGCTCCTTCGTGCCTCCAGCACTACCGGTACTGGGACTCTCACCACCATCACTCCCATCATCCACCACACTGCCCTGGGGCCGCACTCTTCCCGTGGGGAGTCACACCATCCCAGCTGCATATATCATTAGCCCCAGCGGTCTGCCCTGCAGCGGCGGTTCCTAATGACCGCAAATCCACGGGTGGCGTAGTCGGACATAATCAATAGCACATAACGGACTACCACTGGCCTGACCACCCTGAGCCACGGAACCGGGTTGCCACTACTACTCCCATCATTCCCAGACTGCCCGGATCCGAGTGCCCCACGGCCCAGGGGGCGAGTCATAAAATCTGTGCTGTGTGTACAGGCTCCTCCTGGTGTGATGTAAGAGCTGTGCTGTGTGTACAGGCTCCTCTTGGTGTGATGTAAGAGCTCTGCTTTGTGTACAGGCTCCTCTTGGTGTGATGTAAGAGCTGTGCTGTGTGTACAGGCTCCTCTTGGTGTGATGTCAGAGCTGTGCTGTGTGTACAGGCTCCTCCTGGTGTGATGTCAGAGCTGTGCTGTGTGAACAGGGTCCTCCTTGTGTGATGTAAGATCTGTGCTGTGTGTACAGGCTCCTCCTGTAGTGATGTAAGAGCTGTGCAGTGCGTACTGGCTCCTCTTGGTGTGATGTAAGAGCTGTGCTGTGCGTACAGGCTCCTCTTGGTGTGATGTCAGAGCTGTGTTGTGTGTACAGGCTCCTCTTGGTGTGATGTAAGAGCTCTGCTTTGTGTACAGGCTCCTCCTGGTGTGATGTAAGAGCTGTGCTGTGTGTACAGGCTCCTCTTGGTGTGATGTAAGAGCTCTGCTTTGTGTACAGGCTCCTCCTGGTGTGATGTAAGAGCTGTGCTGTGTGTACAGGCTCCTCCTGGTGTGATGTAAGAGCTCTGCTTTGTGTACAGGCTCCTCTTGGTGTGATGTAAGAGCTGTGCTGTGTGTACAGGCTCCTCTTGGTGTGATGTCAGAGCTGTGCTGTGTGTACAGGCTCCTCCTGGTGTGATGTCAGAGCTGTGCTGTGTGAACAGGGTCCTCCTTGTGTGATGTAAGATCTGTGCTGTGTGTACAGGCTCCTCCTGTAGTGATGTAAGAGCTGTGCAGTGCGTACTGGCTCCTCTTGGTGTGATGTAAGAGCTGTGCTGTGCGTACAGGCTCCTCTTGGTGTGATGTCAGAGCTGTGCTGTGTGTACAGGCTCCTCTTGGTGTGATGTCAGAGCTGTGCTGTGTGTACAGGCTCCTCTTGGTGTGATGTCAGAGCTGTGCTGTGTGTACAGGCTCCTCTTGGTGTGATGTCAGAGCTGTGCTGTGTGTACAGGCTCCTCTTGGTGTGATGTCAGAGCTGTGCTGTGTGTACAGGCTCCTCTTGGTGTGATGTCAGAGCTGTGCTGTGTGTACAGGCTCCTCTTGGTGTGATGTCAGAGCTGTGCTGTGTGTACAGGCTCCTCTTGGTGTGATGTCAGAGCTGTGCTGTGTGTACAGGCTCCTCCTGGTGTGATGTCAGAGCTGTGCTGTTTGTACAGGCTCCTCTTGGTTTGATGTCAGAGCTGTGCTGTTTGTACAGGCTCCTCTTGGTGTGATGTCAGAGCTGTGCTGTGTGTACAGGCTCCTCTTGGTGTGATGTAAGAGCTGTGCTGTTTGTACAGGCTCCTCTTGGTTTGATGTCAGAGCTGTGCTGTTTGTACAGGCTCCTCTTGGTGTGATGTCAGAGCTGTGCTTTGTGTACAGGCTCCTCCTGGTGTGATGTTAGAGCTGTGCTGTGTGTACAGGCTCCTCCTTGTGTGATGTAAGATCTTTGCTGTGTGTACAGGCTCCTCCTGGTGTGATGTCAGAGCTGTGCTGTGTGGATAGGCTCCTCCTTGTGTGATGTAAGATCTTTGCTGTGTGTACAGGCTCCTCCTGGTGTGATGTCAGAGCTGTGATGTTTGTACAGGCTCCTCTTGGTGTGATGTAAGAGCTGTGCTGTGTGTACAGGCTCCTCCTGGTGTGATGTCAGAGCTGTGCTGTCTGTACAGTCTCCTCCTGGTGTGATGTCAGAGCTGTGCTGTTTGTACAGGCTCCTCTTGGTGTGATGTCAGAGCTGTGCTGTGTGTACAGGCTCCTCCTGGTGTGATGTCAGAGCTGTGCTGTTTGTACAGGCTCCTCTTGGTGTGATGTCAGAGCTGTGATGTTTGTACAGGCTCCTCTTGGTGTGATGTAAGAGCTGTGCTGTGTGTACAGTCTCCTCCTGGTGTGATGTCAGAGCTGTGCTGTCTGTACAGTCTCCTCCTGGTGTGATGTAAGATATGTGCTGTGTGTACAGGCTCCTCCTGGTGTGATGTAAGAGTTGTGCTGTTTGTACAGGCTCCTCCTGGTTTGATGTAAGAGCTGTGCTGTGTGAACAGGCTCCTCCTTGTGTGATGTAAGATCTGTGCTGTGTGTACAGGCTCCTCCTGTAGTGATGTAAGAGCTGTGCGGTGTGGACAGGCTCCTGCTGGTGTGATGTAAGAGCTGTGCAGTGCGTACAGGCTCCTCTTGGTGTGATGTAAGAGCTGTGCTGTGTGTACAGGCTCCTCTTGGTGTGATGTAAGAGCTGTACTGTTTGTACAGGCTCCTCTTGGTGTGATGTCAGAGCTGTGCTGTATGTACAGGCTCCTCCTGGTGTGATGTCAGAGCTGTGCTGTTTGTACAGGCTCCTCTTGGTGTGATGTCAGAGCTGTGCTGTTTGTACAGGCTGCTCCTGGTGTGATGTCAGACCTGTGCTGTTTGTACAGGCTCATCATGGTGTGATGTCAGAGCTGTGCTGTGTGTACAGGATCCTCTTGGTGTGGTGTAAGAGCTGTGCTGTTTGTACAAGCTCCTCTTGGTGTGATGTAAGAGCTGTGCTGTGTGTACAGGATCCTCCTGGTGTGATGTAAGAGCTGTGCTGTGTGTACAGGCTCCTCTTGGTGTGATGTCAGAGCTGTATGTGGACAGGCTCCTCCTGGTGCGATGTAAGAGCTGTGCTGTGTGAACAGGCTCCTCTTGGTGTGATGTAAGAGCTGTGCTGTGTGTACAGGCTCGTCCGGGTCCGATGTAAGAGCTGTGCTGTGTGTACAGGCTTCTCCTGGTGTGATGTAAGAGCTATGCGGTGTGGACAGGCTCCTCCTGGTGTAATGTAAGAGCTGTGCTGTGTGTACAGGCTCCTCTTGGTGTGATGTCAGAGCTGTGCTGTGTGCACAGGCTCCTCCTGGTGTGATGTAAGAGCTGTGCTGTGTGTGCAGGCTCCTCCTGGTGTGATGTAAGAGCTGTGCTGTGTGTACAGGCTCCTCCTGGTGTGATGTAAGAGCTGTGCTGTGTGAACAAGCTCCTCCTGGTGTGATGTAAGAGCTGTGCTGTTTGTACAGGCTCATCCTGGTCCGATGTAAGAGCTGTGCTGTGTGTACAGGCTCCTCTTGGTGCCATGTAAGAGCTGTGCTGTGTGAACAGGCTCCTCCTGGTGTGATGTAAGAGCTGTGCTGTGTGAACAAGCTCCTCCTGGTGTAATGTAAGAGCTGTGCTGTGTGTACAGGCTCGTCCTGGTGTGATGTAAGAGCTGTGTTGTGTGTACAGGCTTCTCCTGGTGCGATGTAAGAACTGAGCTGTCTGTACAGGCTCCTCTTGGTGTGATGTAAGATCTGAGCTGTGTGGACAGGCTCCTCCTGGTGTGATGTAAGAGCTGTGCTGTGTGAACAGGCTCCTCCTGGTGTGATGTAGGAGCTGTGCTGTGTGAACAGGCTCCTCCTGGTGTGATGTAAGATCTGAGCTGTGTGGACAGGCTCCTCCTGGTGTGATGTTAGAGCTGTGCTGTGTGTACAGGCTCCTCTTGGTGTGATGTAAGAGCTGTGCTGTGTGAACAGGCTCCTCCTGGTGTGATGTAAGAGCTGTGCTGTGTGAACAGGCTCCTCCTGGTGTGATGTAAGAGCTGTGCTATGTGTACAGGCTCCTCCTGGTGTGATGTTAGAGCTGTGCTGTGTGTACAGGCTCCTCCTGGTGTGATGTCAGAGCTGTGCTGTTTGTACAGGCTGCTCCTGGTGTGATGTCAGAGCTGTGCTGTGTGTACAGGCTCCTCCTCGTGTGATGTCAGAGCTGTGCTGTGTGTACAGGCTCCTCCTGGTGTGATGTAAGAGCTGTGCTGTGTGGATAGGCTCCTCCTGGTGTGATGCAAGAGCTGTGCTGTTTGTACAGGCTCCTCCTGGTGTGATGTAAGAGCTGTGCTGTGTGGATAGGCTTCTCCTGGTGTGATGTCAGAGCTGTGCTGTTTGTACAGGCTGCTCCTGGTGTGATGTCAGAGCTGTGCTGTGTGTACAGGCTCCTCCTGGTGTGATGTAAGAGCTCTGCTGTGTGCACAGACTCCTCTTGGTGTGATGTAAGAGCTGTGCTATGTGTACAGGCTCCTCATGGTGTGATGTATGAGCTGTGCTGTTTGCACAGGCTCCTCCTGGTGTGATGTAAGAGCTGTGCTGTTTGTACAGGCTCCTCCTGGTGTGATGTCAGAGTTGTGCTGTGTGTACAGGCTCCACATGGTGTGATGTATGAGCTGTGCTGTTTGCACAGGCTCCTCCTGGTGTGATGTAAGAGCTGTGCTGTTTGTACAGGCTCCTCCTGGTGTGATGTCAGAGTTGTGCTGTTTGTACAGGCTCCTCTTGGTGTGATGTCAGAGCTGTGCTGTTTGTACAGGCTCCTCTTGGTGTGATGTCAGAGCCGTGCTGTGTGTACAGGCTCCTCCTGGTGTGATGTCAGAGCTGTGCTGTGTGTACAGGCTCCTCTTGGTGTGATGTCAAAGCTGTGCTGTGTGTACAGGCTCCTCCTGGTGTGATGTCAGAGCTGTGCTGTTTGTACAGGCTCCTCATGGTGTGATGTATGAGCTGTGCTGTTTGCACAGGCTCCTCCTGGTGTGATGTAAGAGCTGTGCTGTGTGTACAGGCTCCTCCTGGTGTGATGTCAGAGCTTTGCTGTTTGTACAGGCTCCTCTTGGTGTGATGTAAGAGCTGTGCTGTGTGTACAGGCTCCTCTTGGTGTGATGTCAGAGCTGTGCTGTGTGTACAGGCTCCTCTTGGTGTGATGTCAGAGCTGTGCTGTTTGTACAGGCTCCTCTTGGTGTGATGTAAGAGCTGTGCTGTGTGTACAGGCTCCTCCTGGTGTGATGTCAGAGCTATGCTGTTTGTACAGGCTCCTCCTGGTGTGATGTCAGAGCTGTGCTGTGTGTACAGGCTCCTCTTGGTGTGATGTCAGAGCTGTGATGTTTGTACAGGCTCCTCTTTGTGTGATGTAAGAGCTGTGCTGTGTGTACAGGCTCCTCTTGGTGTGATGTAAGAGCTGTGCTGTGTGTACAGGATCCTCCTGGTGTGATGAAAGAGCTGTGCTGTGTGCACAGGCTCCTCCTGGTGTGATGTCAGAGCTATGCTGTTTGTACAGGCTCCTCCTGGTGTGATGTCAGAGCTGTGCTGTGTGTACAGGATCCTCCTGGTGTGATGTCAGAGCTGTGCTGTTTGTACAGGCTCCTCTTGGTGTGATGTAAGAGCTGTGCTGTGTGTACAGGCTCCTCCTGGTGTGATGTCAGAGCTGTGCTGTTTGTACAGGCTCCTCTTGGTGTGATTTCAGAGCTGTGCTGTGTGTACAGGATCCTCCTGGTGTGATGTCAGAGCTGTGCTGTTTGTACAGGCTCCTCTTGGTGTGATGTCAGAGCTGTGCTGTGTGTACAGGCTCCTCTTGGTGTGATGTCAGAGCTGTGCTGTTTGTTCAGGCTCCTCTTGGTGTGATGTCAGAGCTGTGCTGTTTGTAAAGGCTCCTCTTGGTGTGATGTCAGAGCTGTGCTGTTTGTACAGGCTCCTCTTGGTGTGATGTCAGAGCTGTGCTGTCTATACAGGCTCCTCTTGGTGTGATGTAAGAGCTGTGCTGTTTGTACAGGCTCCTTTTGGTGTGATGTAAGAGCTGTGCTGTTTGTACAGGCTCCTCCTGGTGTGATGTAAGAGCTGTGCTGTTTGTACAGGGTCCTCCTGGTGTGATGTCAGAGCTGTGCTGTTTGTACAGGCTCCTCTTGGTTTGATGTCAGAGCTGTGCTGTTTGTACAGGCTCCTTTTGGTGTGATGTAAGAGCTGTGCTGTTTGTACAGGCTCCTCTTGGTGTGATGTAAGAGCTGTGCTGTTTGTACAGGCTCCTTTTGGTGTGATGTAAGAGCTGTGCTGTTTGTACAGGCTCCTCTTGGTGTGATGTCAGAGCTGTGCTGTTTGTACAGGCTCCTTTTGGTGTGATGTCAGAGCTGTGCTGTTTGTACAGGCTCCTCTTGGTGTGATGTCAGAGCTGTGCAGTGTGTACAGGTTCCTCTTGGTGTGATGTCAGAGCTGTGCTGTTTGTACAGGCTCCTCCTTGTGTGATGTAAGATCTTTGCTGTGTGTACAGGCTCCTCCTGGTGTGATGTCAGAGCTGTGCTGTCTGTACAGTCTCCTCCTGGTGTGATGTCAGAGCTGTGCTGTGTGGATAGGCTCCTCCTGGTGTGATGTAAGATCTTTGCTGTGTGTACAGGCTCCTCCTGGTGTGATGTCAGAGCTGTGCTGTCTGTACAGTCTCCTCCTGGTGTGATGTCAGAGCTGTGCTGTGTGGATAGGCTCCTCCTTGTGTGATGTAAGATCTTTGCTGTGTGTACAGGCTCCTCTTGGTTTGATGTCAGAGCTGTGCTGTTTGTACAGGCTCCTCTTGGTGTGATGTAAGAGCTGTGCTGTGTGTACAGGCTCCTCTTGGTGTGATGTAAGATCTTTGCTGTGTGTACAGGCTCCTCCTGGTGTGATGTCAGAGCTGTGCTGTGTGGATAGGCTCCTCCTTGTGTGATGTAAGAGCTGTGCTGTGTGTACAGGCTCCTCCTGGTGTGATGTCAGAGCTGTGCTGTCTGTACAGTCTCCTCCTGGTGTGATGTCAGAGCTGTGCTGTTTGTACAGGCTCCTCTTGGTGTGATGTCAGAGCTGTGCTGTGCGCACAAGCTCCTCCTGGTGTGATGTCAGAGCTGTGCTGTATGTACAGGCTCCTCCTGGTGTGATGTCAGAGCTGTGCTGTGTGTACAGGCTCCTCTTGGTGTGATGTAAGAGCTGTGCTGTGTGTACAGGCTCCTCCTGGTGTGATGTAAGAGTTGTGCTGTTTGTACAGGCTCCTCCTGGTTTGATGTAAGAGCTGTGCTGTGTGAACAGGCTCCTCCTTGTGTGATGTAAGATCTGTGCTGTGTGTACAGGCTCCTCCTGTAGTGATGTAAGAGCTGTGCTGTGTGTACAGGCTCCTCTTGATGTGATGTCAGAGCTGTGCTGTTTGTACAGGCTCCTCTTGGTGTGATGTCAGAGCTGTGCTGTGTGTACAGGCTCCTCTTGGTGTGATGTAAGAGCTGTGCTGTTTGTACAGGCTCCTCTTGGTGTGATGTCAGAGCTGTGCTGTATGTACAGGCTCCTCCTGGTGTGATGTCAGAGCTGTGCTGTTTGTACAGGCTCCTCTTGGTGTGATGTCAGATCTGTGCTGTTTGTACAGGCTGCTCCTGGTGTGATGTCAGACGTGTGCTGTTTGTACAGGCTCATCATGGTGTGATGTCAGAGCTGTGCTGTGTGTACAGTCTCCTCTTAGTGTGGTGTAAGAGCTGTGCTGTTTGTACAAGCTCCTCTTGGTGTGATGTAACAGCTGTGCTGTGTGTACAGGATCCTCCTGGTGTGATGTAAGAGCTGTGCTGTGTGTACAGGCTCCTCTTGGTGTGATGTCAGAGCTGTGCTGTGTGAACAGTCTCCTCCTGGTGTGATGTAAGAGCTGTGCTGTGTGTACAGGCTCGTCCGGGTCCGATGTAAGAGCTGTGCTGTGTGTACAGGCTTCTCCTGGTGTGATGTAAGAGCTATGCGGTGTGGACAGGCTCCTCCTGGTGTAATGTAAGAGCTGTGCTGTGTGTACAGGCTTGTCCTGGTCCGATGTAAGAGCTGTGCTGTGTGTACAGGCTCCTCTTGGTGTGATGTCATAGCTGTGCTGTGTGTACAGGCTCCTCTTGGTGTGATGTAAGAGCTGTGTTGTGTGTACAGGGTTCTCCTGGTGCGATGTAAGAACTGAGCTGTCTGTACAGGCTCCTCCTGGTGTGATGTAAGAGCTGTGCTGTGTGGACAGGCTCCTCTTGGTGTGATGTAAGAGCTGTGCTGTGTGAACAGGCTCCTCCTGGTGTGATGTAGGAGCTGTGCTGTGTGAACAGGCTCCTCCTGGTGTGATGTAAGAGCTGTGCTGTGTGAACAGGCTCCTCCTGGTGTGATGTAAGAGCTGTGCTGTGTGAACAGGCTCCTCCTGGTGTGATGTAGGAGCTGTGCTGTGTGAACAGGCTCCTCCTGGTGTGATGTAAGAGCTGTGCTGTGTGTACAGGCTCCTCTTTGTGTGATGTAAGATCGGTGCGGTGTGTACAGGCTCCTCCTGGTGTGATGAAAGAGCTGTGCTGTGTGAACAGGCTCCGTCTGGTGTGATGTAAGAGCTGTGCTGTGTGAACAGGCTCCTCCTGCTTTGATGTAAGAGCTGTGCTGTGTGGACAGGCTCCTCCTGGTGTGATGGAAGAGCTGTGCTGTGTGGACAGGCTCCTCTTGGTGTGATGTAACAGCTGTGCTGTGTGTACAGGCTCTTCCTGTTGTGATGTAATAGCTGTGCTGTGTGGACAGGCTCGTCCTGGTGTGATGTAAGAGCTCTGCTGTGTGGACAGGCTCCTCTTGGTGTGATGTCAGAGCCGTGCTGTGTGTACAGGCTCCTCGTAGTGTGATGTCAGAGCTGTGCTGTGTGTACAGGATCCTCCTGTTGTGATGTAAGAGCGGTGCTGTGTGTACAGGCTCCTCCTGGTGTGATTTAAGAGCTGTGCTGTTTGTGCAGGCTCCTCCTGGTGTGATGTTAGAGCTGTGCTGTGTGTACAGGCTCCTCCTGGTGTGATGTAAGAGCTGTGCTGTGTGGATAGGCTCCTCCTGGTGTGATGTAAGAGCTGTGCTGTGTGTACAGGCTCCTCCTGGTGTGATGTCAGAGCTGTGCTGTGTGTACAGGCTCCTCCTGGTGTGATGTAAGAGCTGTGCTGTTTGTACAGGCTCCTCCTGGTGTGATGTAAGTGCTGTGCTGTGTGGATAGGCTTCTCCTGGTGTGATGTCAGAGCTGTGCTGTTTATACAGGCTGCTCCTGGTGTGATGTCAGAGCTGTGCTGTGTGTACAGGCTCCTCCTGGTGTGATGTAAGAGCTGTGCTGTGTGCACAGACTCCTCTTGGTGTGATGTAAGAGCTGTGCTATGTGTACAGGCTCCTCCTGGTGTGACGTCAGAGCTGTGCTGTTTGTACAGGCTCCTCCTGGTGTGATGTAAGAGCTGTGCTTTTTGTACAGGCTCCTCCTGGTGTGATGTAAGAGCTGTGCTGTTTGTACAGGCTCCTCCTGGGGTGATGTAAGAGCTGTGCTGTTTGTACAGGCTCCTCCTGGTGTGATGTCAGAGCTGTGCTGTGTGTACAGGCTCCTCTTGGTGTGATGTAAGAGCTGTGCTGTGTGTACAGGCTCCTCTTGGTGTGATGTAAGAGCTGTGCTGTGTGTACAGGCTCCTCTTGGTGTGATGTCAGAGCTGTGCTGTGTGTACAGGCTCCTCTTGGTGTGATGTAAGAGCTGTGCTGTGTATACAGGCTCCTCCTGGTGTGATGTAAGAGCTGTGCTGTGTGTACAGGCTCCTCCTGGTGTGATGTAAGAGCTGTGCTGTGTATACAGGCTCCTCCTGGTGTGATGTAAGAGCTGTGCTGTGTGCACAGGCTCCTCTTGGTGTGATGTAAGAGCTGTGCTGTTTGTACAGGCTCCTCCTGGTGTGATGTAAGAGCTGTGCTGTGTGTACAGGCTCCTCCTGGTGTGATGTAAGAGCTGTGCTGTGTATACAGGCTCCTCCTGGTGTGATGTAAGAGCTGTGCTGTGTGTACAGGCTCCTCCTGGTGTGATGTAAGAGCTGTGCTGTGTATACAGGCTCCTCCTGGTGTGATGTAAGAGCTGTGCTGTGTGCACAGGCTCCTCTTGGTGTGATGTAAGAGCTGTGCTGTGGGTACTGGCTCCTCCTGGTGTGATGTAAGAGTTGTGCTGTGTGGACAGGCTCCTCCTGGTGTGATGTCAGAGCTGTGCTCTTTGTACAGGCTCCTCCTGTTGTGATGTAAGAGCTGTGCTGTGGGTACAGGCTCCTCCTGGTGTGATGTAATTGTTGTGCTGTGTGGACAGACTCCTCCTGGTGTGATGTAAGAGCTGTGCTCTTTGTACAGGCTCCTCCTGGTGTGATGTAAGAGCTTTGCTGTGTGTACAGGCTCCTCTTGGTGTGATGTAAGAGTTGTGCTGTTTGTACAGGCTCCTCCTGGTGTGATGTCAGAGCTGTGCTGTGTGTACAGGCTCCTCCTGGTGTGATGTCAGAGCTGTGCTGTTTGTACAGGCTCCTCCTGGTGTGATGTCAGAGCTGTGCTGTTTGTACAGGCTCCTCCTGGTGTGATGTCAGAGTTGTGCTGTGTGTACAGGCTCCTCTTGGTGCGATGTAAGAGCTGTGCTGTGTGTACAGGCTCCTCTTGGTGTGATGTAAGAGCTGTGCTGTTTGTACAGGCTCCTCCTGGTGTGATGTCAGAGCTGTGCTGTGTGTACAGGCTCCTCCTGCTGTGATGTCAGAGCTGTGCTGTGTGTACAGGCTCCTCTTGGTGTGATGTAAGAGCTGTGCTGTGTGTACAGGCTCCTCCTGGTGTGATGTAAGAGCTGTGCTGTGTGTACAGGCTCCTCTTGGTGTGATGTCAGAGCTGTGCTGTGTGTACAGGCTCCTCTTGGTGTGATGTAAGAGCTGTGCTGTGTGTACAGGCTCCTCTTGGTGTGATGTCAGAGCTGTGCTGTTTGTAAAGGCTCCTCTTGGTGTGATGTAAGAGCTGTGCTGTTTGTACAGGCTCCTCCTGGTGTGATGTAAGAGCTGTGCTGTGTGTACAGGCTCCTCTTGGTGTGATGTCAGAGCTGTGCTGTTTGTAAAGGCTCCTCTTGGTGTGATGTCAGAGTTGTGCTGTTTGTAAAGGCTCCTCTTGGTGTGATGTAAGAGCTGTGCTGTGTGTACAGGCTCCTCTTGGTGTGATGTAAGAGCTGTGCTGTTTGTACAGGCTCCTCCTGGTGTGATGTAAGAGCTGTGCTGTGTGTACAGGCTCCTCTTGGTGTGATGTCAGAGTTGTGCTGTTTGTAAAGGCTCCTCTTGGTGTGATGTAAGAGCTGTGCTGTTTGTACAGGCTCCTCCTGGTGTGATGTCAGAGCCGTGCTGTGTGTACAGGCTCCTCTTCGTGTGATGTCAGAGCTGTGCTGTTTGTAAAGGCTCCTCTTGGTGTGATGTAAGAGCTGTGCTGTTTGTAAAGGCTCCTCTTGGTGTGATGTCAGAGTTGTGCTGTTTGTAAAGGCTCCTCTTGGTGTGATGTAAGAGCTGTGCTGTGTGTACAGGCTCCTCCTGGTGTGATGTAAGAGCTGTGCTGTTTGTACAGGCTCCTCTTGGTGTGATGTCAGAGCTGTGCTGTGTGTACAGGCTCCTCCTGGTGTGATGTCAGAGCTGTGCTCTGTGTACAGGCTCCTCTTGGTGTGATGTCAGTGCTGTGCTGTTTGTACAGGCTCCTCTTGGTGTGATGTAAGAGCTGTGCTGTGTGTACAGGCTCCTCCTGGTGTGATGTAAGAGCTGTGCTGTGTGTACAGGCTCCTCTTGGTGTCATGTCAGAGCTGTGCTGTGTGTACAGGCTCCTCTTGGTGTGATGTAAGAGCTGTGCTGTGTGTACAGGCTCCTCCTGGTGTGATGTAAGAGCTGTGTTGTGTGTACAGGCTCCTCTTGGTGTCATGTCAGAGCTGTGCTGTGTGTACAGGCTCCTCTTGGTGTGATGTAAGAGCTGTGTTGTGTGTACAGGCTCCTCTTGGTGTCATGTCAGAGCTGTGCTGTGTGTACAGGCTCCTCTTGGTGTGATGTAAGAGCTGTGTTGTGTGTACAGGCTCCTCCTGGTGTGATGTAAGAGCTGTGCTGTCTGTACAGTCTCCTCCTGGTGTGATGTCAGAGCTGTGCTGTGTGTACAGGCTCCTCTTGGTGTGATGTAAGAGCTGTGCTGTGTGTACAGGCTCCTCCTGGTGTGATGTAAGAGCTGTGCTGTGTGTACAGGCTCCTCTTGGTGTGATGTAAGAGCTGTGCTGTTTGTACAGGCTCCTCTTGGTGTGATGTAAGAGCTGTGCTGTGTGTACAAGCTCCTCTTGGTGTGATGTCAGAGCTGTGCTGTGGGTACAGGCTCCTCTTGGTGTGATGTCAGAGCTGTGCTGTTTGTACAGGCTCCTCTTGGTGTGATGTCAGAGCTGTGCTGTGTGTACAGGCTCCTCTTGGTGTGATGTAAGAGCTGTGCTGTTTGTACAGGCTCTTCTTGGTGTGATGTCAGAGCCGTGCTGTGTGTACAGGCTCCTCTTGGTGTCATGTCAGAGCTGTGCTGTGTGTACAGGCTCCTCCTGGTGTGATGTCAGAGCTGTGTTGTGTGTACAGGCTCCTCTTGGTGTGATGTAAGAGCTGTGCTGTGTGTACAGGCTCCTCCTGGTGTGATGTCAGAGCTGTGCTGTTTGTACAGGCTCCTCTTGGTGTGATGTCAGAGCTGTGCTGTCTGTACAGGCTCCTCCTGGTGTGATGTCAGAGCTGTGCTGTTTGTACAGGCTTCTCTTAGTGTGATGTCAGAGCTGTGCTGTGTGAACAGGCTCCTCCTGGTGTGATGTCAGAGCTGTGCTGTCTGTACAGGCTCCTCTTGGTGCGATGTAAGAGCTGTGCTGTGTGTACAGGCTCCTCTTGGTGCGATGTAAGATCTGTGCTGTGTGTACAGGCTCCTCCTGGTGTGATGTCAGAGCTGTGCTGTCTGTACAGGCTCCTCCTGGTGTGATGTCAGAGCTGTGCTGTTTGTACAGTCTTCTCTTGGTGTGATGTCAGAGCTGTGCTGTGTGAACAGGCTCCTCCTGGTGTGATGTCAGAGCTGTGCTGTCTGTACAGGCTCCTCCTGGTGTGATGTCAGAGCTGTGCTGTCTGTACAGGCTCCTCCTGGTGTGATGTAAGAGTTGTGCTGTTTGTACAGGCTCCTCCTGGTGTGATGTCAGAGCTGTGCTGTCTGTACAGGCTCCTCCTGCTGTGATGTCAGAGCTGTGCTGTGTGTACAGGCTCCTCCTGGTGTGATGTCAGAGCTGTGTTGTGTGTACAGGCTCCTCTTGGTGTGATGTCAGAGCTGTGCTGTGTGTACAGGCTCCTCTTGGTGTGATGTCAGAGCTGTGCTGTTTGTACAGGCTCCTCCTGGTGTGATGTAAGAGCTGTGCTGTTTGTACAGGCTCCTCTTGGTGTGATGTAAGAGCTGTGCTGTTTGTACAGGCTCCTATTGGTGTCATGTCAGAGCTGTGCTGTGTGTACAGGCTCCTCTTGGTGTGATGTAAGAGCTGTGCTGTGTGTACAGGCTCCTCCTGGTGTGATGTCAGAGCTGTGCTGTGTGTACAGGCTCCTCCTGGTGTGATGTCAGAGCTGTGCTGTCTGTACAGGCTCCTCTTGGTGTCATGTCAGAGCTGTGCTGTGTGTACAGGCTCCTCCTGGTGTGATGTCAGAGCTGTGCTGTGTGTACAGGCTCCTCCTGGTGTGATGTCAGAGCTGTGCTGTTTGTACAGGCTCCTCCTGGTGTGATGTCAGAGCTGTGCTGTGTGTACAGGCTCCTCCTGGTGTGATGTCAGAGCTGTGCTGTTTGTACAGGCTCCTCCTGGTGTGATGTCAGAGCTGTGCTGTGTGTACAGGCTCCTCCTGGTGTGATGTCAGAGCTGTGCTGTGTGTACAGGCTCCTCCTGGTGTGATGTCAGAGCTGTGCTGTGTGTACAGGCTCCTCCTGGTGTGATGTCAGAGCTGTGCTGTTTGTACAGGCTCCTCTTGGTGTGATGTCAGAGCTGTGCTGTGTGTACAGGCTCCTCCTGGTGTGATGTAAAAGCTGTGCTGTTTGTACAGGCTCCTCCTGGTGTGATGTCAGAGCTGTGCTGTTTGTACAGGCTCCTCCTGGTGTGATGTCAGAGCTGTGCTGTGTGAACAGGCTCCTCCTGGTGTGATGTAAGAGCTGTGCTGTCTGTACAGGCTCCTCTTGGTGTGATGTAAGAGTTGTGCTGTTTGTACAGGCTCCTCTTGGTGTGATCTAAGAGCTGTGCTGTGTGTACAGGCTCCTCTTGGTGTGATGTAAGAGCTGTGCTGTTTGTACAGGCTCCTCTTGGTGTGATGTCAGAGCTGTGTTGTGTGTACAGGCTCCTCTTGGTGTGATGTAAGAGCTGTGCTGTCTGTACAGGCTCCTCTTGGTGTGATGTCAGAGCTGTGCTGTGTGTACAGGCTCCTCTTGGTGTGATGTAAGAGCTGTGCTGTTTGTACAGGCTCCTCTTGGTGTGATGTCAGAACTGTGCTGTGTGTACAGGCTCCTCCTGGTGTGATGTCAGAGCTGTGCTGTTTGTACAGGCTCCTCTTGGTGTCAAGTCAGAACTGTGCTGTGTGTACAGGCTCCTCCTGGTGTGATGTCAGAGCTGTGCTGTGTGTACAGGCTCCTCCTGGTGTGATGTCAGAGCTGTGTTGTGTGTACAGGCTCCTCTTGGTGTGATGTCAGAGCTGTGCTGTTTGTACAGGCTCCTCTTGGTGTGATGTCAGAGCTGTGCTGTGGGTACAGGCTCCTCTTGGTGTGATGTCAGAGCTGTGCTGTGGGTACAGGCTCCTCTTGGTGTGATGTCAGAGCTGTGCTGTGTGTACAGGCTCCTCTTGGTGTGATGTAAGAGCTGTGCTGTGTGTACAGGCTCCTCCTGGTGAGATGTAAGAACTGTGCTGTGTGTACAGGCTCCTCCTGGTGAGATGTAAGAGCTGTGCTGTGTGTACAGGCTCCTCCTGGTGTGATGTAAGAGCTGTGCTGTGTGTACAGGCTCCTCCTGGTGAGATGTAAGAGCTGTGCTGTGTGTACAGGCTCCTCATGGTGTGATGTAAGAGCTGTGCTGTGTGTACAGGCTCCTCCTGGTGTGATGTCAGAGCTGTGCTGTGTGTACAGGCTCCTCTTGGTGTGATATCAGAGCTGTGCTGTTTGTACAGGCTCCTCTTGGTGTGATGTCAGAGCTGTGCTGTTTGTACAGGCTCCTCCTGGTGTGATGTAAGAGCTGTGCTGTTTGTACAGGCTCCTCTTGGTGTGATGTCAGAGCTGTGCTGTTTGTACAGGCTCCTCTTGGTGTGATGTAAGAGCTGTGCTTTGTGTACAGGCTCCTCTTGGTGTGATGTCAGAGCTGTGTTGTGTGTACAGGCTCCTCTTGGTGTGATGTTAGAGCTGTGCTGTTTGTACAGGCTCCTCTTGGTGTCATGTCAGAGCTGTGCTGTGTGTACAGGCTCCTCTTGGTGTGATGTAAGAGCTGTGCTGTGTGTACAGGCTCCTCCTGGTGTGATGTCAGAGCTGTGCTGTGTGTACAGGCTCCTCTTGTTGTGATGTCAGAGCTGTGCTGTGTGTACAGGCTCCTCTTGGTGTGATGTAAGAGCTGTGCTGTGTGTACAGGCTCCTCTTGGTGTGATGTCAGAGCTGTGCTGTGTGTACAGGCTCCTCTTGGTGTGATGGCAGAGCTGTGCTGTGTGTACAGGCTCCTCTTGGTGTGATGTCAGAGCTGTGCTGTTTGTACAGGCTCCTCTTGGTGTGATGTCAGAGCTGTGCTCTGTTTACAGGCTCCTCTTGGTGTGATGTCAGAGCTGTGCTGTGTGTACAGGCTCCTCTTGGTGTGATGTCAGAGCTGTGCTGTGTGTACAGGCTCCTCTTGGTGTGATGTCAGAGCTGTGCTGTGTGTACAGGCTCCTCTTGGTGTGATGTAAGAGCTGTGCTGTCTGTACAGGCTCCTCTTGGTGTGATGTCAGAGCTGTGCTGTGGGTACAGGCTCCTCTTGGTGTGATGTAAGAGCTGTGTTGTGTGTACAGGCTCCTCTTGGTGTGATGTAAGAGCTGTGCTGTCTGTACAGGCTCCTCTTGGTGTGATGTAAGAGCTGTGCTGTGTGTACAGGCTCCTCCTGGTGTGATGTCAGAGCTGTGCTGTGGGTACAGGCTCCTCTTGGTGTGATGTCAGAGCTGTGCTGTGTGTACAGGCTCCTCTTGGTGTGATGTCAGAGCTGTGCTGTTTGTACAGGCTCCTCTTGGTGTGATGTCAGAGCTGTGCTGTGGGTACAGGCTCCTCTTGGTGTGATGTAAGAGCTGTGCTGTCTGTACAGGCTCCTCTTGGTGTGATGTCAGAGCTGTGCTGTTTGTACAGGCTCCTCTTGGTGTCATGTCAGAGCTGTGCTGTGTGTACAGGCTCCTCTTGGTGTGATGTAAGAGCTGTGCTCTCTGTACAGGCTCCTCTTGGTGTGATGTCAGAGCTGTGCTGTGGGTACAGGCTCCTCTTGGTGTGATGTCAGAGCTGTGCTGTGTGTACAGGCTCCTCTTGGTGTGATGTCAGAGCTGTGCTGTGGGTACAGGCTCCTCCTGGTGTGATGTCAGAGCTGTGCTGTGTGTACAGGCTCCTCTTGGTGTGATGTCAGAGCTGTGCTGTGTGTACAGGCTCCTCTTGGTGTGATGTCAGAGCTGTGCTGTGGGTACAGGCTCCTCTTGGTGTGATGTAAGAGCTGTGTTGTGTGTACAGGCTCCTCTTGGTGTGATGTAAGAGCTGTGCTGTGTGTACAGGCTCCTCTTGGTGTGATGTAAGAGCTGTGCTGTGGGTACAGGCTCCTCTTGGTGTGATGTCAGAGCTGTGCTGTGTGTACAGGCTCCTCTTGGTGTGATGTCAGAGCTGTGCTGTTTGTACTGGCTCCTCTTGGTGTGATGTAAGAGCTGTGCTGTGGGTACAGGCTCCTCTTGGTGTGATGTAAGAGCTGTGCTGTGTGTACAGGCTCCTCTTGGTGTGATGTCAGAGCTGTGCTGTTTGTACAGGCTCCTCTTGGTGTCATGTCACAGCTGTGCTGTGTGTACAGGCTCCTCCTGGTGTGATGTAAGAGCTGTGCTGTGTGTACAGGCTCCTCCTGGTGTGATGTCAGAGCTGTGCTGTGGGTACAGGCTCCTCTTGGTGTGATGTCAGAGCTGTGCTGTGTGTACAGGCTCCTCTTGGTGTGATGTAAGAGCTGTGCTGTGTGTACAGGCTCCTCTTGGTGTGATGTCAGAGCTCTGCTGTTTGTACAGGCTCCTCTTGGTGTGATGTCAGAGCTGTGCTGTTTGTACAGGCTCCTCTTGGTGTGATGTCAGAGCTGTGCTGTGTGTAGAGGCTCCTCTTGGTGTGATGTCAGAGTTGTGCTGTTTGTACAGGCTCCTCCTGGTGTGATGTCAGAGCTGTGCTGTGTGTACAGGCTCCTCCTGGTGTGATGTCAGTGCTGTGCTGTGTGTACAGGCTCCTCTTGGTGTGATGTAAGAGCTGTACTGTGTGTACAGGCTCCTCCTGGTGTGATGTCAGAGCTGAGCTGTGTGTACAAGCTCCTCTTGGTGTCATGTCAGAGCTGTGCTGTGTGTACAGGCTCCTCTTGGTGTGATGTCAGAGCTGTGCTGTGTGTACAGGCTCCTCTTGGTGTCATGTCAGAGCTGTGCTGTGTAAACAGGCTCCTCCTGGTGTGATGTCAGAGCTGTGCTGTTTGTACAGGCTCCTCCTGGTGTGATGTCAGAGCTGTGCTGTGTGTACAGGCTCCTCCTGGTGTGATGTCAGAGCTGTGCTGTGTGTACAGGCTCCTCTTGGTGTGATGTCAGAGGTGTGCTGTTTGTACAGGCTCCTCTTGGTGTGATGTAAGAGCTGTGCTGTGTGTACAGGCTCCTCTTGGTGTCATGTCAGAGCTGTGCTGTGTGTACAGGCTCCTCCTGGTGTGATGTCAGAGCTGTGCTGTTTGTACAGGCTCCTCTTGGTGTCATGTCAGAGCTGTGCTGTGTGTACAGGCTCCTCCTGGTGTGATGTCAGAGCTGTGCTGTGTGTACAGGCTCCTCTTGGTGTGATGTAAGAGCTGTGCTGTGTGTACAGGCTCCTCTTGGTGTGATGTAAGAGCTGTGCTGTGTGTACAGGCTCCTCTTGGTGTGATGTAAGAGCTGTGCTGTGTGTACAGGCTCCTCTTGGTGTGATGTAAGAGCTGTGCTGTGTGTACAGGCTCCTCTTGGTGTGATGTAAGAGCTGTGCTGTTTGTACAGGCTCCTCTTGGTGTGATGTCAGAGCTGTGCTCTGTGTACAGGCTCCTCTTGGTGTGATGTCAGAGCTGTGCTGTGTGTACAGGCTCCTCTTGGTGTGATGTCAGAGCTGTGCTGTGTGTACAGGCTCATCTTGGTGTGATGTCAGAGCTGTGCTGTTTGTACAGGCTCCTCCTGGTGTGATGTAAGATCTGTGCTGTTTGTACAGGCTCCTCTTGGTGTGATGTCAGAGGTGTGCTGTTTGTACAGGCTCCTCTTGGTGTGATGTAAGAGCTGTGCTGTGTGTACAGGCTCCTCCTGGTGTGATGTAAGAGTTGTGCTGTTTGTACAGGCTCCTCTTGGTGTCATGTCAGAGCTGTGCTGTGTGTACAGGCTCCTCCTGGTGTGATGTAAGAGCTGTGCTGTTTGTACAGGCTCCTCTTGGTGTCATGTCAGAGCTGTGCTGTGTGTACAGGCTCCTCCTGGTGTGATGTCAGAGCTGTGCTGTTTGTACAGGCTCCTCTTGGTGTGATGTCAGAGCTGTGCTGTGTGTACAGGCTCCTCTTGGTGTGATGTCAGAGCTGTGCTGTGTGTACAGGCTCCTCCTGGTGTGATGTAAGAGCTGTGCTGTTTGTACAGGCTCCTCTTGGTGTGATGTAAGATCTGTGCTGTGTGTACAGGCTCCTCCTGGTGTGATGTCAGAGCTGTGCTGTGTGTACAGGCTCCTCTTGGTGTGATGTCAGAGCTGTGCTGTGTGTACAGGCTCCTCTTGGTGTGATGTAAGAGCTGTGCTGTCTGTACAGGCTCCTCTTGGTGTGATGTCAGAGCTGTGCTGTGTGTACAGGCTCCTCTTGGTGTGATGTCAGAGCTGTGCTGTTTGTACAGGCTCCTCTTGGTGTCATGTCAGAGCTGTGCTGTGTGTACAGGCTCCTCTTGGTGTGATGTCAGAGCTGTGCTGTGTGTACAGGCTCCTCTTGGTGTGATGTCAAAGCTGTGCTGTGTGTACAGGCTCCTCTTGGTGTGATGTAAGAGCTGTGCTGTTTGTACAGGCTCCTCCTGGTGTGATGTAAGAGCTGTGCTGTGTGTACAGGCTCCTCTTGGTGTGATGTCAGAGCTGTGTTGTGTGTACAGGCTCCTCTTGGTGTGATGTCAGAGCTGTGCTGTTTGTACAGGCTCCTCTTGGTGTCATGTCAGAGCTGTGCTGTGTGTACAGGCTCCTCCTGGTGTGATGTCAGAGCTGTGCTGTGTGTACAGGCTCCTCTTGGTGTGATGTCAGAGCTGTGCTGTGTGTACAGGCTCCTCATGGTGTGATGTCAGAGCTGTGCTGTGTGTACAGGCTCCTCTTGGTGTGATGTAAGAGCTGTGCTGTTTGTACAGGCTCCTCTTGGTGTGATGTCAGAGCTGTGCTGTGTGTACAGGCTCCTCTTGGTGTGATATCAGAGCTGTGCTGTGTGTACAGGCTCCTCTTGGTGTGATGTCAGAGCTGTGCTGTGTGTACAGGCTCCTCTTGGTGTGATGTCAGAGCTGTGCTGTGTGTACAGGCTCCTCTTGGTGTGATGTCAGAGCTGTGCTGTGTGTACAGGCTCCTCATGGTGTGATGTCAGAGCTGTGCTGTGTGTACAGGCTCCTCTTGGTGTGATGTAAGAGCTGTGCTGTTTGTACAGGCTCCTCTTGGTGTGATGTCAGAGCTGTGCTGTGTGTACAGGCTCCTCTTGGTGTGATATCAGAGCTGTGCTGTGTGTACAGGCTCCTCTTGGTGTGATGTCAGAGCTGTGCTGTGTGTACAGGCTCCTCTTGGTGTGATGTAAGAGCTGTGCTGTGTGTACAGGCTCCTTATGGTGTGATGTAAGAGCTGTGCTGTGTGTACAGGCTCCTCTTGGTGTGATGTAAGAGCTGTGCTGTGTGTACAGGCTCCTCTTGGTGTGATGTGAGAGCTGTGCTGTGTGTACAGGCTCCTCCTGGTGTGATGTCAGAGCTGTGCTGTTTGTACAGGCTCCTCTTGGTGTGATGTAGGAGCTGTGCTGTGTGTACAGGCTCCTCTTGGTGTGATGTAAGAGCTGTGCTGTGTGTTCAGGCTCCTCTTGGTGTGATGTCAGAGCTGTGCTGTGTGTACAGGCTCCTCTTGGTGTGATGTAAGAGCTGTGCTGTTTGTACAGGCTCCTCTTGGTGTGATGTCAGAGCTGTGCTGTGTGTACAGGCTCCTCCTGGTGTGATGTAAGAGCTGTGCTGTTTGTACAGGCTCCTCCTGGTGTGATGTAAGAACTGTGCTGTGTGTACAGGCTCCTCCTGGTGTGATGTAAGAGCTGTGCTGTTTGTACAGGCTCCTCTTGGTGTGATGTCAGAGCTGTGCTGTGTGTACAGGCTCCTCCTGGTGTGATGTCAGAGCTGTGCTGTTTGTACAGGCTCCTCTTGGTGTGATGTAGGAGCTGTGCTGTGTGAACAGGCTCCTCCTGGTGTGATGTAAGAGCTGTGCTGTTTGTACAGGCTCCTCCTGGTGTGATGTAAGAGCTGTGCTGTGTGTACTGGCTCCTCTTGGTGTCATGTCAGAGCTGTGCTGTGTGTACAGGCTCCTCCTGGTGTGATGTCAGAGCTGTGCTGTGTGTACAGGCTCCTCTTGGTGTGATGTCAGAGCTGTGCTGTGTGTACAGGCTCCTCCTGGTGTGATGTAAGAGCTGTGCTGTTTGTACAGGCTCCTCTTGGTGTGATGTCAGAGCTGTGCTCTGTGTACAGGCTCCTCTTGGTGTGATGTCAGAGCTGTGCTGTGTGTACAGGCTACTCTTGGTGTGATGTCAGAGCTGTGCTCTGTGTACAGGCTCCTCTTGGTGTGATGTCAGAGCTGTGCTGTGTGTACAGGCTACTCTTGGTGTGATGTCAGAGCTGTGCTGTGTGTACAGGCTCCTCTTGGTGTGATGTAAGAGCTGTGCTGTCTGTACAGGCTCCTCTTGGTGTGATGTCAGAGCTGTGCTGTGGGTACAGGCTCCTCTTGGTGTGATGTAAGAGATGTGCTTTCTGTACAGGCTCCTCTTGGTGTGATGTCAGAGCTGTGCTGTGGGTACAGGCTCCTCTTGGTGTGATGTCAGAGCTGTGCTGTGGGTACAGGCTCCTCCTGGTGTGATGTAAGAGTTGTGCTGTTTGTACAGGCTCCTCTTGGTGTGATGTCAGAGCTGTGCTGTGTGTACAGGCTCCTCTTGGTGTGATGTCAGAGCTGTGCTGTGTGTACAGGCTCCTCTTGGTGTGATGTCAGAGCTGTGCTGTGTGTACAGGCTCCTCTTGGTGTGATGTCAGAGCTGTGCTCTGTGTACAGGCTCCTCTTGGTGTGATGTCAGAGCTGTGCTGTGTGTACAGGCTCCTCTTGGTGTGATGTCAGAGCTGTGCTGTGTGTACAGGCTCCTCCTGGTGTGATGTTAGAGCTGTGCTGTGTGTACAGGCTCCTCTTGGTGTGATGTAAGAGCTGTGCTGTGTGTACAGGCTCCTCCTGGTGTGATGTAAGAGCTGTGCTGTGTGTACAGGCTCCTCCTGGTGTGATGTAAGAGCTGTGCTGTGTGTACAGGCTCCTCTTGGTGTGATGTAAGAGCTGTGATGTTTGTACAGGCTCCTCTTGGTGTGATGTAAGAGCTGTGCTGTGTGTACAGGCTCCTCTTGGTGTGATGTCAGAGCTGTGCTGTTTGTACAGGCTCCTCCTGGTGTGATGTAAGAGCTGTGCTGTTTGTACAGGCTCCTCCTGGTGTGATGTCAGAGCTGTGTTGTGTGTACAGGCTCCTCCTGGTGTGATGTAAGAGCTGTGCTGTGTGTACAGGCTCCTCTTGGTGTGATGTCAGAGCTGTGCTGTGTGTACAGGCTCCTCCTGGTGTGATGTCAGAGCTGAGATGTTTGTACAGGCTCCTCCTGGTGTGATGTTAGAGTTGTGCTGTGTGTACAGGCTCCTCCTGGTGTGATGTTAGAGCTGTGCTGTGTGTACAGGCTCCTCCTGGTGTGATGTTAGAGCTGTGCTGTGTGTACAGGCTCCTCTTGGTGTGATGTAAGAGCTGTGCTGTGTGTACAGGCTCCTCTTGGTGTGATGTAAGAGCTGTGCTGTTTGTACAGGCTCCTCTTGGTGTGATGTCAGAGCTGTGCTGTGTGTACAGGCTCCTCCTGGTGTGATGTCAGAGCTGTGCTGTTTGTACAGGCTCCTCCTGGTGTGATGTCAGAGCTGTGCTGTGTGTACAGGCTCCTCCTGGTGTGATGTCAGAGTTGTGCTGTTTGTACAGGCTCCTCCTGGTGTGATGATGTCAGAGCTGTGCTGTGTGTACAGGCTCCTCCTGGTGTGATGTCAGAGCTGTGCTGTTTGTACAGGCTCCTCCTGGTGTGATGTCAGAGCTGTGTTGTGTGTACAGGCTCCTCCTGGTGTGATGTCAGAGCTGTGCTGTGTGTACAGGCTCCTCCTGGTGTGATGTCAGAGTTGTGCTGTTTGTACAGGCTCCTCCTGGTGTGATGATGTCAGAGCTGTGCTGTGTGTACAGGCTCCTCCTGGTGTGATGTCAGAGCTGTGCTGTTTGTACAGGCTCCTCTTGGTGTGATGTAAGAGCTGTGCTGTGTGTACAGGCTCCTCTTGGTGTGATGTCAGAGCTGTGCTGTGTGTACAGGCTCCTCTTGGTGTGATGTAAGAGCTGTGCTGTGTGTACAGGCTCCTCCTGGTGTGATGTCAGAGCTGTGCTGTTTGTACAGGCTCCTCTTGGTGTGATGTCAGAGCTGTGCTGTGTGTACAGGCTCCTCTTGGTGTGATGTCAGAGCTGTGCTGTATGTACAGGCTCCTCCTGGTGTGATGTCAGAGCTGTGTTGTGTGTACGGGCTCCTCTTGGTGTGATGTCAGAGCTGTGCTGTGTGTACAGGCTCCTCCTGGTGTGATGTCAGAGCTGTGCTGTTTGTACAGGCTCCTCCTGGTGTGATGTCAGAGCTGTGCTGTTTGTACAGGCTCCTCTTGGTGTGATGTAAGAGCTGTGCTGTGTGTACAGGCTCCTCCTGGTGTCATGTCAGAGCTGTGCTGTGTGTACAGGCTCCTCTTGGTGTGATGTTAGAGCTGTGTTGTGTGTACAGGCTCCTCCTGGTGTGATGTAAGAGCTGTGCTGTTTGTACAGGCTTCTCCTGGTGTGATGTAAGAGCTGTGCTGTGTGTACAGGCTCCTCCTGGTGTGATGTCAGAGCTGTGCTGTTTGTACAGGCTCCTCTTGGTGTGATGTAAGAGCTGTGCTGTGTGTACAGGCTCCTCCTGGTGTGATGTCAGAGCTGTGCTGTGTGTACAGGCTCCTCTTGGTGTGATGTTAGAGCTGTGTTGTGTGTACAGGCTCCTCCTGGTGTGATGTCAGAGCTGTGCTGTGTGTACAGGCTCCTCCTGGTGTGATGTCAGAGCTGTGCTGTGTGTACAGGCTCCTCCTGGTGTGATGTCAGAGCTGTGCTGTGTGTACAGGCTCCTCCTGGTGTGATGTCAGAGCTGTGCTGTGTGTACAGGCTCCTCCTGGTGTGATGTTAGAGCTGTGTTGTGTGTACAGGCTCCTCTTGGTGTGATGTAAGAGCTGTGCTGTGTGTACAGGCTCCTCTTGGTGTGATGTCAGAGCTGTGTTGTGTGTACAGGCTCCTCTTGGTGTGATGTCAGAGCTGTGCTGTGTGTACAGGCTCCTCTTGGTGTGATATAAGAGCTGTGCATTGTGTACAGGCTCCTCCTGGTGTGATGTCAGAGCTGTGATGTTTGTACAGGCTCCTCTTGGTGTGATGTAAGAGCTGTGCTGTGTGTACAGGCTCCTCTTGGTGTGATGTCAGCTGTGTTGTGTGTACAGGCTCCTCTTGGTGTGATGTAAGAGCTGTGCTGTGTGTACAGGCTCCTCTTGGTGTGATGTCAGAGCTGTGCTGTTTGTACAGGCTCCTCCTGGTGTGATGTCAGCTGTGTTGTGTGTACAGGCTCCTCTTGGTGTGATGTAAGAGCTGTGCTGTGTGTACAGGCTCCTCTTGGTGTGATGTCAGAGCTGTGCTGTGTGTACAGGCTCCTCTTGGTGTGATGTCAGAGCTGTGCTGTGTGTACAGGCTCCTCCTGGTGTGATGTCAGAGCTGTGCTGTTTGTACAGGCTCCTCTTGGTGTGATGTAAGAGCTGTGCTGTGTGTACAGGCTCCTCCTGGTGTGATGTCAGAGCTGTGCTGTGTGTACAGGCTCCTCTTGCTGTGATGTCAGAGCTGTGCTGTGTGTACAGGCTCCTCTTGGTGTGATGTCAGAGCTGTGCTGTGTGTACAGGCTCCTCCTGGTGTGATGTTAGAGCTGTGTTGTGTGTACAGGCTCCTCCTGGTGTGATGTTAGAGCTGTGTTGTGTGTACAGGCTCCTCCTGGTGTGATGTCAGAGCTGTGCTGTTTGTACAGGCTCCTCTTGGTGTGATGTAAGAGCTGTGCTGTGTGTACAGGCTCCTCCTGGTGTGATGTCAGAGCTGTGCTGTGTGTACAGGCTCCTCCTGGTGTGATGTCAGAGCTGTGCTGTTTGTACAGGCTCCTCCTGGTGTGATGTCAGCTGTGTTGTGTGTACAGGCTCCTCTTGGTGTGATGTAAGAGCTGTGCTGTGTGTACAGGCTCCTCTTGGTGTGATGTCAGAGCTGTGCTGTGCGTACAGGCTCCTCTTGGTGTGATGTCAGAGCTGTGCTGTGTGTACAGGCTCCTCTTGGTGTGATGTCAGAGCTGTGTTGTGTGTACAGGCTCCTCTTGGTGTGATGTCAGAGCTGTGCTGTGTGTACAGGCTCCTCTTGGTGTGATGTCAGAGCTGTGCTGTGTGTACAGGCTCCTCTTGGTGTGATGTCAGAGCTGTGTTGTGTGTACAGGCTCCTCTTGGTGTGATGTCAGAGCTGTGCTGTGTGTACAGGCTCCTCTTGGTGTGATGTAAGAGCTGTGCAGTGTGTACAGGCTCCTCCTGGTGTGATGTAAGAGCTGTGCTGTGTGTACAGGCTCCTCCTGGTGTGATGTCAGAGCTGTGATGTTTGTACAGGCTCCTTCTGGTGTGATGTCAGAGCTGTGATGTTTGTACAGGCTCCTCTTGGTGTGATGTAAGAGCTGTGCTGTGTGTAGAGGCTCCTCTTGGTGTGATGTCAGAGCTGTGCAGTGTGTACAGGCTCCTCTTGGTGTCATGTCAGAGCTGTGCTGTGTGTACAGGTTCCTCCTGGTGTGATGTCAGAGCTGTGCAGTGTGTACAGGCTCCTCTTGGTGTGATGTCAGAGCTGTGCTGTGTGTACAGGCTCCTCCTGGTGTGATGTCAGAGCTGTGCTGTTTGTACAGGCTCCTCCTGGTGTGATGTCAGAGCTGTGCTGTGTGTACAGGCTCCTCTTGGTGTGATGTCAGAGCTTTGCTGTGTGAACAGGCTCCTCCTGGAGTGATATCAGAGCTGTGCTGTTTGTACAGGCTCCTTTTGGTGTGATGTAAGATCTGTGCTGTGTGTACAGGCTCCTCTTGGTGTGATGTCAGAGCTGTGTTGTGTGTACAGGCTCCTCTTGTTGTGATGTAAGAGCTATGCTGTGTGTACAGGCTCCTCTTGGTGTGATGTCAGAGCTGTGCTGTGTGTACAGGCTCCTCCTGGTGTGATGTCAGAGCTGTGCTGTGTGTACAGGCTCCTCTTGGTGTGACGTAAGAGCTGTGCTGTGTGTACAGGCTCCTCCTGGTGTGATGTCAGAGCTGTGCTGTTTGTACAGGCTCCTCCTGGTGTGATGTCAGAGCTGTGCTGTGTGTACAGGCTCCTCTTGGTGTGATGTCAGAGCTGTGTTGTGTGTACAGGCTCCTCTTGGTGTGATGTCAGAGCTGTGCTGTGTGTACAGGCTCCTCCTGGTGTGATGTCAGAGCTGTGCTTTGTGTATAGGCTCCTCTTGGTGTGATGTCAGAGCTGTGCTGTGTGTACAGGCTCCTCCTGGTGTGATGTCAGAGCTGTGTTGTGTGTACAGGCTCCTCTTGGTGTGATGTAAGATCTGTGCTGTGTGTACAGGCTCCTCTTGGTGTGATGTAAGAGCTGTGCTGTGTGTACAGGCTCCTCCTGGTGTGATGTCAGAGCTGTGCAGTGTGTACAGGCTCCTCTTGGTGTGATGTCAGAGCTGTGCTGTGTGTACAGGCTCCTCCTGGTGTGATGTCAGAGCTGTGCTGTGTGTACAGGCTCCTCCTGGTGTGATGTCAGAGCTGTGCAGTGTGTACAGGCTCCTCTTGGTGTGATGTCAGAGCTGTGCTTTGTGTACAGGCTCCTCCTGGTGTGATGTCAGAGCTGTGCTTTGTGTACAGGCTCCTCTTGGTGTGATGTCAGAGCTGTGTTGTGTGTACAGGCTCCTCTTGGTGTGATGTAAGATCTGTGCTGTGTGTACAGGCTCCTCTTGGTGTGATGTAAGAGCTGTGCTGTGTGTACAGGCTCCTCCTGGTGTGATGTCAGAGCTGTGCTGTTTGTACAGGTTCCTCCTGGTGTGATGTAAGAGCTGTGCTGTGTGTACAGGCTCCTCCTGGTGTGATGTCAGAGCTGTGCTGTGTGTACAGGCTCCTCTTGGTGTGATGTCAGAGCTGTGTTGTGTGTACAGGCTCCTCTTGGTGTGATGTCAGAGCTGTGTTGTGTGTACAGGCTCCTCTTGGTGTGATGTCAGAGCTGTGTTGTGTGTACAGGCTCCTCTTGGTGTGATGTCAGAGCTGTGCAGTTTGTACAGGCTCCTCTTGGTGTGATGTCAGAGCTGTGCTGTGTGTACAGGCTCCTCATGGTGTGATGTCAGAGCTGTGCAGTTTGTACAGGCTCCTCCTGGTGTGATGTAAGATCTGTGCTGTTTGTACAGGCTCCTCTTGGTGTGATGTCAGAGCTGTGCAGTTTGCACAGGCTCCTCCTGGTGTGATGTAAGAACTGTGCTGTGTGTACAGGCTCCTCTTGGTGTGATGTCAGAGCTGTGCTGTGTGTACAGGCTCCTCTTGCTGTGATGTCAGAGCTGTGCAGTTTGTACAGGATCCTCCTGGTGTGATTTCAGAGCTGTGCTGTGTGTACAGGCTCCTCTTGATGTGATGTCAGAGCTGTGCTGTGTGTACAGGCTCCTCCTGGTGTGATGTCAGAGCTGTGCTGTGTGTACAGGCTCCTCCTGGTGTGATGTCAGAGCTGTGCTGTGTGTACAGGCTCCTCTTGGTGTGATGTCAGAGCTGTGCTGTGTGTACAGGCTCATCTTGGTGTGATGTCAGAGCTGTGCTGTTTGTACAGGCTCCTTATGGTGTGATGTCAGAGCTGTGTTGTGTGTACAGGCTCCTCTTGGTGTGATGTCAGAGCTATGCTGTGTGTACAGGCTCCTCCTGGTGTGATGTCAGAGCTGTGCTGTGTGTACAGGCTCCTCTTGGTGTGATGTTAGAGCTGTGTTGTGTGTACAGGCTCCTCCTGGTGTGATGTCAGAGCTGTGCTGTTTCTACAGGCTCCTCTTGGTGTGATGTAAGAGCTGTGCTGTGTGTACAGGCTCCTCCTGGTGTGATGTCAGAGCTGTGCTATGTGTACAGGCTCCTCCTGGTGTGATGTCAGAGCTGTGCTGTTTGTACAGGCTCCTCCTGGTGTGATGTAAGAGCTGTGCTGTGTGTACAGGCTCCTCCTGGTGTGATGTCAGAGCTGTGCTGTGTGTACAGGCTCCTCCTGGTGTGATGTAAGATCTGTGCTGTGTGTACAGGCTCCTCCTGGTGTGATGTCAGCTGTGTTGTGTGTACAGGCTCCTCTTGGTGTGATGTAAGAGCTGTGCTGTTTGTACAGGCTCCTCCTGGTGTGATGTCAGAGCTGTGCTGTGTGTACAGGCTCCTCTTGGTGTGATGTCAGAGCTGTGCTGTTTGTACAGGCTCCTCCTGGTGTGATGTAAGAGCTGTGCTGTCTGTACAGGCTCCTCCTGGTGTGATGTAAGATCTGTGCTGTGTGTACAGGCTCCTCCTGGTGTGATGTCAGCTGTGTTGTGTGTACAGGCTCCTCTTGGTGTGATGTAAGAGCTGTGCTGTGTGTACAGGCTCCTCTTGGTGTGATGTCAGAGCTGTGCTGTGTGTACAGGCTCCTCCTGGTGTGATGTCAGAGCTGTGCTGTGTGTACAGGCTCCTCTTGGTGTGATGTCAGAGCTGTGCTGTGTGTACAGGCTCCTCTTGGTGTGATGTCAGAGCTGTGCTGTGTGTACAGGCTCCTCTTGGTGTGATGTCAGAGCTGTGCTGTGTGTACAGGCTCCTCTTGGTGTGATGTCAGAGCTGTGTTGTGTGTACAGGCTCCTCTTGGTGTGATGTCAGAGCTGTGTTGTGTGTACAGGCTCCTCTTGTTGTGATGTCAGAGCTGTGATGTTTGTACAGGCTCCTCTTGGTGTGATGTAAGAGCTGTGCTGTGTGTAGAGGCTCCTCTTGGTGTGATGTAAGAGCTGTGCAGTGTGTACAGGCTCCTCTTGGTGTGATGTAAGAGCTGTGCTGTGTGTAGAGGCTCCTCTTGGTGTGATGTAAGAGCTGTGCTGTGTGTACAGGCTCCTCTTGGTGTGATGTCAGAGCTGTGCAGTGTGTACAAGCTCCTCTTGGTGTGATGTAAGAGCTGTGCTGTGTGTACAGGCTCCTCCTGGTGTGATGTCAGAGCTGTGCTGTGTGTACAGGCTTCTCCTGGTGTGATGTCAGAGCTGTGCTGTGTGTACAGGCTCCTCCTGGTGTGATGTCAGAGCTGTGCTGTGTGTACAGGCTCCTCTTGGTGTGATGTAAGAGCTGTGCTGTGTGTACAGGCTCCTCTTGGTGTGATGTCAGAGCTGTGCTGTGTGTACAGGCTCCTCTTGGTGTGATGTAAGAGCTGTGCTGTGTGTACAGGCTCCTTCTGGTGTGATGTCAGAGCTGTGCTGTTTGTACAGGCTCCTCCTGGTGTGATGTCAGAGCTGTGCTGTTTGTACAGGCTCCTCTTGGTGTGATGTCAGAGCTGTGCTGTGTGTACAGGCTCCTCCTGGTGTGATGTCAGAGCTGTGCAGTGTGTACAAGCTCCTCTTGGTGTGATGTCAGAGCTGTGCTGTGTGTACAGGCTCCTCCTGGTGTGATGTCAGAGCTGTGCTGTTTGTACAGGCTCCTCTTGGTGTGATGTCAGAGCTGTGCTGTGTGAACAGGCTCCTCCTGGAGTGATATCAGAGCTGTGCTGTTTGTACAGGCTCCTTTTGGTGTGATGTAAGAGCTGTGCTGTGTGTACAGGCTCCTCCTGGTGTGATGTCAGAGCTGTGCTGTCTGTACAGGCTCCTCTTGGTGTGATGTCAGAGCTGTGCTGTGTGTACAGGCTCCTCTTGGTGTGATGTCAGAGCTGTGCTGTTTGTACAGGCTCCTCCTGGTGTGATGTCAGAGCTGTGCTGTGTGTACAGGCTCCTCTTGGTGTGATGTCAGAGCTGTGCTGTGTGTACAGGCTCCTCCTGGTGTGATGTCAGAGCTGTGCTGTTTGTACAGGCTCCTCTTGGTGTGATGTAACAGCTGTGCTGTGTGTACAGGCTCCTCTTGGTGTGATGTCAGAGCTGTGCTGTTTGTACAGGCTCCTCCTGGTGTGATGTCAGAGCTGTGCTGTGTGTACAGGCTCCTCTTGGTGTGATGTCAGAGCTGTGCTGTGTGTACAGGCTCCTCTTGGTGTGATGTCAGAGCTGTGTTGTGTGTACAGGCTCCTCCTGGTGTGATGTCAGAGCTGTGCTGTGTGTACAGGCTCCTCTTGGTGTGATGTCAGAGCTGTGTTGTGTGTACAGGCTCCTCTTGGTGTGATGTCAGAGCTGTGTTGTGTGTACAGGCTCCTCTTGGTGTGATGTCAGAGCTGTGCTGTGTGTACAGGCTCCTCTTGGTGTGATGTCAGAGCTGTGTTGTGTGTACAGGCTCCTCCTGGTGTGATGTCAGAGCTGTGCTGTGTGTACAGGCTCCTCCTGGTGTGATGTCAGAGCTGTGCTGTGTGTACAGGCTCCTCTTGGTGTGATGTCAGAGCTGTGTTGTGTGTACAGGCTCCTCTTGGTGTGATGTCAGAGCTGTGCTGTGTGTACAGGCTCCTCTTGGTGTGATGTCAGAGCTGTGTTGTGTGTACAGGCTCCTCCTGGTGTGATGTCAGAGCTGTGTTGTGTGTACAGGCTCCTCTTGGTGTGATGTAAGATCTGTGCTGTGTGTACAGGCTCCTCTTGGTGTGATGTAAGAGCTGTGCTGTGTGTACAGGCTCCTCCTGGTGTGATGTCAGAGCTGTGCAGTGTGTACAGGCTCCTCTTGGTGTGATGTCAGAGCTGTGCTGTTTGTACAGGCTCCTCCTGGTGTGATGTAAGATCTCTGCTGTGTGTACAGGCTCCTCTTGGTGTGATGTCAGAGCTGTGCTGTGTGTACAGGCTCCTCTTGGTGTGATGTCAGAGCTGTGCTGTGTGTACAGGCTCCTCATGGTGTGATGTCAGAGCTGTGCAGTTTGTACAGGCTCCTCCTGGTGTGATGTAAGATCTGTGCTGTGTGTACAGGCTCCTCTTGGTGTGATGTCAGAGCTGTGCTGTGTGTACAGGCTCCTCCTGGTGTGATGTATGAGCTGTGCTGTGTGTACAGGCTCCTCCTGGTGTGATGTCAGAGCTGTGCTGTTTGTACAGGCTCCTCTTGGTGTGATGTCAGAGCTGTGCAGTTTGTACAGGCTCCTCCTGGTGTGATGTCAGAGCTGTGCTGTGTGTACAGGCTCCTCCTGGTGTGATGTCAGAGCTGTGCTGTGTGTACAGGCTCCTCCTGGTGTGATGTCAGAGCTGTGTTGTGTGTACAGGCTCCTCTTGGTGTGATGTCAGAGCTGTGCTGTTTGTACAGGCTCCTCTTGGTGTGATGTAAGATCTGTGCTGTGTGTACAGGCTCCTCTTGGTGTGATGTCAGAGCTGTGCTGTGTGTACAGGCTCCTCCTGGTGTGATGTCAGAGCTGTGCTGTGTGTACAGGCTCCTCTTGGTGTGATGTAAGATCTGTGCTGTGTGTACAGGCTCCTCTTGGTGTGATGTCAGAGCTGTGCTGTGTGTACAGGCTCCTCTTGGTGTGATGTCAGAGCTGTGCTGTTTGTACAGGCTCCTTATGGTGTGATGTCAGAGCTGTGTTGTGTGTACAGGCTCCTCTTGGTGTGATGTCAGAGTTGTGCTGTTTGTACAGGCTCCTTATGGTGTGATGTAAGATCTGTGCTGTGTGTACAGGCTCCTCTTGGTGTGATTTCAGAGTTGTGCTGTTTGTACAGGCTCCTCATGGTGTGATGTCAGAGCTGTGCTGTGTGTACAGGCTCCTCATGGTGTGATGTCAGAGCTGTGTTGTGTGTACAGGCTCCTCTTGGTGTGATGTCAGAGCTGTGCTGTGTGTACAGGCTCCTCATGGTGTGATGTAAGATCTGTGCTGTGTGTACAGGCTCCTCATGGTGTGATGTCAGAGCTGTGTTGTTTGTACAGGCTCCTCTTGGTGTGATGTCAGAGCTGTGCTGTGTGTACAGGCTCCTCTTGGTGTGATGTCAGAGCTGTGTTGTTTGTACAGGCTCCTCTTGGTGTGATGTCAGAGCTGTGTTGTTTGTACAGGCTCCTCTTGGTGTGATGTCAGAGCTGTGCTGTGTGTACAGGCTCCTCTTGGTGTGATGTCAGAGCTGTGTTGTTTGTACAGGCTCCTCTTGGTGTGATGTCAGAGCTGTGCTGTGTGTACAGGCTCCTCCTGGTGTGATGTCAGAGCTGTGCTGTTTGTACAGGCTCCTCTTGGTGTGATGTCAGAGCTGTGCTGTGTGTACAGGCTCCTCTTGGTGTGATGTCAGATCTGTGCTGTGTGTACAGGCTCCTTATGGTGTGATGTCAGAGCTGTGCTGTGTGTACAGGCTCCTCTTGGTGTGATGTCAGAGCTGTGCTGTGTGTACAGGCTCCTCTTGGTGTGATGTCAGAGCTGTGCTGTGTGTACAGGCTCCTTATGGTGTGATGTCAGAGCTGTGCTGTGTGTACAGGCTCCTCTTGGTGTGATGTAAGAGCTGTGCTGTGTGTACAGGCTCCTCTTGGTGTGATGTAAGAGCTGTGCTGTGTGTACAGGCTCCTCATGGTGTGATGTAAGATCTGTGCTGTGTGTACAGGCTCCTCATGGTGTGATGTAAGAGCTGTGCTGTGTGTACAGGCTCCTCTTGGTGTGATGTCAGAGCTGTGCTGTGTGTACAGGCTCCTCTTGGTGTGATGTCAGAGCTGTGCTGTGTGTACAGGCTCCTCCTGGTGTGATGTCAGAGCTGTGCTGTTTGTACAGGCTCCTCTTGGTGTGATGTCAGAGCTGTGTTGTGTGTACAGGCTCCTCCTGGTGTGATGTCAGAGCTGTGCTGTGTGTACAGGCTCCTCTTGGTGTGATGTAAGAGCTGTGCTGTGTGTACAGGCTCCTCCTGGTGTGATGTCAGAGCTGTGCTGTGTGTACAGGCTCCTCCTGGTGTGATGTCAGAGCTGTGCTGTGTGTACAGGCTCCTCATGGTGTGATGTAAGATCTGTGCTGTGTGTACAGGCTCCTCATGGTGTGATGTAAGATCTGTGCTGTCTGTACAGGCTCCTCTTGGTGTGATGTCAGAGCTGTGTTGTGTGTACAGGCTCCTCTTGGTGTGATGTAAGATCTGTGCTGTGTGTACAGGCTCCTCATGGTGTGATGTAAGATCTGTGCTGTGTCTACAGGCTCCTCTTGGTGTGATGTCAGAGCTGTGCTGTGTGTACAGGCTCCGCTTGGTGTGATGTCAGAGCTGTGCTGTGTGGACAGGTTCCTCCTGGTGTGATGTCAGAGCTGTGCTGTGTGTACAGGCTCCTCTTGGTGTGATGTCAGAGCTGTGCTGTGTGTACAGGCTCCTCCTGGTGTGATGTCAGAGCTGTGCTGTTTGTACAGGCTCCTCTTGGTGTGATGTCAGAGCTGTGCTGTGTGTACAGGCTCCTCTTGGTGTGATGTAAGATCTGTGCTGTGTGTACAGGCTCCTCCTGGTGTAATGTCAGAGCTGTGCTGTGTGTACAGGCTCCTCATGGTGTGATGTCAGAGCTGTGCTGTGTGTACAGGCTCCTCTTGGTGTGATGTCAGAGCTGTGCTGTGTGTACAGGCTCCTCTTGGTGTGATGTCAGAGCTGTGCTGTGTGTACAGGCTCCTCTTGGTGTGATGTCAGAGCTGTGCTGTGTGTACAGGCTCCTCTTGGTGTGATGTCAGAGCTGTGTTGTGTGTACAGGCTCCTCTTGGTGTGATGTCAGAGCTGTGTTGTGTGTACAGGCTCCTCTTGGTGTGATGTCAGAGCTGTGTTGTGTGTACAGGCTCCTCTTGGTGTGATGTCAGAGCTGTGTTGTGTGTACAGGCTCCTCTTGGTGTGATGTCAGAGCTGTGTTGTGTGTACAGGCTCCTCTTGGTGTGATGTCAGAGCTGTGCTGTGTGTACAGGCTCCTCTTGGTGTGATGTCAGAGCTGTGCTGTGTGTACAGGCTCCTCTTGGTGTGATGTCAGATCTGTGCTGTTTGTACAGGCTCCTCTTGGTGTGATGTCAGAGCTGTGCTGTTTGTACAGGCTCCTCTTGGTGTGATGTAAGAGCTGTGCTGTGTGTACAGGCTCCTCCTGGTGTGATGTCAGAGCAGTGCTGTTTATACAGGCTCCTCTTGGTGTGATGTCAGAGCTGTGCTGTGTGTACAGGCTCCTCCTGGTGTGATGTCAGAGCTGTGCTGTGTGTACAGGCTCCTCCTGGTGTGATGTCAGAGCTGTGTTGTGTGTACAGGCTCCTCTTGGTGTGATGTAAGAGCTGTGCTGTGTGTACAGGCTCCTCCTGGTGTGATGTCAGAGCAGTGCTGTTTATACAGGCTCCTCTTGGTGTGTTGTCAGAGCTGTGCTGTGTGTACAGGCTCCTCTTGGTGTGATGTAAGAGCTGTGCTGTTTGTACAGGCTCCTCCTGGTGTGATGTTAGAGCTGTGTTGTGCGTACAGGCTCCTCTTGGTGTGATGTCAGAGCTGTGTTGTGTGTACAGGCTCCTCTTGGTGTGATGTCAGAGCTGTGTTGTGTGCACAGGCTCCTCTTGGTGTGATGTCAGAGCTGTGTTGTGTGTACAGGCTCCTGTTGGTGTGATGTCAGAGCTGTGCTGTGTGTACAGGCTCCTCCTGGTGTGATGTCAGAGCTGTGCTGTGTAAACAGGCTCCTCTTGGTGTGATGTCAGAGCTGTGCTGTTTGTACAGGCTCCTCTTGGTGTGATGTAAGAGCTGTGCTGTTTGTACAGGCTCCTCCTGGTGTGATGTTAGAGCTGTGTTGTGCGTACAGGCTCCTCTTGGTGTGATGTAAGAGCTGTGCTGTTTATACAGGCTCCTCCTGGTGTGATGTCAGAGCTGTGCTGTGTGTACAGGCTCCTCCTGGTGTGATGTAAGAGCTGTGCTGTGTGTACAGGCTCCTCTTGGTGTGATGTCAGAGCTGTGCTGTTTGTACAGGCTCCTCTTGGTGTGATGTAAGAGCTGTGCTGTGTGTACAGGCTCCTCTTGGTGTGATGTCAGAGCTGTGCTGTGTGTACAGGCTCCTCTTGGTGTGATGTCAGAGCTGTGCTGTGTGTACAGGCTCCTCTTGGTGTGATGTCAGAGCTGTGCTGTGTGTACAGGCTCCTCTTGGTGTGACACCCCAGGGGTCTGGTTGCCTCAGTGATAGAGATATTATGTCTGAGAGCAGGTGGGAGGTCCTTTGGTCAGGGATCCTGTGCATACCACACCTCCTGCCCAGTCTTGGGAGGGGAAGAACTTCCCCTGTAAAAACCCGGGGCTGAGGCAGGGTGAGTCAGACAAGGAGAGTGGAGAAGAGAAGCAGCATAGGAAACAGCAGAGTTACAAGGAGTCAGGGGCTGGCAGCTACAGAGCTCGCCCTGACTAAGAAGATTCTTTACCGGACCCGGAGTCCGAGGCTGTGGGGACTAAATCCTACCCAGCAGCAGAATCCGTCGGGCAGGGGATTTCAGGTCCTCTGGCCCAGAAGCCTGAAGGCACGGTCACACGCGTGGGACCAGCACCGCCATCGTGGAGCGGAAGCCATTAGAAGGCCCCGAGTCACCGGCCATACGGGTGAGCACCACACGGTACACTCAGGGACGTGGGCTACTTACATCAGCTTCTAGCAAGGTAGCCAGAAGAGTACAGTCAGTTTGGGAGGCCTACAACTACGCCTGGCCAGGGGAGATCCCATCTGCTCAAAGACTGACCAGGCCCCGTTTGCTAGCAAGTACTCCGGGAGGGTCTGTCGTTGTTACCAGTAAAGACCCTGAACTACACCGTACCGTCTCTGAGTGGTTCCTGCTACCCCCATCATCCACGTCGGCTGCCCTGAGGCCATACCCCTCCCGTTGGGGGTTATACTATCACGCTGCACAATCCTACCACCGGCCTCAGCGGTCTGCCCTGCAGCAGCAGCTTCCTGGCTGCACTCAACGGGTGGCGTAGTCATCAACTATTTACTACTAATAGACTGCCGTCTAGTTTGACTCCCTGGGCACGGACCGGGTCACCGCCACGAGATTACAACCCTCCACGGATCCGGCTCCGGGTAAGCTCCCGCGTGCGCACCGCAGCGCGACACAGGCCCAGGGGCGCGTCAACTTTGGCGTAGTCGGCAGGATTTCGTGCCCGCAACCACCGGGTACTGCGTGCCTGAAAAGCAAAGACTGTTCAAACTTACCAGTGGTGAAGGTTTCCCGCCATCCGGCGCCATCTTCTACCTTCTTCCCGCCATCCGCGAAGTTTTCCCGCCATCTGGCGCCATCTTCGACCTTCTTCCCGCCATCCGTGGAGTTTTCCCGCCATTGGACGCCATCTTGAGGACGCCGCGCGGGAAGAAGAGGGGCGTGGACTCCGAAAGCGCGCGAGAACTGAAGCCCCGCCTCACGTCCGGACGTTGCGTAAGGTCCTGGAAGGAGCCCAGCAGACGCCGACGTCACAGGAGCGCGACGGAAGGTCCTCAACCCTGACGATCCACTGCGGAGCCGCGGCCTACGGAAGAGGATCATCGCAAGGTAGGCCACGGTCCACTAGGGGGGAGGAAGATGTCGGATACGGAGGAGAGCTTCACTGCCTCAACCCCCGCCAGCGCTACCGCTGCTGCAGTTATGCCCTTCACCATGCCCTATATCCCGGGAGCAGCTTGGCTACCCCAGTACTCAGGGGAGTCACATACCCTGCATGACTTTAGAGAAAAGCTGGATAGCCTCTTCCAGGTGTACCCCCTCACAGAAGAGCAAAAAGTGAGCATCCTGGTGGCCCAACTAACCGGGGCAGCCAAAAGGGAAGTAAAATCCTGGCCACCTGGGAGGAAGACTGTCGCAGGGATACTAACCCGGCTGAAGGACACCTTTGATACCCGCACCTCAGCCGAGATTAAGCTTAGATTCTACGGGTGCAAGCAGCGAGCGCATGAGAGTATAAGGGACTATGCACTAAACCTACAAGAGGCCCTGAGGGCCATAAAGCAGACCGACCCTGATGGGGTGGGAAACGAGGACAGGCTGTTGACTGAACAATTTATAGAGGGTTTATATTGCAATGCCCACCGAACCCAGTTGCGGGCAATGGCCTTACAGGATCCCCATCTGGACTTTGCACAGTTCAAGGACAGAGCCATCCGGGTGCTCCGAGAACCGGCACCAGGTGGCGTTGTGACCCACAGACGCCCCACTACCACTTACTACCAGGAGGCGGCGCCCTTGTCAGCAGGGCCTGTGGGAGCTGATGCGCAGGCTTTGGACAATGACCCGGCTCCAGACCTACACCATCAGGTCCAAGAGCTAGCTAAGAGCGTTGCTGCGCTAACCCGAACTGTGCAGTCTTTACAGGTTTCCACCCCAGGGAAGATCCAGCTGGCATCCGGACCGGAGGACATCCCGTGGCGTCGACCAAGGAGGACCCCACCGGCCAGAGGAAGACCCAGTGACCGATACAGTGAGGACGGACGACCCATCTGCCGCCGCTGCAATCAACCCGGACATATGGCAAGGTACTGTTCTTTAAACGGGCACAACCTGGGGTAGAGGGCCAACCCCCAGGAAAAAGATCACCAGGCCCATCGAACTGGCGCGACAGATATGTGGGAGGACGTCCAGTCTTGCCTGTGGTACTGGATGGCATTCCCATGAGTGCCCTACTGGACACCGGGTCACAGGTCACCACCATCCCGTACGTGCTCTTCAAGCAGTACTGGAATGACTCGGATATTACCCGCTACCCCGACGACGACTTGAGTATCATCGCCAGCAATGGTCAGCCCGTGCCACAGATCGGATTTAAAGAGGTGACCATCAAAATTGGTAGAGTCGAACTGGCCGCACAGGGACTGATCATTGTAGATATCGATAAACATGAGAGTCACCCAAAAATAACTCTAGGAACTAATGTAATTGAAAATTGTCTTGCAGAGGTGATTTTCCTTTTACAGCAGGTTGCCAAGAATGCCAGCTCCGGCGAGCAGCGGGTGCTCCAGAAAGAGATCCGGGCACTGATGCAACGGCAACAAGTGGAACTCTCCGGCGGTGAGATTGGTAGCGTAAGAATGTGTGACCCTTTTCCTATTGCCATGCCCCCAAAAAGTGAAATGATGATTTGGTGCCGGGCAGCTATTGGTCTGAGAGGTAGAGATTACCAGGCAATGGTAGAACCAGTTTACTCAGACAGTAGGCCCACCATTTTGACAGCACGGGGGGTGGTCAATGTACGCCATGGGAGGGTGCCCATTCGCATAATAAATATCGGGGAGAGGGAAGTGTACCTGCCCCGGTATGCCACGCTAGCCAAATTATATACCACTAATCAAAGTTCTATACAATCTGTGGAACCCTTGCCTCCATCTCACCCGGAGGAAGGTAACGGCTCTAAGAAAGACATGGAGGACTGGTGTCAGCAACTACATTTGGGTACTGACTCCACTCCCTCACATCAGAAACAAGGAGTCTATCGGGTGGTTCAAGAGTATGAGAGAGTGTTTAGTAAACACCCGTTAGACTTCGGGCGAGTCAAGGGGGTAGAACATCGCATCCCCACGGGAGATCATCCTCCCATAAAAGAGAGGTATCGACCCGTACCCCCTGCACATTACCAACACGCCAAGGGGATGCTTAGAGATATGAAGGAGGCTGGGGTAATCCGGGATAGTTGTAGCCCCTGGGCAGCCCCATTAGTTTTAGTCAAAAAGAAAGACAACACCATGAGGATGTGTGTAGATTACCGGAAAATCAACCGTATCACACACAAGGATGCGTACCCCTTACCAAGGATAGAGGAGTCATTGGCTGCTTTAAGATCTGCTAACTTCTTCTCTACCTTGGATCTCACTAGCGGGTACTGGCAGGTTCCTGTAGCAGAGGCGGACCGGGAGAAGACCGCATTCACCACCCCGATGGGACTTAGCGAGTTCACCTGCATGCCGTTCGGACTCTGCAACGCACCAGGAACCTTCCAACGCCTAATGGAGTGTTGTCTGGGCCACAGAAACTTCGAGACGGTCCTGTTGTACTTGGACGATGTCATCGTATATTCCAAGACGTATGAGGACCACCTGAAACACCTGGCGGAAGTGTTCGAGGCTCTGGCGAGTTACGGCCTAAAGGTGAAACCCTCCAAGTGTCACCTCCTGAAACCAAAGGTGCAGTACCTGGGACACGTGGTGAGCGCTGACGGAGTGGCTCCCGACCCCGATAAGATCACCGCAATTAAGGGATGGCCAAGCCCCTCCAGCGTAAAAGAAGTGCGGCAGTTCCTCGGGTTGGTAGGCTACTACCGAAGGTTTATTCCCGGTTTCACCAAAAAGGCAGCACCTATGCAGGACCTCCTGATAGGCCAGTCCCGGAAGGCCAAGAACCAGAAGCCGCCCTTCAAATGGGAAGAGCTGGAAGAAGAGTCCTTCCGCCAGCTGAAGATGGCCCTCACGGGGGACGAAATCCTGGCGTACCCGGATTATAGCCAGCCCTTTATCCTCTACACCGACGCCAGTAACATCGGGCTAGGAGCCGTACTGTCCCAGATCCAGCAGGGGAAGGAACGAGTAATCGCCTATGCCAGCCGAAAACTGCGACCCACCGAAAGGAACCCCGAGAATTACAGCTCATTTAAGTTAGAGTTCCTGGCCGTAGTATGGGCAATCACTGAGCGCTTTAAGCATTACCTCGCTTCTTCCCGGTTCACCGTGTACACGGATAACAACCCGCTGACACACCTGGACACGGCAAGACTCGGTGCCCTGGAGCAGAGGTGGATGGCCCGTCTGTCCAACTACGAGTTCACAATTAAATACCAGGCAGGACGCTCCAATACCAACGCGGACGCCCTGTCCAGGATGCCCAACCTGCCGGACGGAGGAGAAGATCCGGAGGGACTGGAAGAAGTTGAACTCCCTGCGTTCCACCGTCATGGGACTATTCAGTATTCCCACCGGGTAAGGAGTAAGCAGGCTGCTACGTTGAACCCCTTACCCCACTACAACTGGGCGGAAACGCAAGACAGCGACCCTGCCGTCCGACTGGTGAAGGAGATGCTGACTCGGCCGGAGGCTCGCCTTGAACCAGACGCTCCGGAGGAAGCCAAACAACTATGGGCAGAGAAGAGTCGACTGTTCCTTTACAAAGGGAAGTTGTGCCGCAGAATGGTTAACTCCCGGACGCATGAATTACTCTGGCAAGTAGTGGTGCCACGAAGAGACGCAGCCATGGTGATGGAGGCATACCACGACGGAGCTGGACACTTTGGGTGGAAAAAGCTGGAGTTCCTGCTGCGCGAGCGGTTCCACTGGGTAGGCATGAGGGGAACCATCGAGAAGTGGTGCAGAGATTGTGGCCCGTGCAACCTGAGAAGGAAGGACCGAGCCAGCCAGAAAACTCCCCTGCAGTCCATCGTCACCCGGCAACCGTTGGAACTGGTAGCCTTGGATCATGTAAAACTGACCCCAAGCAGAAGTGGCTACGTCTACGCGTTAACCATCGTGGATCATTACTCCCGGTTCTTGGTTGTCGTCCCCGTCAAGGACTTAACGGCTCAAACAGCAGCTAGAGCCTTCCAGCAGCACTTCTGCCGTCCACACGGGTACCCGGACCAAGTGCTGACGGACCAGGGACCTGCCTTTGAAGCGGAGGTCTTTCAGGAATTCTGCAATCTGTATGGCTGCCGGAAGATAAGGACGACACCCTACCATCCGCAGACTAATGGACTTTGTGAAAAAATGAACCAGGTGGTAATGGATCTTCTAAAAACGTTGCCCCTGGAAGAACGCAGTCTGTGGCCTGAAAAGTTGCCCGATCTGGTGGACCTATACAACCACATCCCGGTAGGTTCCACCAACTGTACCCCGGCTTACCTAATGAGGGCAAGACCTGGTAAGTTACCTGTTGACCTGGAAATGGGAGTCCTGACCCCCGAGGACACTTCACCAGAAACAGACTGGGACACAGAGAGGCAGCAGCAGTACCGGAGAGTACAGGAGAGCGTGGAGCGAAGTCTCTGTCAGGCTAGGGAAAGACAAGAGAAAACTTACAACCAGTATGCTCCCGCTGTTCCCCTGGTACCCGGAGAGCAGGTCTTGAAGAGGAAGAGACGGCTCCACAAGTTGGACGACCAGTGGGAGAAGGACCCGTACACCGTACTGCCCTCAAGCCACGAGAACCCGAAGGTCTGTACCATCAGTAAAGACGGAGGGGAAACCACAGCCATTGTATCCCGGGACCACCTGAAGAAGTGTCCCGAACAACTGAGGAACCCTGAAGAGGAACAAGAAGACCATCGACCCGTGGAAGAAAGGGAAGATATGGTTAGTACCGTGCTCGGGGACTTTCCTCAGTCTTGGACTCAAGTCAATGGTGCAGTTGTGGTACCCGTACTCACCTTCCTCCAACCATCATCCCAAGAACCTACGGAGCAACGGGTAGAGCTGGAAGAACAGCCGGTCCAGGAGGCAGAAGACTCCACACAAGCAGAACAGGAGAATCAACCCTCTGCTTATAGTGAGCCTGCCGTACCCCTAGTGAGACAAGGAGCCGGTAGACAGCTGCCCAGTTTACCCTTGACAGCTCCTACACCCTGTAGTTCAGGGCCAGACAGTCAGCTCCGTAGGTCCACTCGGGCCACTAGAGGCCAGTTACCCGCACGCTGGAGAATTTAAAGTGTATAAATTGTTTTATCTATGTTTTTCTGTGTCTTGTTGCTTGTGTATAATTTTGTGTTTCTAGTTATTTTTAGGAAACCTTGGTGGATTTACCGAGAATCCTTGTATATAGTTGGAGCGTAACCCAGGATGGACTAGAGACTGTTAAGGACTCGGGGTAGGACAGACCCCTACCTGGTTACGTCTCCCTGTGTTGGTGAAATGGACACCTTGCTTTCTTCAGAGACTGCACCCGGTTGCGGACACGCCGTAACCATCTTTATATGTTTTCTTATTGTATTATTAATGTTTTTGCCTTGTTATGTTTTTCTAAATGTGTTTAGTCCCGGAGTACTAAATTTCACTAGGGGGGAATGTGACACCCCAGGGGTCTGGTTGCCTCAGTGATAGAGATATTATGTCTGAGAGCAGGTGGGAGGTCCTTTGGTCAGGGATCCTGTGCATGCCACACCTCCTGCCCAGTCTTGGGAGGGGAAGAACTTCCCCTGTAAAAACCCGGGGCTGAGGCAGGGTGAGTCAGACAAGGAGAGTGGAGAAGAGAAGCAGCATAGGAAACAGCAGAGTTACAAGGAGTCAGGGGCTGGCAGCTACAGAGCTCGCCCTGACTAAGAAGATTCTTTACCGGACCCGGAGTCCGAGGCTGTGGGGACTAAATCCTACCCAGCAGCAGAATCCGTCGGGCAGGGGATTTCAGGTCCTCTGGCCCAGAAGCCTGAAGGCACGGTCACACGCGTGGGACCAGCACCGCCATCGTGGAGCGGAAGCCATTAGAAGGCCCCGAGTCACCGGCCATACGGGTGAGCACCACACGGTACACTCAGGGACGTGGGCTACTTACATCAGCTTCTAGCAAGGTAGCCAGAAGAGTACAGTCAGTTTGGGAGGCCTACAACTACGCCTGGCCAGGGGAGATCCCATCTGCTCAAAGACTGACCAGGCCCCGTTTGCTAGCAAGTACTCCGGGAGGGTCTGTCGTTGTTACCAGTAAAGACCCTGAACTACACCGTACCGTCTCTGAGTGGTTCCTGCTACCCCCATCATCCACGTCGGCTGCCCTGAGGCCATACCCCTCCCGTTGGGGGTTATACTATCACGCTGCACAATCCTACCACCGGCCTCAGCGGTCTGCCCTGCAGCAGCAGCTTCCTGGCTGCACTCAACGGGTGGCGTAGTCATCAACTATTTACTACTAATAGACTGCCGTCTAGTTTGACTCCCTGGGCACGGACCGGGTCACCGCCACGAGATTACAACCCTCCACGGATCCGGCTCCGGGTAAGCTCCCGCGTGCGCACCGCAGCGCGACACAGGCCCAGGGGCGCGTCATTGGTGTGATGTAAGAGCTGTGTTGTGTGCACAGGCTCCTCTTGGTGTGATGTCAGAGCTGTGTTGTGTGTACAGGCTCCTCTTGGTGTGATGTCAGAGCTGTGCTGTGTGTACAGGCTCCTCCTGGTGTGATGTCAGAGCTGTGCTGTGTAAACAGGCTCCTCTTGGTGTGATGTCAGAGCTGTGCTGTTTGTACAGGCTCCTCCTGGTGTGATGTAAGAGCTGTGCTGTGTGTACAGGCTCCTCCTGGTGTGATGTCAGAGCTGTGCTGTGTAAACAGGCTCCTCCTGGTGTGATGTCAGAGCTGTGCTGTTTGTACAGGCTCCTCCTGGTGTGATGTTAGAGCTGTGCTGTGTGTACAGGCTCCTCCTGGTGTGATGTCAGAGCTGTGCTGTGTGTACAGGCTCCTCCTGGTGTGATGTCAGAGCTGTGCTGTGTGTACAGGCTCCTCTTGGTGTGATGTTAGAGCTGTGTTGTGCGTACAGGCTCCTCTTGGTGTGATGTAAGAGCTGTGCTGTGTGTACAGGCTCCTCTTGGTGTGATGTAAGAGCTGTGCTGTTTATACAGGCTCCTCCTGGTGTGATGTCAGAGCTGTGCTGTGTGTACAGGCTCCTCCTGGTGTGATGTCAGAGCTGTGCTGTGTGTACAGGCTCCTCCTGGTGTGATGTCAGAGCTGTGCTGTTTGTACAGGCTCCTCTTGGTGTGATGTAAGAGCTGTGCTGTTTGTACAGGCTCCTCCTGGTGTGATGTCAGAGCTGTGCTGTATGTACAGGCTCCTCCTGGTGTGATGTCAGAGCTGTGCTGTTTGTACAGGCTCCTCTTGGTGTGATGTCAGAGCTGTGCTGTTTGTACAGGCTCCTCTTGGTGTGATGTCAGAGCTGTGTTGTGTGTACAGGCTCCTCCTGGTGTGATGTCAGAGCTGTGCTGTGTGTACAGGCTCCTCTTGGTGTGATGTCAGAGCTGTGCTGTGTGTACAGGCTCCTCTTGGTGTGATGTCAGAGCTGTGTTGTGTGTACAGGCTCCTCCTGGTGTGATGTCAGAGCTGTGCTGTGTGTACAGGCTCCTCCTGGTGTGATGTCAGAGCTGTGCTGTGTGTACAGGCTCCTCTTGGTGTGATGTCAGAGCTGTGCTGTTTGTACAGGCTCCTCTTGGTGTGATGTAAGAGCTGTGCTGTTTGTACAGGCTCCTCCTGGTGTGATGTCAGAGCTGTGCTGTATGTACAGGCTCCTCCTGGTGTGATGTCAGAGCTGTGCTGTTTGTACAGGCTCCTCTTGGTGTGATGTCAGAGCTGTGCTGTTTGTACAGGCTCCTCTTGGTGTGATGTCAGAGCTGTGTTGTGTGTACAGGCTCCTCTTGGTGTGATGTCAGAGCTGTGCTGTGTGTACAGGCTCCTCTTGGTGTGATGTCAGAGCTGTGTTGTGTGTACAGGCTCCTCTTGGTGTGATGTCAGAGCTGTGCTGTGTGTACAGGCTCCTCTTGGTGTGATGTAAGATCTGTGCTGTGTGTACAGGCTCCTCTTGGTGTGATGTCAGAGCTGTGCTGTTTGTACAGGCTCCTCTTGGTGTGATGTAAGAGCTGTGCTGTTTGTACAGGCTCCTCCTGGTGTGATGTCAGAGCTGTGCTGTATGTACAGGCTCCTCCTGGTGTGATGTCAGAGCTGTGCTGTTTGTACAGGCTCCTCTTGGTGTGATGTCAGAGCTGTGCTGTTTGTACAGGCTCCTCTTGGTGTGATGTCAGAGCTGTGCTGTGTGTACAGGCTCCTCTTGGTGTGATGTCAGAGCTGTGTTGTGTGTACAGGCTCCTCCTGGTGTGATGTCAGAGCTGTGCTGTTTGTACAGGCTCCTCTTGGTGTGATGTCAGAGCTGTGCTGTGTGTACAGGCTCCTCTTGGTGTGATGTCAGAGCTGTGCTGTGTGTACAGGCTCCTCTTGGTGTGATGTCAGAGCTGTGCTGTATGTACAGGCTCCTCTTGGTGTGATGTCAGAGCTGTGCTGTTTGTACAGGCTCCTCTTGGTGTGATGTCAGAGCTGTGCTGTTTGTACAGGCTCCTCTTGGTGTGATGTCAGAGCTGTGCTGTGTGTACAGGCTCCTCTTGGTGTGATGTCAGAGCTGTGCTGTGTGTACAGGCTCCTCCTGGTGTGATGTCAGAGCTGTGCTGTGTGTACAGGCTCCTCTTGGTGTGATGTCAGAGCTGTGCTGTTTGTACAGGCTCCTCTTGGTGTGATGTCAGAGCTGTGCTGTTTGTACAGGCTCCTCTTGGTGTGATGTCAGAGCTGTGTTGTGTGTACAGGCTCCTCCTGGTGTGATGTAAGAGCTGTGCTGTGTGTACAGGCTCCTTATGGTGTGATGTCAGAGCTGTGTTGTGTGTACAGGCTCCTCTTGGTGTGATGTCAGAGCTGTGCTGTGTGTACAGGCTCCTCTTGGTGTTTGCCCACCGGGTCTATAGACCTTAGAGATTATATGTTTGATTCCTGATAGCTATCTGAATGAATGCCTTTTTAATGTAAGCGTCTGACGAATCTGATTGATATTCATTGGTTTCTTCCAGTGATGCCGGGCCCAATGGAAACCCTAATATTTTTACTTCTGATAAAAAACAATTACACATCCCGTTATCATCCAGTGAAGGAAGAATTAATTTTTCGCACTTTTTTTTAGCAATGATCAATCAATTCTGCCCATCGATCCCATTCACCAGCTGAGAAGCGGAAGGATGAAACCGGGGGGCCATATCGGCATCCATCATTTATGGGGTACTCCTCTGTTGTGTTTCCTTATGTGAAGCATTTTTTTCTGTGGATTACAGTGATTTTTATAACCTGCACGTTCAAAATTATTTCTAATTAGTAATAAAAGATAATTGTAGTTTGAAGTGAAAAATAAAAAGACAGCAAGAGACAGGCGTGTGAAGGTGACATAACAGCATGGAGATAATTACAAGACGGGGGAGGGCTACGTCATTTCTACTAACAAAAGAAGACGAGGTTATGAAGGGCGTATGGAGCAAATGAAGGACAACGTTCACCAAGGACTGGGCCGCACAACTCAAGGGAGACACATTTTGTAAAGCTACTAGATACTATGTGCTATGGCAACATAGGAACCTATTGTGCTGCCACATGGTGCCTCCATGCAACACCACAATGTAGACATTCTATGGAGCATGTCATGATGTGTACAGATAAAGCAATGTATGGCTGAGTCTATGGGGAACTACAGATCCTAGGCTGTACTGGTTCTCCTTGAGGATATCCAGCTGGTACAAGAAATCTGATGGTCAATGTCCCAGGGAAAAAGTATGTAAGAAGGAAGCAAACTGTCTCTCCAATGCCACCTGAAGGTACCTACTAGATAGGATCCAAAATATTCAAAGGAACCTGCTTCAGCAACCACATCCGCTGTCCGTGACCACCAGACCAAAGTCCTGAGAACCACAGATATCACTGGAACGTTTTATGATTAGTAGGCACCTAAACATCATTTCAGTAGGACACACGCATGGCATCATGGTGACCCACTAATTAGAAGAGCTGCCGGACTTGTCACAAGTAATACGTTTGCAGGACCCTAGTCTGGTGCCCACAGTCTACTGATGGACCAGGGTCCTGAGAACCACAGACATCACTGGAACGTTTTATGATTAGTAGGCATCTAAACATCATTTCAGTAGGACACATGCATGGCATCATGGTGACCCACTAATTAGAAGAGCTGCCGGATTTGTCACAAGTAATAGGTTTGCAGGACCCTAGTCTGGTGCCCACAGTCTACTGATGGACCAGGGTCCTGAGAACCACAGACATCACTGGAACGTTTTATGATTAGTAGGCATCTAAACATCATTTCAGTAGGACACATGCATGGCATCATGGTGACCCACTAATTAGAAGAGCTGCCGGACTTGTCACAAGTAATAGGTTTGCAGGATGCTAGTCTGGTGCCCACAGTCTACTGATGGACCAGGATCCTGAGAACCACAGACATCACTGGAACATTTTATGATTAGTAGTCACATAAACATCATTACAGTAGAACAGACGCATGGCATCGCGGTGACCCACTAATTAGAAGAGCTGCCGGACATGTCACAAGTAATAGGTTTGCAAGACCCTAGTCTGGTGCCCACAGTCTACTGATGGACCAGGATCCTGAGAACCACAGACATCACTGGAACGTTTTATGATTAGTAGGCATCTAAACATCATTACAGTAGAACAGACGCATGGCATCGCGGTGACCCACTAATTAGAAGAGCTGCCGGACATGTCACAAGTAATAGGTTTGCAGGACGCTAGTCTTTTGCCCACAGTCTACTGATGGACCAGGGTCCTGAGAACCACAGACATCACTGGAACGTTTTATGATTAGTAGGCACCTAAGCAGTTTGCAGGACTCTAGTCTGGTGCCCACTGTATACTGACCAGGCCGATGGACCAGGGTCCTGCAAATCGTTTTGCTTAACTCTTGTAGCTACTTTCTAAGTTAATGGTTGACCCATTAAAGTGTTTATCCAACCTTTTAAATGAATGCTCTATCCTTTGAGTAGGCCATTAATATTAGATCAGTGTTATCTTGAAAAAGTGGAAAGAAGGATATTGCTGGTGGTATTAATTCCAAGAAGACTTAGTAGTGAAGATACATGCAGCTTCTTTCTCTACGCGTTTCAAAGTCGTACCCACTTCAATGGCAACCATGTAGATCAACTATTTGAAGGATTTGTGGCTTACAAAGTTACATAGTTACATAGTTTATAAGGCCGAAAAAAGACAAGCGTCCATCCAGTTCAGCCTATTTCTTGTGCACTGCAGCTATTCCGCAGCGTTGATCCAGGGGAAGGCAAAAAAAAACCATGCGGTATAGGCCAATTTACATCATTGAGGAAAAATTCACTTCCCGACACCAATCTGGCAGTCAGATTAAATCCCTGGATTAATTAACTAAGCATTAGATGTAATTTTATTGTTCTCAAGAAAGGCGTCCAGGCCTCTCTTGAACTCATTAAGTGAGTTGGACATCACCACTTCCTCTCCCAGAGAGTTCCAGAGTCTCACGGCTCTGACCGTAAAGAATCCCCTTCTATGCTGGTGCAGGAACCTCCTTTCCTCCAGACGCATAGTGTGCCCCCTCGTCTTTGTCACCATCCTTGGTATAAACAGGTCATGGGAGAGATCTCTGTACTGCCCCCTGATGTATTTATACATGTTTATGAGGTCTCCCCTAAGCCTTCTCTTTTCCAATGTAAATAGGCCTAATTTTGACAACCTCTCTGGGTATTCTAGTCCCTCCATTCCCTTTATTACCTTAGTCGCCCTCCTTTGTACCCTCTCTAGCTCCAATATGTCTTTCCTGAGCACCGGAGCCCAGAACTGTGCACAATATTCTAAGTGCGGCCTTACCAGCGCTTTATACAGAGGAAGAACAATGTTCTCATCATATGCCCCTATTCCTCTTCTGATGCATGCCATGACTCTATTTGCCTTCGCAGCTGCTGCCTGACACTGGGCACTCCAATTTAATTTGCTATTAACCAAGACGCCCAGGTCCTTCTCCATGTCAGATTTCCCCAACGGTTTCCCATTTAATATGTATGGGTGACTGCTGTTTTTCTTTCCCATGTGCATGACCTTACATTTATCGGCATTGAACCCCATTTGCCATTTTTTGGCCCAATTCCCCAATTTATCTAAATCCTCCTGTAGCTGTGCCCTGTCCTCATCTGTATTAACTACTTTACAAAGTTTAGTATCATCTGCAAATATTGCTATTTTACTATGCAACCCTTCCACTAGATCATTAATAAATATATTAAATAATATAGGGCCCAAGACAGACCCTTGAGGCCCCCCGCTAGTAACCCTGACACCCCCTGAGCTTACTCCATTGATAACCACCCTCTGCTTTCTATCACTCAGCCAGCTATTTACCCACTTGCACACATTATCCCCCAGACCAAGCATTCTCATCTTATATACCAACCTTTTGTGTGACACGGTATCAAACGCTTTGGAGAAGTCAAGGTATACAGCATCCACGGACTCTCCCCGGTCCAGCTGTGAGCTCACCTCCTCGTAGAAGGCCATCAGGAGCGATCCCTCATGAATCCATGTTGATATGGAGTTAGACAGTTATTATCATTAAGATATTCTACAATAGCATCTCTAAGAAATCCTTCAAACAATTTACCCACAACAGACGTTAAGCTGACGGGCCTATAGTTCCCAGGGTCACTTTTAGACCCCTTTTTGAATATTGGTACCACATTTTCTTGGCGCCAGTCTAGTGGGGCAGTCCCTGTCCATAAAGAGTGCTTGAATATAAGATACAGCGGTCTGTCTATCACATTACTTACTTCTTTTAGTACCCGGGGGTGTATGCCATCTGGGCCTGGTGACTTGTCTATTTTGATATTATTTAGGCGTTTCTGAACTTCCTCCTGGGTTAGGTGGGTGATATTTAGCGGAGGGTTTACTTTATCACTCTGCAATTCCTCCGATAAATTGTTTTCTTTTGTGAAAACAGTGGAGAAGAAGCTATTGAGTAGGTTTGCTTTACCCTCATCGCCCTCTATGATTTTACCCAGGTTATTTTTCAATGGGCCAACGCCATCAGTTTTAATCCTTTTACTGTTATAGTTAAAGAACAGTTTGGGATTCGTTTTACTTTCCTTGGCAATTAGTCTCTCTGTCTCCTCTTTTGCTATTCTTATTTGTTTCTTACAGATTTTGTTTTTTTCCCTATAAGATATTAGCGCTTCCTCGCTGCCTTCTTGTTTAAGTTGACCGAAAGCCCTTTTTTTGTTTTTCATTGCCTCTTGACTTCCTTATTTAGCCACATTGGCTTCCTCCTATTCCTAGCCCTTTTATTCCCATAAGGTTTGTACCTTCTACAGTGACTATGTAGGACTGTTTTGAAAATTTCCCATTTTCTATCCGTGCTCCTATTACTGAAGATACTATCCCAGTCTATAAGGTGAAGGGCATCTCTTAGCTGATCAAACTTTGCCCTCCTGAAGTTCAGTGTTTTTGTGACTCCCTTGCTGGGCTCCCTACTGAAGTGTCTCATAGTTGTCTGCACATCTAGTATTGCAAGGTGTTGTTCCATTGAAGAGAATGGGACAATGTGCCGATACCTTGCACGAGCGATAGAAAAAATATGGTGCTTGAAATTGTAAGCCAATATACTGTAACTATCAAAATGAAACCCCTCCAGACCACTGTTCTGCAAGGGTACAAACAACCAGACCTAAAATTCATTCCCTATCCCAATTTTAAGGGCTTTAAAGAGGAATATACATAACCCCCCTATAGATTACTACTCGCTCCTGTGCATGAGCTCTAAGCATAAACTATAGAAGTTACATGACTTTACTCCAGTTTCACCACTCACTCGGCATCGGTAAGAAACTTACTCTACAAGTCAACTGAGCTGAAAAATCCCAAAATTATTTAACCGAAGTCATGAGTATTATTAAGGTCATATCGCCATTGACTTTTGACTAATCGAAGCCCTTCATTTACTTTAATATCCAATTTAGCCAACAATACCTGATTCTGCATTGCACTCAGCGGGAGGAATTAAACAACAATATATACTTTCCGCTCCAATCTAAAGACATTTTAACCTTATTATGCTCCAATTCCGAGAACGTTACGGCCAAGGATTGAACTTGTAGAGTCGTTGCCTCCACTGTGCAATTAACCTGAAGAATTTTTTTTTTTTTTTTTTTTTCGAGTGGGTCATCGTAGACGAGGCTCAGTACGGCGGCAATTAATCTCAAACTCTCAGTATTGTTAATAAATGGCAATCTAATTTATGCACCATCCAGCGCCTACCGGTAATTTGATTGAAGCTCAGACTTTGTACGTGAGACTCATTGTTCAGCAATTTAACTTAAAAAAAGACCAAGAAAACACATGCCGAGCGCGGAAATCAAAGTTCCCAAATTTAATTTACCGGTTTGAAGAGTAACCCTATAGTGAAGAACAAGATCATCATTCCGTGCAGCAAAATTCTCCAGAGGAACTTGACTTGTTCAACGTTTCTTGGAAGCCGGTGTTGGAATTACAGTAATTAGTAGTTTAAACTATTAATAAGCCCGGCTGCCAAGTTGCAAGAGTAGAAAATTCGCATGTTCAAAAGCAAATTAGACTCAGCAAGGAAAGACAAAAACACAATAGCGATTGCGCCCTTTTGATTAGTGTCATTTCTTTTGACCAATCATAGTCGATTGTCAGCCCTGCCTTTATGTCATGACAGCTGCGAGACGCCACGGAGCAAATTATTTAGAGGGGGGGAGGGGTAGTTGTTTTTTCTTACTTAAATAAATAGATATTAAAACAATTGAAAAAAAAATTTCGTAAAACACCTGCACGTCGCGTGAAGCCTGCACCTCTCCGGTGACGATCACAATGCTTGGAAGAGTTCAGCCATTTATCTCTATGATCAGAGGTCTCCAATCTGCGGACTGTCCCAATGTCAGAAAATGAAACTCTACACCTGCTATGAGAAGGTGCCAATTTCAGGTTTTAGGCTTAAAGCGTACCTGACGTTTCCATTGACTTTTCAGAATAAATTGTCATGTGTGCACATGAGAAATGACACTATTTTTTATCAGTTTTCTTCTTTGCAAGTTCTTTCTCTAATTTTTCAGTTGTCTCTGAGCTGGTGGTTAGAAACTAGCTGCTATGATGTCCTCCACACAGAGCACACACAGATGAGGGAATCCTGCTCTCCTGTCTCTATGAATAGCAACAGATTCATCAGGTACATTATTAACAATATCCACAAATATTCAATATTCCCCATATATGGATGTGGATACTGCTTGCCGCTCCAAAAACAGTATATTTACAAAATTAGAAACAGGGAGCTTTATGACACAATATCAATATATTTTACTAAAGAGAAAAGTCATAAAACAATACACCAATAACACAACAAAAAAGCAAAAATGTGATACGGTAACCAGCGATTACAAAGGGTATGGAGTTTATATCCTACCTTAAACATGCAGGGATGCTGAGTGGAGCATAGGCATGGCACAGGTCTCTGGTAACTGTAAAACTATCCCAATAGTTGCTAGAATAGACTAATTTGTCAAACAGTGCCCCACTCAGCATCCCTGCACGTTTAGGTTAGGATATTCCATACCCTTTGTATTCGCTGGTTACTGGATCAAGTGTCGCCAGGGTTTTTGCTTTTTTTGTTGTGTTATTGGTGTATTGTTTTATGTTTTTTTCTCTTTAATAAAATATATTGATATTTTGTCATAAAGCTCCCTGTTTCAAATTGCGTAACTCTCCTGTCTCTATGTCGCAAGAGTTCAGAAGCAGCTGTAGGATGGAAGACATTATTCAGCAGCACTGAGCAGTGTAGTTGTGAATCCAGCTCTGGGGTGAGATAAACACTTACTAGAAAGCAGCAGCATGGAGAAAATTATACAGCAACATTGAGCAGTGTAGCTGTGAATCCAACACTGAGGTTAGAGAGAATACTTACCCTTACCAGTAAATAGCATGGAGGACACTATGTAGCAATATAGATGAGTAGACATGGGCAGATCGATTTGTGGGACTCCGATCCATCGGCGAGGTCAGTAGTCTCTGATCACTGGACGGGTTCTCTGTGAAACGCTTACCTTCCGAGAACACTCTACAAACCTAGCTAAGGAAAAGCCACGCAAAGGATTGCAGAAGGTAAGAGATTTGCGAGTCTCCCATCCAGTGACCAAATAATACTGACCAGGCCGATGGACAGAAGTGCCACAAATCAATCCACCCATCTCTACTGACGCGAATCCAACACTGAGGTTAGAGAAAACACTTACCAGAAAGCAGAATGGAGGACATTATACAGCAATAGTGACCAGTGTAGCTGTGAATCCAACACTGAGATTAAATAGAAACTAGAGAGCAGCACAGTTCTGTGTGTATCTCTGATTCATCTTCTGTTTGCCTCTCTCTGACCCTTACCCTACACCCCTCTAGACTTCAGTAGCCAGCTGCAATGCGATCCATCAAGTACATCTTGTTTTGAGCCAAGCAATTTTTTTGTGAGTTCAGTGAATGAGGAGTTCAGGAGGCTTGGGAAGGAAGAGGTTCATAAGTGGAGAAAAAAATATTTGTCTGATAAGTTATACTTAATAAACTTAAATGTTGTTGTTGGCCACATCTGGAACACCATGGTGCAAAAATTAAAATTTGGGGCACATTTGGAACAAGTTTTTGTGCAAATTACAACTTTTTGGGGGCTTAGATTAAATAAAAAAATGTTTAAATTGGATAACCCCTGTTTAATACCCTCCTGACATCATCGAAAGGTGAGTCAGTGCAAGGTGCAAAAATATAGCAAAAGGTGAAAACAAAGTTTTTTCTGTACTTTCAAAGTTTTTGGGGATTTAATTTTGCATGCGAAGAAACAGCTCAGATGAGCGAGGAGGGCGCACGCTCATTTTCTGAAAGTAAACAGGACGACCCCTGAATGGCGCATGAGTTGTGACGTCCGGAATAATTATCAGAGGCCGGACATGTAATCAGGACATGTGAAGCCACCGGAAGAGGAGGAAACATTGCATGACCGGTCACTTGACCTGTGGCGAAAGCTCAAAACAGGGATCTTTTGATAATGGAAGTAGATGTTAGTTGTGCTAAATAAGAATTAGTGGCAAATAAAGTTTTTACTTTGTACAACTCCATTAAGAAAGTGCCCATAGCCTCAATTTTCCTAAGTGCAATGGGGCCCAAATCTAACGGAGCCCATGAAAACACATAGGACAATGGAGACGTGGAAGTCAGAGGCTTCTCATATGCTGAACCCACCATGTACCGCCGGTGGTCACGGTGCACTGGGGCTCCACAATACCTTTGCTGCGGGACCCAGGCCTACTCGTTATGCTTTTGCTCCGATTATAATATATTCTGTTCCATATGAATCCACATTCACACATCTAACAACTTCCAACTCAGCAAAAGAGCAGGACGGATTCCTCCCATCGCCATCTGTTCATGTGCATATTGTAGAGAACTCGCTAGGATCAACCCCCATATGCCAGCGGTATGCATCAAATACGCGTCTATACATAAACCGCATGAACCAATGGGCAAAAATACAAGGTTAAACTCAACTGGAAAAACTGGCCTCACACCGGCCGCTTAGATCAGCGGGGCTCCTGGTGTTCGGCCATGTTCTTGGTAGCTAGAAATGTTATGTATGAACAGTGAAGTGAGAAACGTCAGACTGCAAAAAATATTCTACAATTATAAAAATGGCGCAGGCGGCATGATACATTTGGATTGACTCTGCAGACATTGCTCTCTTCCTTACTCCACATCATGAACGATATCCATTTACACCAATCTTGTGCAGCAAAAACTAGAGCGCATCTCCTGTAAATATAATGCTGTTCTCATTTCTCCAGACATTTCAAAACTGTGCACTTTTTTTGAGCCATAGTGTTAATTTCTCAAAATGCAGCAAACTCTGGTGAAGTATTTTAAAGGGGCCTCTCTGTGCTGCTATATAGTATTAGTGTCATCTGTCCGCTCCATATAGTATTACTGCCCCCTCTGTGCCTCTATATATTATTAGCACTCCTCTGTGCCTCCATATAGTATTTGTGCCTCCTCTGTGCCTCTATATAGTATTAGTGCCCCTCTGTGCCTCCATATAGTATTTGTGCCCCCTCTGTTCCTCCATATAGTATTTGTGCCCCCTCTGTGCCTCCTTATAGTATTTGTGCCTCCTCTGTGCCTCCATATAGTATTTGTGCCTCCTCTGTTCCTCCATATAGTATTTGTGCCTCCTCTGTTCCTCCATATAGTATTTGTGCCTCCTCTGTGCCTCCATATAGTATTTGTGCCCCCTCTGTTCCTCCATATAGTATTTGTGCCCCCTCTGTGCCTACTTATAGTATTTGTGCCTCCTCTGTGCCTCCATATAGTATTTGTGCCTCCTCTGTTCCTCCATATAGTATTTGTGCCTCCTCTGTTCCTCCATATAGTATTTGTGCCTCCTCTGTTCCTCCATATAGTATTTGTGCCTCCTCGGTTCCTCCATATAGTATTTGTGCCCCCTCTGTTCCTCCATATAGTATTTGTGCCCCCTCTGTTCCTCCATATAGTATTTGTGCCCCCTCTGTGCCTCCTTATAGTATTTGTGCCTCCTTTGTGCCTCCATATAGTATTTGTGCCTCCTCTGTTCCTCCACATAGTATTTGTGCCTCCTCTGTGCCTCCATATAGTATGCGTGCCTCCTTTGTGCCTCTATATAGTATTAGTGCCCCCTTTGTGCCTCTATATAGTATTAGTGCCCCCTCTGTGCCTCTATATAGTATTAATGCCCCCTCTGTGCCTCTATATAGTATTACTGCCCCCTCTGTGCCTCCATATACTATTAGCACTCCTCTGTGCCTCTATATAGTATTAGTGCCCCTCTGTGCCTCCATATAGTATTACTGCCCCCTCTGTGCCTCCATATATTATTAGCACTCCTCTGTGCCTCCATATAGTATTACTGCCCCCACTGTGCCTCTATATAGTATTAGTGCCCCCTCTGTGCCTCTATATAGTATTAGTGCCCCCTCTGTGCCTCTATATAGTATTACTGCCCCCTCTGTGCCTCCATATACTATTAGCACTCCTCTGTGCCTCTATATAGTATTAGTGCCCCTCTGTGCCTCCATATAGTATTACTGCTTCCTCTGTGCCTTGATATAGTATTAGTGCCCCTCTGTGCCTCCATATAGTATCACTGCCCCCTCTTTTCCTCCATATAGTATTTGTGCCCCCTCTGTGCCTCCATATAGTATTAGCACTCCTCTGTTCCTCCATATAGTATTTGTGCCTCCTGTGTTCCTCCATATAGTATTTGTGCCTCCTCTGTTCCTCCATATAGTATTTGTGCCTCCTCTGTTCCTCCATATAGTATTAGTGCCCCCTCTGTTCCTCCATATAGTATTTGTGCCTCCTCTGTTCCTCCATATAGTATTTGTGCCTCCTCTGTTCCTCCATATAGTATTAGTGCCCCCTCTGTTCCTCCATATAGTATTTGTGCCTCCTCTGTTCCTCCATATAGTATTTGTGCCTCCTCTGTTCCTCCATATAGTATTAGTGCCCCCTCTGTTCCTCCATGTAGTATTTGTGCCTCCTCTGTTCCTCCATATAGTATTTGTGCCTCCTCTGTTCCTCCATATAGTATTTGTGCCTCCTCTGTTCCTCCATATAGTATTAGTGCCCCCTCTGTTCCTCCATATAGTATTTGTGCCTCCTCTGTTCCTCCATATAGTATTTGTGCCTCCTCTGTTCCTCCATATAGTATTAGTGCCCCCTCTGTTCCTCCATATAGTATTTGTGCCTCCTCTGTTCCTCCATATAGTATTAGTGCCCCCTCTGTTCCTCCATATAGTATTTGTGCCTCCTCTGTTCCTCCATATAGTATTTGTGCCTCCTCTGTTCCTCCATATAGTATTTGTGCCTCCTCTGTTCCTCCATATAGTATTAGTGCCCCCTCTGTTCCTCCATATAGTATTTGTGCCTCCTCTGTTCCTCCATATAGTATTAGTGCCTCCTCTGTTCCTCCTTGTAGTATTTGTGCCTCTTCTATGTCTCCATATAGTATTTGTGCCTCCTCTGTGTCTCCATATAGTATTTGTGCCTCCTCTGTGCCTCCATATAGTATTTGTGCCTCCTCTGTTCCTCCATATAGTATTTGTACCTCCTCTGTTCCTCCATATAGTATTTCTGTCTCCTCTGTGCCTCCATATAGTATTTGTGCCTCCTCTGTGCCTCCATATAGTATGTGTGCCTCCTTTGTGCCTCCATATAGTATTTGTGCCTCCTCTGTGCCTCCATATAGTATTTGTGCCTCCTCTGTGCCTCCATATAGTATTTGTGCCTCCTCTGTGCCTCCATATAGTATTTGTGCCTCCTCTGTTCCTCCATATAGTATTTGTGCCTCCTCGGTTCCTCCATATAATATTTGTGCCCCCTCTGTTCCTCCATATAGTATTTGTGCCCCCTCTGTTCCTCCATATAGTATTTGTGCCCCCTCTGTGCCTCCTTATAGTATTTGTGCCTCCTCTGTGCCTCCATATAGTATTTGTGCCTCCTCTGTTCCTCCATATAGTATTTGTGCCTCCTCTGTTCCTCCATATAGTATGTGTGCCTCCTTTGTGCCTCCATATAGTACTTGTGCCTCCTCTGTTCCTCCATATAGTATTTGTGCCTCCTCTGTGCCTCCATATAGTATGCGTGCCTCCTTTGTGCCTCCATATAGTATTTGTGCCTCCTCTGTGCCTCCAAATAGGATTTGTGCCTCCTCTGTTCCTCCATATAGTATTTGTGCCTCCTCTGTTCCTCCATATAGTATTTGTGCCTCCTCGGTTCCTCCATATAGTATTTGTGCCCCCTCTGTTCCTCCATATAATATTTGTGCCCCCTCTGTTCCTCCATATAGTATTTGTGCCCCCTCTGTGCCTCCTTATAGTATTTGTGCCTCCTCTGTGCCTCCATATAGTATTTGTGCCTCCTCTGTTCCTCCATATAGTATGTGTGCCTCCTTTGTGCCTCCATATAGTATTTGTGCCTCCTCTGTTCCTCCATATAGTATGTGTGCCTCCTTTGTGCCTCCATATAGTATTTGTGCCTCCTCTGTTCCTCCATATAGTATTTGTGCCTCCTCTGTTCCTCCATATAGTATTTGTGCCTCCTCTGTTCCTCCATATAGTATTTGTGCCTCCTCTGTTCCTCCATATAGTATGTGTGCCTCCTTTGTGCCTCCATATAGTATTTGTGCCTCCTCTGTTCCTCCATATAGTATTTGTGCCTCCTCTGTTCCTCCATATAGTATTTGTGCCTCCTCTGTTCCTCCATATAGTATTAGCACTCCTCTGTTCCTCCATATAGTATTTGTGCCTCCTGTGTTCCTCCATATAGTATTTGTGCCTCCTCTGTTCCTCCATATAGTATTTGTGCCTCCTCTGTTCCTCCATATAGTATTTGTGCCTCCTCTGTTCCTCCATATAGTATTAGTGCCTCCTCTGTTCCTCCTTGTAGTATTTGTGCCTCTTCTATGTCTCCATATAGTATTTGTGCCTCCTCTGTGTCTCCATATAGTATTTGTGCCTCCTCTGTGCCTCCATATAGTATTTGTGCCTCCTCTGTTCCTCCATATAGTATTTGTGCCTCCTCTGTTCCTCCATATAGTATTTCTGCCTCCTCTGTGCCTCCATATAGTATTTGTGCCTCATCTGTGCCTCCATATAGTATGTGTGCCTCCTTTGTGCCTCCATATAGTATTTGTGCCTCCTCTGTGCCTCCATATAGTATTTGTGCCTCCTCTGTGCCTCCATATAGTATTTGTGCCTCCTCTGTGCCTCCATATAGTATTTGTGCCTCCTCTGTTCCTCCATATAGTATTTGTGCCTCCTCGGTTCCTCCATATAGTATTTGTGCCCCCTCTGTTCCTCCATATAGTATTTGTGCCCCCTCTGTTCCTCCATATAGTATTTGTGCCCCCTCTGTGCCTCCTTATAGTATTTGTGCCTTCTCTGTGCCTCCATATAGTATTTGTGCCTCCTCTGTTCCTCCATATAGTATTTGTGCCTCCTCTGTTCCTCCATATAGTATGTGTGCCTCCTTTGTGCCTCCATATAGTACTTGTGCCTCCTCTGTTCCTCCATATAGTATTTGTGCCTCCTCTGTGCCTCTATATAGTATGCGTGCCTCCTTTGTGCCTCCATATAGTATTTGTGCTTCCTCTGTGCCTCCAAATAGGATTTGTGCCTCCTCTGTGCCTCCATATAGTATTTGTGCCTCCTCTGTTCCTCCATATAGTATTTGTGCCTCCTCGGTTCCTCCATATAGTATTTGTGCCCCCTCTGTTCCTCCATATAATATTTGTGCCCCCTCTGTTCCTCCATATAGTATTTGTGCCCCCTCTGTGCCTCCTTATAGTATTTGTGCCTCCTCTGTTCCTCCATATAGTATTTGTGCCTCCTCTGTTCCTCCATATAGTATGTGTGCCTCCTTTGTGCCTCCATATAGTATTTGTGCCTCCTCTGTTCCTCCATATAGTATTTGTGCCTCCTCTGTTCCTCCATATAGTATGTGTGCCTCCTCTGTGCCTCCATATAGTATTTGTGCCCCCTCTGTTCCTCCATATAGTATTTGTGCCTCCTCTGTTCCTCTATATAGTATTTGTGCTTCCACTGTTCCTCCATATAGTATTTGTGCCTCCTCTGTTCCTCCATATAGTATCTGTGCCTCCTCTGTGCCTCCATATAGTATTTGTGCCCCCTCTGTGCCTCCTTATAGTATGTGTGCCTCCTCTGTGCCTCCATATAGTATTTGTGCCTCCTCTGTTCCTCCATATAGTATTTGTGCCTCCTCTGTTCCTCCATATAGTATTTGTGCCTCCTCTGTTCCTCCATATAGTATGTGTGCCTCCTCTGTTCCTCCATATAGTATTTGTGCCTCCTCTGTGCCTCCATATAGTATTAGTGCCCCCTCTGTTCCTCCATATAGTATTTGTGCCTCCTCTGTTCCTCCATATAGTATTTGTGCCTCCTCTGTTCCTCCATATAGTATTTGTGCCCACTCTGTTCCTCCATATAGTATTTGTGCCCCCTCTGTGCCTCCATATAGTATTTGTGCCCCCTCTGTGCCTCCATATAGTATTTGTGCCTCCTCTGTGCCTCCATATAGTATGTGTGCCTCCTCTGTGCCTCCATATAGTATTTGTGCCTCCTCTGTGCCTCCATATAGTATGTGTGCCTCCTCTGTGCCTCCATATAGTATTTGTGCGTCCTCTGTTCCTCCATATAGTATGTGTGCCTCCTCTGTGCCTCCATATAGTATTTGTGCCCCCTCTGTTCCTCCATATAGTATTTGTGCCTCCTCTGTTCCTCTATATAGTATTTGTGCTTCCTCTGTTCCTCCATATAGTATTTGTGCCTCCTCTGTTCCTCCATATAGTATTTGTGCCCCCTCTGTTCCTCCATATAGTATTTGTGCCCCCTCTGTGCCTCCATATAGTATTTGTGCCCCCTCTGTGCCTCCATATAGTATTTGTGCCCCCTCTGTGCCTCCATATAGTATTTGTGCCCCCTCTGTGCCTCCATATAGTATTTGTGCCTCCTCTGTTCCTCCATATAGTATTTGTGCCTCCTCTGTGTCTCCATATAGTATTGTGCCTCCTCTGTTCCTCCATATAGTATTAGTGCCTCCTCTGTTCCTCCATATAGTATTAGTGCCTCCTCTGTTCCTCCATATAGTATTAGTGCCTCCTCTGTTCCTCTATATAGTATTTGTGCCTCCTCTGTTCCTTCATATAGTATTAGTGCCTCCTCTGTTCCTCCATATAGTATTAGTGCCTCCTCTGATCCTCCATATAGTATTTGTGCCTCCTCTGTTCCTCCATATAGTATTTGTGCCTCCTCTGTTCCTCCATATAGTATTAGTGCCTCCTCTGTTCCTCCATATAGTATTTGTGCCTCCTCTGTGCCTCCATATAGTATTTGTGCCTCCTCTGTTCCTCCATATAGTATTTGTGCCTCCTCTGTTCCTCCATATAGTATTTGTGCCTCCTCTGTTCCTCCATATAGTATTAGCACTCCTCTGTTCCTCCATATAGTATTAGTGCCTCCTCTGTTCCTCCATATAGTATTTGTGCCTCCTCTGTTCCTCCATATAGTATTTTTTCCTCCTCTGTTCCTCCTTGTAGTATTTGTGCCTCCTCTGTGTCTCCATATAGCATTTGTGCCTCCTCTGTTCCTCCATATAGTATTTGTGCCTCCTCTGTTCCTCCATATAGTATTTGTGCCTCCTCTGTTGCTCCATATAGTATTAGTGCCCCCTCTGTTCCTCCATATAGTATTTGTGGCTCCTATGTTCCTCCATATAGTATTAGTGCCCCCCTCTGTTCTTCCCTATAGTATTTGTGCCTCCTCTGTTCCTCCATATAGTATTAGTGCCCCCTCTGTTCCTCCATATAGTATTTGTGCCTCCTCTGTTGCTCCATATAGTTTTAGTGCCCCCCTCTGTTCTTCCCTATAGTATTTGTGCCTCCTCTGTTCCTCCATATAGTATTTGTGCCTCCTCTGTTCCTCCATATAGTATTAGTGCCCCCTCTCTTCCTCCATATAGTATTTGTGCCTCCTCTGTTCCTCCATATAGTATTAGTGCCTCCTCTGTTCCTCCATATAGTATTAGTGCCCCCTCTGTTCCTCCATATAGTATTTGTGCCTCCTCTGTTCCTCCATATAGTATTTGTGCCTCCTCTGTTCCTCCATATAGTATTTGTGCCTCCTCTGTTCCTCCATATAGTATTTGTGCCCCCTCTGTGCCTCCATATAGTATTAGCACTCCTCTGTTCCTCCATATAGTATTTGTGCCTCCTGTGTTCCTCCATATAGTATTTGTGCCTCCTCTGTTCCTCCATATAGTATTTGTGCCTCCTCTGTTCCTCCATATAGTATTTGTGCCTCCTCTGTTCCTCCATATAGTATTAGTGCCCCCTCTGTTCCTCCATATAGTATTTGTGCCTCCTCTGTTCCTCCATATAGTATTTGTGCCTCCTCTGTTCCTCCATATAGTATTAGTGCCTCCTCTGTTCCTCCTTGTAGTATTTTTGCCTCTTCTATGTCTCCATATAGTATTTGTGCCTCCTCTGTGTCTCCATATAGTATTTGTGCCTCCTCTGTGCCTCCATATAGTATTTGTGCCTCCTCTGTTCCTCCATATAGTATTTGTGCCTCCTCTGTTCCTCCATATAGTATTTGTGCCTCCTCTGTGCCTCCATATAGTATGTGTGCCTCCTTTGTGCCTCCATATAGTATTTGTGCCTCCTCTGTGCCTCCATATAGTATTTGTGCCTCCTCTGTGCCTCCATATAGTATTTGTGCCTCCTCTGTGCCTCCATGTAGTATTTGTGCCTCCTCTGTTCCTCCATATAGTATTTGTGCCTCCTCGGTTCCTCCATATAGTATTTGTGCCCCCTCTGTTCCTCCATATAGTATTTGTGCCCCCTCTGTTCCTCCATATAGTATTTGTGCCCCCTCTGTGCCTCCTTATAGTATTTGTGCCTCCTCTGTGCCTCCATATAGTATTTGTGCCTCCTCTGTTCCTCCATATAGTATTTGTGCCTCCTCTGTTCCTCCATATAGTATGTGTGCCTCCTTTGTGCCTCCATATAGTACTTGTGCCTCCTCTGTTCCTCCATATAGTATTTGTGCCTCCTCTGTGCCTCCATATAGTATGCGTGCCTCCTTTGTGCCTCCATATAGTATTTGTGCCTCCTCTGTGCCTCCAAATAGGATTTGTGCCTCCTCTGTGCCTCCATATAGTATTTGTGCCTCCTCTGTTCCTCCATATAGTATTTGTGCCTCCTCGGTTCTTCCATATAGTATTTGTGCCCCCTCTGTTCCTCCATATAATATTTGTGCCCCCTCTGTTTCTCCATATAGTATTTGTGCCCCCTCTGTGCCTCCTTATAGTATTTGTGCCTCCTCTGTGCCTCCATATAGTATGTGTGCCTCCTCTGTGCCTCCATATAGTATTTGTGCGTCCTCTGTTCCTCCATATAGTATGTGTGCCTCCTCTGTGCCTCCATATAGTATTTGTGCCCCCTCTGTTCCTCCATATAGTATTTGTGCCTCCTCTGTTCCTCTATATAGTATTTGTGCTTCCTCTGTTCCTCCATATAGTATTTGTGCCTCCTCTGTTCCTCCATATAGTATTTGTGCCCCCTCTGTTCCTCCATATAGTATTTGTGCCCCCTCTGTGCCTCCATATAGTATTTGTGCCCCCTCTGTGCCTCCATATAGTATTTGTGCCCCCTCTGTGCCTCCATATAGTATTTATGCCCCCTCTGTGCCTCCATATAGTATTTGTGCCCCCTCTGTGCCTCCATATAGTATTTGTGCCTCCTCTGTTCCTCCATATAGTATTTGTGCCTCCTCTGTGTCTCCATATAGTATTGTGCCTCATCTGTTCCTCCATATAGTATTTGTGCCTCCTCTGTTCCTCCATATAGTATTAGTGCCTCCTCTGTTCCTCCATATAGTATTAGTGCCTCCTCTGTTCCTCCATATAGTATTAGTGCCTCCTCTGTTCCTCTATATAGTATTTGTGCCTCCTCTGTTCCTTCATATAGTATTTGTGCCTCCTCTGTTCCTCCATATAGTATTAGTGCCTCCTCTGTTCCTCCATATAGTATTTTTGCCTCCTCTGTTCCTCCTTGTAGTATTTGTGCCTCCTCTGTGTCTCCATATAGCATTTGTGCCTCCTCTGTTCCTCCATATAGTATTTGTGCCTCCTCTGTTCCTCCATATAGTATTTGTGCCTCCTCTGTTCCTCCATATAGTATTGTGCCTCCTCTGTTGCTCCATATAGTATTAGTGCCCCCCTCTGTTCTTCCCTATAGTATTTGTGCCCCCTCTGTTCCTCCATATAGTATTTGTGCCTCCTCTGTTCCTCCATATAGTATTAGTGCCCCCTCTGTTCCTCCATATAGTATTTGTGCCTCCTCTGTTCCTCCATATAGTATTAGAGCCCCCCTCTGTTCTTCCCTATAGTATTTGTGCCTCCTCTGTTCCTCCATATAGTATTTGTGCCTCCTCTGTTCCTCCATATAGTATTAGTGCCCCCTCTGTTCCTCCATATAGTATTTGTGCCTCCTCTGTTGCTCCATATAGTATTAGTGCCCCCCTCTGTTCTTCCCTATAGTATTTGTGCCTCCTCTGTTCCTCCATATAGTATTTGTGCCTCCTCTGTTCCTCCATATAGTATTAGTGCCCCCTCTGTTCCTCCATATAGTATTCGTGCCTCCTCTGTTCCTCCATATAGTATTTGTGCCCCCTCTGTTCCTCCATATAGTATTTGTGCCTCCTCTGTTCCTCCATATAGTATTTGTGCTTCCTCTGTTCCTCCATATAGTATTTGTGCCCCCTCTGTTCCTCCATATAGTATTTGTGCCTCCTCTGTTCCTCCATATAGTATTTGTGCCTCCTCTGTTCCTCCATATAGTATTTGTGCCTCCTCTGTTCCTCCATATAGTATTTGTGCCTCCATATAGTATTAGCACTCCTCTGTTCCTCCATATAGTATTTGTGCCTCCTCTGTTCCTCCATATAGTATTTGTGCCTCCTCTGTTCCTCCATATAGTATTTGTGCCTCCTCTGTTCCTCCATGTAGTATTTCTGCCTCCTCTGTGCCTCCATATAGTATTTGTGCCTCCTCTGTTCCTCCATATAGTATTTGTGCCTCCTCTGTTCCTCCATATAGTATTTGTGCCTCCTCTGTGCCTCCATATAGTATTAGCACTCCTCTGTTCCTCCATATAGTATTTGTGCCTCCTCTGTTCCTCCATATAGTATTTGTGCCTCCTCTGTTCCTCCATATAGTATTTGTGCCTCCTCTGTTCCTCCATATGGTATTTGTGCCTCCTCTGTTCCTGCATATAGTATTTGTGCCTCCTCTGTTCCTCCATATAGTATTTGTGCCTCCTCTGCTCCTCCATATAGTATTTGTGCCTCCATATAGTATTTGTGCCCCCTCTGTTCCTCCATATAGTATTTGTGCCTCCTCTGTTCCTCCATATAGTATTTGTGCCTCCTCTGTTCCTCCATATAGTATTTGTGCTCCCTTTGTGTCTCCATATAGTATTTGTGCCTCCTCTGTTCCTCCATATAGTATTTGTGCCTCCTCTGTGCCTCCATATAGTATTTGTGCCCCCTCTGTGCCTCCATATAGTATTTGTGCCTCCTCTGTTCCTCCATATAGTATTTGCGCCTCCTCTGTTCCTCCATATAGTATTTGTGCTCCCTTTGTGTCTCCATATAGTATTTGTGCCTCCTCTGTTCCTCCATATAGTATTTGTGCCTCCTCTGTTTCTCCTTATAGTATTTGTGCCTCCTCTGTGCCTCCATATAGTATTTGTGCCTCCTCTGTTCCTCCATATAGTATTTGTGCCTCCTCTGTTCCTCCTTATAGTATTTGTGCCTCCTCTGTTCCTCCATATAGTATTTGTGCCTCCTCTGTTCCTCCATATAGTATTTGTGCCTCCTCTGTTCCTCCTTATAGTATTAGTGCCCCCTCTGTTCCTCCATATAGTATTTGCGCCTCCTCTGCTCCTCCATATAGTACTTGCGCCTCCTCTGTTCCTCCATATAGTATTTGTGCCTCCTCTGTTCCTCCATATAGTATTTGTGCCTCCTCTGCTCCTCCATATAGTATTTGTGCCTCCATATAGTATTTGTGCTCCCTTTGTGTCTCCATATAGTATTTGTGCCTCCTCTGTTCCTCCATATAGTATTTGTGCCTCCTCTGTTCCTCCATATAGTATTTGTGCCTCCTCTGCTCCTCCATATAGTATTTGCGCCTCCTCTGTTCCTCCATATAGTATTTGTGCTCCCTTTGTGTCTCCATATAGTATTTGTGCCTCCTCTGTTCCTCCATATAGTATTTGTGCCTCCTCTGTTCCTCCTTATAGTATTAGTGCCTCCTCTGTTCCTCCATATAGTATTTGTGCCCCCTCTGTTCCTCCATATAGTATTTGTGCCTCCTCTGTTCCTCCATATAGTATTTGTGCCTCCTCTGTTCCTCCATATAGTATTTGTGCCTCCTCTGTGCCTCCATATAGTATGTGTGCCTCCTCTGTGCCTCCATATAGTATTTGTGCCTCCTCTGTGCCTCCATATAGTATGTGTGCCTCCTCTGTGTCTCCATATAGTATTTGTGCCCCCTCTGTTCCTCCATATAGTATTTGTGCCTCCTCTGTTCCTCCATATAGTATTTGTGCCTCCTCTGTGCCTCCATATAGTATGTGTGCCTCCTCTGTGTCTCCATATAGTATTTGTGCCCCCTCTGTTCCTCCATATAGTATTTGTGCCTCCTCTGTTCCTCCATATAGTATCTGTGCCCCCTTTGTGTCTCCATATAGTATTTGTGCCCCCTCTATGGCCCTATATAGTATTTGTGCCTCCTCTGTTCCTCCATATAGTATTTGCGCCTCCTCTGTTCCTCCATATAGTATTTTTGCTCCCTTTGTGTCTCCATATAGTATTTGTGCCCCCTCTATGGCCCTATATAGTATTTGTGCCTCCTCTGTGCCTCCATATAGTATTTGTGCCTCCTCTGTTCCTCCATATAGTATTTGTGCCTCCTCTGTTCCTCCTTATAGTATTTGTGCCTCCTCTGTTCCTCCATATAGTATTTGTGCCTCCTCTGCTCCTCCATATAGTATTTGTGCCTCCTTTGTGTCTCCATATAGTATTTGTGCCCCATCTATGGCCCTATATAGTAACAGTGCCCCTTCTGTGCCCCTGGCAATAAATATAAAAGCAAACTCTTCTGACCCCATTCTCACGGTGAACAGTGGTGGCCTCTTCGTTCCCCTCTGGACCTCGCAGGCGGGCACAGACGGTGAGATGACGTGGTGCCCTCATGCTGCCTGACATCCCCTGTGTGACCCCCGACATCTGGAAGACCACAGTCCGGTATCTGGTGGCTGCCGGAGAGAGTGGTGGAGCAGGGAGCCCGTCGCTCTCTGCTCTGTTACAGGACACAGATATCGTTATATGGCAGGAGTGATCCAGCAACGGGGGTATTAACCGCGTGTCCAAGGACTGTACGAAATCCTGGGAGAACTCCTGAGAAAACCGGGTGTCCTGATAGCCCTTGGAGTTGTCTAGGAATATTATATTGATGAACTATAGACCATCAATTTCAGATTAGCAGGATCCACAACCCAAGCTGCAGTACTGAGAACGGCCACTACGCAGTGTACGGCGCTACAGAGCTCTGCCTCCGCACACTGTGAACCTCCGGCCCCCGCAGGAGCAGCAATCAGATGATCGGTGGAGATTTTGGATGTCGGACTCTCACTAATCTTATATTGATGACCTATACAAAAGAATAAAAAGAAAACTGACCACAACCTCCTTACAGAATAAAGCTAGTGTGAACAGGTGCAAGCTGCCATGATTGCACAACATACAAACAAGAGAATACAGCCGTCTCTATAAGTACTAACATGTATCCAAACATTGAAGATATGAGATTTAAAAGAAAGGTCACCTTGCCGTGGTTGATGGGCTCACGTGAATTGGCCAGTTCGTTTTTGTAAGTATTTTCTATATCGCAGTTATGCATTTTAAATCTGAAATTAATCAATGTTTGGATACATCTCAGCGCTTACAGAGGCTGCTGTATTCTCTTGTTTCTATACTAAGAATAAGTCATCAATATCGTAGACCTGGAGACCACTTCACGTATAATAGCTTATATTAACCAGAGATTTATCCTGTGTTTTTACTATCACCGTCTCCAAAAAATCCAACTTTTTGGGGACTGACTGCAGTTTTCGGAGCATTTTTATGGCATGCTTTAGGCCATTCTACCATTCTATTAATGCGACTGTGCGGAGGGTTTAAGGATGATAAATGTGGCAATATTACAGCTGTGAGGATACAGGTTATGGGTTCCATAGAACCGTAAGGCCAAGTTCACATGTGTTTTTGCTGATTTTTTTAATGCAAATTTTAAGCTGCGTTTTACAGTAGCAGCAAAAGCTATGAGATTTCAGAAATCTCATCCACACACATTGATTTTTTTTTCCTGACTGATTTGGAAAACTGCCGCGTTTTTGCAAACTGCAGCATGTCACTCCTTTCAGAGCTTTTTTTCAGTCATAGAAAGCAATGAGTAAGTGCAAAAAACGCAGCAAAAAAACACAGGTATCAGGTTTTGCTGAATTTTTGGTGGAAAAACCTACTGAAGTTGCATCATCTTTTGTTTTGGCGCCCTAAACTTTATCAGCATGCACAAGAGACAATAAAAACGCGGCAAAAAATGCTGCAAAAATGAAAGCAGATATGCAGCAAAGAACCCAGCAAAACCTGCTTTTTGTAAGTAGCTTTTTTACTGCCAAGAGAGGTTTTTCCTATGGAAAAAAAATACAGCAAAAACACAACGTGTGAACATAGCCCAATACAACACTAATAACAGTTTACAGGGCCGTATTGTGCCGCCAAACGCCACAAAATTCATTAAGAAGCTTGCACCGTCCGGATTCTGCATTATGACGTTTGTTGCTGTACAGAGCAGAGCTTCCCAATATTCTTCTGTCCAGTTCGCATTACTCCAGAAAAAGACATCAACGTTCCCCCAAGGCTGCAGACATACACAGATCCACGTACAAAGCGCCTGAAAAGTACAGCGAACGCTGCGCTGTGATTGGTCATTCATTCAGACAAATTGACCCCATGGAGTGACCGACCGCAGGCGCAGCTGCCAGCAGTGCACGATCCTGGGGGCAGCTCCAAGCCAGAAAGAAGCGTGGTTTATGTCAACCCATTGGTGTAGCATGGGGGCGGCACAAAGGTGGCATTATTACTTTTAAAGAGGGCACCAGATGGGTATTAGTACTTTGTAAAGAGGGTATTATTTGTTCTATGGGGGGCACTCAGGGGGCATTATCTGTTCTATGGGGGCACTCAGGGGGCATTACATGTTTTATGGGGGCACGCAGGTGGCATTATCTGTTCTATGGTGGCACTCTGGGAGCATTATCTGTTTTATGGGTCAATTGGGGTATTATTTACTTTATGGGGGCACTCAGGTGACATTTGTTTTATGGGGCACTTGGGACATTATCTATTTTATGGGGCACTCAGGTGGCATTAACTGTTTTACAGGGGTAGTCAGAGGTATTGTCTGTCTTAAGGGGGCATTCAGAGGGCACTATTACTGTGTTGTGGGTGCAATACTTGCTGTATTCTGGGTGCTGACAACCCATGCTACCCCGCTGTGTAAGCCCCATCCAAAAGTGGGAGTTGGGTGGTTCCAGTGGGTTTGGGGGCCATTCTGGGTTGGGACTTAAATGTCCTAAAACCAGTGCTGATACATTTGACTACAGGCTGAAAATCGAAAGTATAAAAGCGGCATGTGGCGCACAAGGAGAGGATGCTGCTGTGGAGCAAGGAGCCACAGTGAAGACATGTGGAGCAGGGAGCCGCAGGGAGGACGTGTGGAGCAGGGAGCCACAGGGAGGCTGTGTGGAGTAGGGAGCCACAGGGAGGACATGTGGAACAGGGAGCCACAGTGAGGATGTGTGGAACAGGGAGCCACAGTGAGGATGTGTGGAACAGGGAGCTGCAGGAAGGACGTGTGGAGCAGGGAGCTGCAGGGAGGACGTGTGGAGTAGGGAGCCACAGGGAGGACATGTGGAGCAGGGAGCCACAGTGAAGATGTGTGGAACAGGGAGCTGCAGGAAGGACGTGTGGAGCAGGGAGCCGCAGGAAGGACGTGTGGAGCAGGGAGCCGCAGGGAGGACGTATGGAGCAGGGAGCCGCAGGGAGGACGTGTGGAGCAGGGAGCCGCATGAAGGACGTGTGGAGCAGGGAGCCACAGGGAGGATGTGTGGAGTAGGGAGCCACAGGGAGGACATGTGGAGCAGGGAGCCACAGTGAGGATGTGTGGAACAGGGAGCTGCAGGAAGGACGTGTGGAGCAGGGAGCTGCAGGGAGGATGTGTGGAGCAGGGAGCCACAGGGAGGACATGTGGAGCAGGGAGCCACAGTGAGGATGTGTGGAACAGGGAGCTGCAGGAAGGACGTGTGGAGCAGGGAGCCACAGGGAGGATGTGTGGAGCAGGGAGCCACAGGGAGGACGTATGGAGCAGGGAGCTGCAGGGAGGATGTGTGGAGCAGGGAGCTGCAGGGAGGATGTGTGGAGCAGGGAGCCGCAGGTAGGACATGTGGAGCATGGAGCCACAGTGAGGTCATGTGGAGCATGGAGCCGCAGGGAGGACGTGTGGAGCATGGAGCCATAAGGAGGACGTGTGGAGCATGGAGCCGCAGGGAGGACATGTGGAGCAGGGAGCAGCAGGGAAGATGTGTGGAGCATGGAGCCGCAGGGAGGACGTGTGGAGCATGGAGCCGCAGGGAGGATATGTGCTCCACATGGTGTTCTTTATGCTTCCAGCCAATGGATGTGTTCTTCAGACATTCATGGCAAGATCATGGTACTGCACAGCAGAGGCATCCACAGATCTGTGCTCTAATGGGGCCATGGATTAGCGTTCTTAGCATCGCTAAAGATGCATCTTGTTAGTGAAACCGACAGTGGATTTTTGCAGAAATTTTGGGGAATTTTTGATCTTCTTTTAATATAAATAGTGGCTGTGCTGAAGTCAGGGCTTTTTCATGGTTCTTGCATCTTTCCCTTGCTCTTTTTATTTGCTGAACTTCAATAAAAACAGCACAAGAAAAGAACACAACGCGCGCCGCAGCTTCTAATGCTCGCAGCGATGCAGCCGCGCTCGCACTTCCTGTTTCTGAAAGATGTGTATTCCTAAGGACTCCACCTGAAAGGCTCCAGATCTCCCTTGATGTGAATACAACAAATATAGACTAAGCGCTTTATACCCCCTCATCGCTTTCGTCTTCTCGCGGCTGTTCGCTGCATCATCTCAAATTAGGCCAACCTGATTATTTATACAAACAAAGCAAAGCCGGCTGCTTAACACCGCCGCCGAAAATAACGATTCCCTATTAGTTCTTCATTTTACATTTGCTAATTAATTGAATTATTTGTCCAGGCAAAAAAACATCCATCTCGTGGAACAATAAAGATGTAATAATGATTTGCTCATTTCCTGAAATCTCTTTATTTGTATTCATGATTTATTCATCAATTTTTTTATCTATTTATTTATTTTTTCCACTTTGACCTTTTTACTTCCGTGCTGCAAGTGTTAACGACTGATTTGGAATAAGTAATGTGCCAATCAAAGTGAGGTCAGCCCGGCCAAAATGTGTCAGGAAAATGACGCCTTGGGTCTTTAAGGCATAAACAGTAATTAACACCTCTGCCGGAATGGAATAAATTATAGCAAAAAAGTAGCAAAATGAGCAAATATTTAACAGAATTGTTTGATATTTTTCAGAAATATTCAATGTTAGAACTTGCTTAGTTTTAGGAAACCTATCTAAGGTTACAAGAGATACAGTCATGGCCGAAAGTGTTGGCACCCTTGAAATTGTTCCAGAAAGTGAAGTAATTCTCCCAGAAAATTATTGCAATTACACATGTTTTGTTATAAAAAAAAAATTGGGCATAATTTCACACAAAACCCCAAAAATGGGCAGGACAAAATTGTTGATACCTTTCCAAAATTGTGGGTAAACAACTTTGTTTCAAGCAGGTGATGCATGTTCAAACTTACCTGTGGCAAGTAACAGGTGTGGGCAACATGAAAATCACACTTGAAACCAGATAAAAAGGGGAGAAGTTGACTCAGTCTTTACATTATGTGTCTGTGTGTGCCACACTAAGCACGGAGAACAGAAAGAGGAGAAGAGAACAGTCTGAGGACTTGAGAACCAAAATTGTCATAAAATATCAGCAATCTCAAGGTTACAAGTCCATCTGCAGAGATCTTCATGTTCCCTTGTTCACGGTGTGCAATATAATCAAGAAGTTTACAACGCATGGCATTGTAGCTAATCTCCCTGAACGTGGGCGGCAGAGAAAAATTGATGAAAGGTTGCAACACAGGATAGTCCGGATGGTGGATAAGCAGCCCCAATCAAGTTCCAAAGAAATCCAAGCTGTCCGGCAGGCTCAAGGTGCATCAGTGTCAGCGTGAACTATCCGTCAACATTTGCATAAAATGAAATGCTATGGCAGGAGACCCAGGACAACCCCATTGCTGACACAGAGACATAAAAATGAAGGATGCAGTTTACCAAAATATACGTGAGTAAGCTGAAATCCTTCTGGGAAAGCGTCTTGTGAACAGATGAGACCAAGATAGAGCTTTTTGGTAAAGCACATCATTCTACTGTTTACCAAAAATAGAATGAGGCCTACAAAAAAAAGAACACAGTACCTACAGTCAAATATGGTGGAGGTACACAGATGTTTTGGGGTTGTTTTGCTGCCTCTTGCACTGGGTGCCTTGACTGTGTGAAAGGCATCATAAAATCTGAAGATTACCAAAGGATTTTGGGTGGCAATGTAGTGCCCAGTGTCAGAAAGCTTTTTTGCATCTGAGGTCATGGGTCTTCCAGCAGGACAATGACCCCAAACATACTTCAAGAAGCCCCCAGAAATGGATGGAAACAAAATGCTGGATTGTTCTGAAGTGGCAGCAATGAGTCCGGATCTAAATCCCATTGATCACCTGTGGAGAGATCTTACAATTGCTGTTGGGAGAAGATGTCTTCATATATGAGAGACCTGGAGACGATTGTAAGAAGATTCCAAGATCCCAGCTGAGAGGTGTAAGAAGCTGATGTTATAGGAAGCGATTGATTGCAGTTATTTATTCCAAAGGGTGCAACCAAATATTAGACAGGGTGCCAACAATTGTGTCCGGCCCATTTTTGGGGTTTTGTGTGAAATTATGTCCAATTTGCCTTTTTTCTAATTTTTTTTTGTGTTGTTCCAATAGACACAAAGGAAATAATCATGTGTATAACAAAAGATGTGGAATTGTAATAATTTTCTGGGAGAAATACCTAATTTTTTGGAACAGTTTTAAGGGTGCCAGCACTTTCGGCCATGACTATATACTTCCTGCATGTACCCCATTAGGAAACTATGAAACATCCCCCTATAGAAAATAAGGCAAGAAAGGATTTACTGTATTGACATTTATTTATTTTAGATTTCCGTCCCTTTTAGGAGATTTGATTGAGGTTCATTATTAGAATCCTGAGATATGAGCCCTTCTTTTCTATAGGTAAATTTAGTATTGTTAGCCAACTGGGTGTGGTTGTTAAAAAGAGACGCCCACAAATAAAAGTTGAGGACCGCTCCCACTTGGCTAGCAAGACTAGATTTATATACAGGGAAGAAGGGGCCATATCTCCGGAATGGAGCGGTGCAGGAAGAAAAGAAAAACATCACCGGATTCAGGAGAACGGTGGCATTTACAGCAGGTGCATACAATACAAATTCATGGCAAGTGACGGATCTTATGTAAACTGCTATGGGAATACGGAGAAATGAACCACATTCAATGAGGCTGATCTGCGTGTCGCTATTCTTCACGGTTCTCAGGCAGAATCTGTCCGGAAAGTGCTTTAATAAAAATGTCACTAATTGTCACAAAGGCGTCATAAAGAAACAAGCTACAATGTTCCACAAACTGTCCAGAAGGAGATGAAGCGTCACCCTCCATGTTATACCGGTGGTACGTCGCTGACCCTATGAAGCATTCTTACTATTTTCCTTGCAGTGATACTTTTTTGCACGGGTTTTCAAGTTGAAACGTCTTTGTGTAATTAAGCTGTAAAATATAACAAGGCCGCGAGATCCACCGAGAAGAAAGCCAAGGATGCTCCAGGAATAAAAGCCAAGGATGCTCCAGGAATAAAAGCCAAGGACAGCTGTTTCCCTCAAGTGGCCACCGATGTTTTCCATATTCTAATGAAATCGGCTACAATGTAAGCACTTATATATGCTAAATACCAGCGCAGGCAGGAATTAATGCAACGCCGCTAATAAAGAGAGACAGTTGGCTGGAAAAGCTTATGCAAATGGAGGAGAAGGTTTGTATCCCGGAGCGCAGGGGCTTATCTGCAGAAAGGGACGGAAAATCAACAGGGCGGAAATCAGGGAAAAACAAGGTATGAAATGGATGAATGTGACAGATAAGAAAACATAGAAAAGATTATTTACTGACAGATCACTATATTCAGGGACAAGGAGCAAGTGGCCGCACCATCCATCTCTCTATGTATTATCTATCTATTATCTATTATCTATCTATCATCTATCATCTATTATCTATCTATTATCTATCATCTATCTATCTATTATCTATCATCTATCATCTATCTATTATCTATCTATTATCTATCTATCTATCTATCTATTATCTATCATCTATCATCTATCTATTATCTATCTATTATCTATCATCTATCTATTATCTATTTATTATCTATCTATTATCTATTATCTATCTATTATCTATCTATTATCTATCATCTATCATCTATCTATTATCTATCTATTATCTATCTATTATCTATCTATCATCTATCTATTATCTATCTATCATCTATTATCTATCTATTATCTATCTATCATCCATTATCTATCATCTATCTATTATCTATCTATTATCTATCATCTATTATCTATCATCTATTATCTATTATCTATCTGTTATGTATTATCTATCTATCATCTATTATCTATCTATCATCTATCTATTATCTATCTATCATCTATTATCTATCTATCATCTATCTATCTATTATCTATCATCTATCTATCTATTATCTATCTATTATCTATCTATCTATCATCTATATATTATCTATCATCTATCTATTATCTATCATCTATCTATTATCTATCTATTATCTATCTATCTATTATCTATCTATTATCTATCATCTATCTATCATCTATCTATTATCTATCTATTATCTATCATCTATCTATTATCTATCTATTATCTATCATCTATCTATTATCTATCTATTATCTATCTATTATCTATCATCTATATCTATTATCTATCTATTATCTATCATCTATTATCTATCTATTATCTATCATCTATCTATTATCTATCTATCATCTATCTATTATCTATATATTATCTATCATCTATCTATCATCTATTATCTATCTATCATCTATCTATTATCTATCTATCATCTATCTATCTATTATCTATCATCTATCTATCATCTATTATCTATCTATTATCTATTATCTATCTATCTATCTATTATCTATCTATTATCTATCTATCATCTATCTATTATCTATCTATCATCTATCTATCTATTATCTATCATCTATCTATTATCTATCTATTATCTATCTATCTATTATCTATCTATTATCTATCATCTATCTATTATCTATCTATTATCTATCTATTATCTAACATCTATCTATTATCTATCTATCTATTATCTATCTTTTATCTATCTATTATCTATCATCTATTATCTATTATCTATCTATTATGTATTATCTATCATCTATCTATTATCTATCTATCATCTATCTATCTATTATCTATCTATCATCTATGTATTATCTATTATCTATCATCTATCTATTATCTATCTATCTATCTATCATCTATGTATTATCTATCTATTATCTATCATCTATCTATTATCTATCTATCATCTATCTATCATCTATTATCTATCATCTATCTATTATCTATCATATATCTATTATCTATCTATCATCTATGTATTATCTATCTATTATCTATCATCTATCTATCATCTATTATCTATCATCTATCTATTATCTATCATCTATCTATTATCTATCATCTATCTATATATAATCTATGTATTATCTATCTATAATCTATCTATCATCTATCTATTATCTATCTATCTATTATCTATCTATCTATCATCTATCTATTATCTATATATTATCTATCATCTATCTATCTATCATCTATTATCTATCTATCATCTATATCTATCATCTATTATCTATCATCTATTATCTATTATCTATCATCTATCATCTATCTATTATCTATCTATCTATCTATCATCTATCTATCATCTATTATCTATCATCTATTATCTATCATCTATTATCTATTATCTATTATCTATCATCTATCATCTATCTATCTATTATCTATCTATCTATCATCTATCTATTATCTATATATTATCTATCATCTATCTATCTATCATCTATTATCTATCTATCATATATCTATCTATCTATCTATCATCTATCTATCATATATCTATCTATCATCTATTATCTATCATCTATTATCTATCATCTATTATCTATCATCTATCTATCATCTATTATCTATCTATCATATATCTATCTATCTATCTATCATCTATCTATCTATTATCTATCATCTATCTATCTATCATCTATCTATCTATCATCTATCTATCATCTATTATCTATCATCTATTATCTATCATCTATTATTTATCATCTATTATCTATCTATCTATCTATCTATTTATCTATCTGCCATCATTTCAACTGACTTTTGCAGATTATGGGCTGCCATATTCTAGATACATTGTCCGGATTATAGGTTGTCACAGTCAGGGAAGATTAGAGGCTTCCATAGTCTGGACCCATTTTGATGAATTTAGGCTGCCATATAATGGTCACAGTTGACAGATTACAGGCTGTTATAACAATAAACTTTGTTTTGCAGATTACAGCCTCCTGTACTTTGTACCCATTTTGCTAATTATTTTGTGATGTGTATTATGATTGCAAGACATTTTCTGACCCAATGACAACCCCATAAATGCCCTGAAATTGACCCTTTTAATGACAATTTTTATACATCCCACCTTTTTGCAACGTGTTTTGCAGGAATCTGAGAATGGGCTGGTTCCCGCGCAGTTGGGATTTTTGGCGCACCATGGACCATTATCCCCGTACCCACTGTTTTAGGAAGAAGGATCAGTGTTGGACTGAACTCCAAAAGTACACTGGAGGGAACTACTCTCCCCAATATCCTACATAGGAGGTGTATCCGAGGGCGTATACGCAGATAACCCCGGAACGTCCTGAACTGTGGGACAAGATTAATAATTGACGTCTCATCTGCGAGTAATATCTGCTCCTCCGCACTTGACCTTGATCATAAAATGACAGCCATCAGAGTCAATGTGTATTAGCGGCAAGGTTAATGCATGGCACGCGCCGGCTGGGAGTTGTATGATAATGGGAGTTACGTGATGATAATCTCTCTCCACGCACCCGGGCGTCATGTAATGGAGTTACTGGAGAGCGGCAGGTGGTAAGATGATGACACCCCCGAATCCTACAGTAGCTGCCGCCATCGTAATGTGGGGGGGTGAGGGGGACTGGATGTGTTACGGCGAGCGTTATCTCCTCCGCTATTACAGGGGATGACAGTGTAATGTTCCCATCCATATGGCTCCTAGATAGCATTTGTTTTACACAACGGTTATGTGCAGTTACTCCATAATTTAATATGATTACCGAAGAGACGCAACAACGTGAACATCCATTTAGAGGAAAAAAAAGCATAAAAATATAAAAGAAAATTGCAAAAGGGATATGGGATGGGATGGAGGAAAGAAGAAGTCCTACGTTATTTCATGCACGGATGCGGCATTGTCACTTAAAAGGAATTTATACAACTGATCCACGAATAAACTTTTGTTTTTTTTTCCTGTTTTTTTTTTTTGCAATGGATCCGAACCAAAATCCAACTTTAAAAAAAAAAAAGTTTCAAAAATCTGTTCCTATTCATCTCTTTGGGAAATCCACTGTGTTGATAGGGAGTTTTTTAAAAAAAAAGAAAAATAAAAGAAAGTGCACCCTGATGTAATTCAAATCAAATAAAGGCGAAGTCCAAGCAAAAGGCCGCGGAAAAACTTTTCCAAAGTGCTTCAAAAACTTTCCCACAAAATAAAAAAAGGAACGATTACTGTGACTCTTGCTGTTTGAGAAACTTGTTTTTGTATGTACATAACCAGTATGAGGTTTTCCATCCCTTTTATATTGTACGAATTAGCCCATTATACTCTGAAATAAAAAAAAATCAAAAAACCTCCAGGTTTGCTCCATGCACCTATTGGTCACCTTGTGACCGCTGCAGCCAATCAGTGGAAGAGAGGAGGCTGGCTAAGGAAGATGGACAGCAGTACAAGAAACAGCAGGGGGGTGGTAGATGAGTCTATGTTTTTATTTGTATTTTCAGATATTCACAACTCCTTTAAATAATTATTTTTTTGGTCTACAGACAATTTTAAAGGATTTTAAAGGAGTTTGACTATATTTTTTTGGGGGGAAGGAGCTAACATAAAAAACAGAAATCTCAGGACAAAGCACAAAATATTATAGGAACAGACCTAGAGACAATGCTGCCCATTACAAGTTGCCAACTGTTCCAGATTTCCCTGTAACTTGTGGGCTGAAAGGGGGAAGGGTTTATATAAAGCACATGTGAGCTGGAGGCATTCCTAGCAAGAACAGGGACGGTTCCTGGGAAGGGCAGGGGTGGGGTTCCCTGAAAGGGAAGGTGTTGGATTCCGGGAAGGTCAAGGGTGAGGTTCCCAGGAAAGATAGGAACAGGGTTCTTGGAAGGGGCAGTGGTAGTATTCCTGGAAAGGGCAGTGGTTGGGATACTGGGATGGGCAGGGTTCGCTGGAAGGGCAGGTGTGGGATTCTGGGAAGGTAAGGGGTGAGGTTCCCTGGAAGGACAGGGACGGGGTTCCTGGCAAGGGCAAGTGTGGGTTCCCCGAAAAGGCAGGTGTGGTGTTTCGGGAAGGTCAAGGGTGAGGTTCCCAGGAAAGATAGGGACAGGGTTCTTGGAAAGGGCAGTGGTAGTATTCCTGGAAAGGGCAGTGGTTGGGATACTGGGATGGGCAGGGTTCCCTGGAAGGGCAGGTGTGGGATTCTGGAAAGGTAAGGGGTGAGGCTCCCAGGAAGGAAAGGGATGGGGTTCCTAGGAAGGGCAAGGGTGGGTTACCTGAAAGGGCAGGGTGGGGATACTGGGATGGGCAAGGTTCCCTGGAGGGGCAGGTGTGGGATACTGGGTAAGGGGTGAGGTTCCAAGGAAGGACAGGGATGCGGAACCATAGGAAGGGCAAGGGTGGGCTCCCTGAAATGGCAGGGTGGGGATACTGGGATGGGCAGGGTTCCCTGGAAGGGCAGGTTTGGGATTTTGGGAATGTCAGGGGTGAGGTTCCCAGGAAAAACAGACATAGGGTTCTTGGGAAGGGTAAGGGTGGGTTCGCTAAATGGGCAGGGGCGGGGTTCCCTGAAAGGGCAGGTGTGGGATTGCAGGAAGTTCAAGGTTCAGGATCCCTGGAAGGAGAGGGACAGGGTTCCTGGAAAGGTCAAGGTTCAGGATCCCAAGAAGGATAGGGACAGGGTTCCTAGAAAGGGCAAAAGTGGTATTCCTAGAAAGGGCAGGGGTGGGGATACTGGGATGGGCAAGGTTCCCTTGAAGGGCAAGTGTGGGATTCTGGGAAGGTCAGGGTGAGGTTCCCAGGAAGGACAGACATGGGGTTCCTGGGAAGGGCAATAGTTTGGATCCCTAAAAGGGCAGGGGTGAGGTTCCCTGAAAGGGCAGGTGTGGGATTCTGGGAAGGTCAAGGGTCAGGTTACCAGTAAGGATAGGGACAGGGTTCCTGGAAAGTGCAGGGTGGTATTCCTGAAAAGGGCATGGGTGGGGATACTAGTGTAGCACCCTGAGGATTCGGCTGCTACAGGGGTATTACACCTCAAGCCAGAGGTGTGATATTCCACTCCCGGGTAAGGATGGAGTGTGGAACTGAGCTCAGATAGCTGCATACACTACATACATCCCATTTCCGGGGGACAGATCAATGGTACTCCCACTAGAGAAATGTGCAGGTACGACAGTGTCTGTCCCTGGCTGGAGTGGGAGGGGGGTGGAACATCCCAGTAGTGTAGGGGCAGATAGGGGGAGCAGTCTGGGTAAAGCTAGGAGCTCATTGGGTGCTGGTCACCTGAGCTCACACATAGAGGGAGTATATAAGGTGGGAACCATCTTAGATCAGGGTCAGTCTGTCAGAGTTGAGTCAGAGAAGCAGAGCAGCTCAGCCAGCTCCAAGGCCAAGAGAGAGAGAGAGAGGAGAAAGAAGGACCCAGAGGGGGAGAAGAGGGAACTCCAAGAACCCAAAATTAGACCAGAGGGTGAAGAGTTGGCACAAGGGTACCGGATCCCAAGCTGGTGGAGGGCCCTAATCCTTAGCCAGAGACCGGAGGTCGTGGGCAGGATCTGCCACGACCACCCACTAAATCCACCCGGAAGGCAAACCGTGAATAGGGTCAGGGAACCCAGAGACAAGGGTTTTACCAACAAGAGGCCCGAGGGAGCCAGACATAGGTGGATCCCTGGTGGGGGTTGTCCGAGTCCAGGACCTGGTGGACGCAGCACGGCTCGGGCGGTCACTCAAGGCCGGAGTGACCAGAACAACAGCAGTAAGTAAAACCCTGAACTGCACAGCCCGACTCGGAGTCTTATTACCACTCTCACTGCACCACCACAACCACCACCCTCTACAACTGACCCCCCTGAGGCTATACCCCTCCCGTTGGGGGTTATACTACCTGAGCTGCACACACACCACCAGCCTCAGCGGACCCTGCTGCAGCGGCGGCCGTAGTGACCGCAAATCAACGGGTGGCGTAGTCGACACTAAAGAACATCCAGTAACATCTGTAGGACTGCCACACACTGAGCTTGACACCCTGGGCACGGACCGGGTCACCGCCACTCGGAGACTACAACCCCCATCTGATCCGGCTCCGGGTATCCCCCAAACAACACTGGCCCAGGGGGCGCGTCAACTTTGGCGTAGTCGGCAGGATAACGTGCCCGCAACAACCGGGTACTCCGTGCCTGAAGAGAAGTTCACCGTTACCTTAAAAAGAAGTCTCCCGCCGGTTCCGGAGGGTCCCCGCCAACGGACCCCATCACAGGTCGTTTCCTGCCGGTTGTCCGCCATTTGCAGCTTTTTCCCGCCATCCATGGAGTTTCCCGCCACTGGGAGACGATTCCCGCCATTTCCAAAGATTTCCCGCCTTGGAAGAGCGGACGCCATTATGGGCGTGCCAGAGGGTGGCAGGAGGCCACCTCCCATCGTGGGCCAGGTCGAAGAATGGCGCCAAAAGCGGAAACCGCGCCCTCCAACAGAGACTGTGATGCTGGAAGTGTCCATCAGCGTGAGAGAACTGCCCCTGGAACTGACAATCACAAAGTTGCCCCGGGACCACTCTCAATGTGGGCGGAGACAGAACAAGAGAGCGAAGATGGGTGTCGCCTGGAGCAGTCTGGAGAGAGCGCACCCGGAGACAAGAAGTCTGGAGAGGAGTCCAGAGAAAGCCTACCCGGAGATGGAGGGAGAGTCAGGCAGCACCGACCCAGTGGTCAGGAGCCTGCTACAAGCCACAACCCCACTAGGCCTAGTGGAGGTCCTGGCACAGCTCCCCCGAGACCGGGAGTGTGCACAGACTGCGCTGGAGGGCCTCGCACGGAGGATGGCCCGGGTGCAGCGAGAGACGTTGGCGGAGTGGAGCCGAGAGATGGCTCAGCGGACCGAAACCCGTCAGCGGAGCACGCCACCCGAGACGAGGAGACAGACCGCCTCTGAGGATGGTGCAGGAGGACTCAAGGCCGGAGACGGCGCCGAGAAGGGAGCTGAACAAATGGAGGCAGGTAAAGGGGACGTCTCTACCCCGAGCCGGGAAACCGCGTGCCTGCCCCAGCTCCCCGTCGCAGAGCCCGAAATTCCCCCTGCCGTGCCCGTCGCTGCATCGTCACCGCCGCAGACTGGGCCTCAACCGGAAACCGCGGCCGCGACCCCTGTGACGTCACGCGCTTCGACCCTGAGCGCGGCAAAGCAGGAAATACCATCGGCCTGGTCGCAAGGCCTAGTACACCCGGGCGCCGCCATTCCAACAGCGCCCCCTACCTCCGCGGAGCCACCAGCCTGGTCGCAGGGCCGAGTAACCACGGGCGCCGCCGTTCTTACGGTGCCCTTTTCCTTTAGCGTGCCCCAAGCCTGGTCGCAAGGCCTGGTCAACCCGGGCGCCGCTACCACCACAGCGCCCATAACACCTAAAGTACCGCACCTGGGTGAGGACCTGTTCGCCCAGCATACGTGCCCGGATGGGCAGCCCTTTGTGTGGCCACCGGAGTTTCACCATCCCCGACTCCGGAAAGAAAGACCCCTAGATGAGCCCCTGATTCCGGTTCCGAAGCCCGTCAGGAGGACCCAGCCCCCGCTAGAGGAGGCACAGTTTGAGTGGGACCCCACCGGAGGAGACCTCATGGGGTTCACTCAGGAGACTCGGGCGGCCGCAGCGGAACGTGCAGAGTGCTGCCGCCAGCAGCTCGAGGTCTTCGAGAAGGAGCGGAGAGAGAGGCGGGTCCGGGAACAGCAAGCACAGATAAGGAGCGCGGAGCAGAAGAGCCGGACCAGGAGAGATCCCCGTGCAGCTCATGGTCCCCGTACCACCGGGACTGTGATTAAATTCAACCTGCAGCATGGGTGGGGCTTCATAAGAGACCATCATACCCCCGGCGACGTCTTTGTCACCCGCAGAGACGTAGAAAGCCATCTGCCGGAGGGACACAGAGGTCGTGACCTGTACGTAGGGGACGAGGTCACCTTCACCCGGCACAAGTGTGACAAAGGACCCTACGCCCTCCATGTGCATCGCCTGACGGAGGAGGAGCTGCGGTGTGAGGAGGAGCAAGAGGACCCGGACGGGTCTGAAGATAAAGAAGGAGCAGGAGGACGCCGTCGTTAAAGTACGGTAAAGAGACTGTAAATAGTTACCCATCGGGGTACAGTGAACTGTTGCTGCTTTAAATATGTCCCCGTTGGGACAAGAGTGAACTGTTAACCCGTGTGTCCCTATTCCCATTACCTGGCCGAGGACTGAGAGCGGCCATACTTTCCCTTGTATATAGTTGCGCTTCCTAAGGCGCCCCCTACCGGTTTTATAGGAAACTGTTGTTTTGCTTAAAGAGACTGTCGCACTTTACCCGGTCACAAGTTGCACCGTGGCCGGAGGAACAAGAATGTTATTTATATGAAAAGTTTATTGCTGATGATATATATATGATGTTTTCTATGTTTATGTTTATGAAAAAATTGTATGTTTTGGATGTTTTTTTATATCTTACAGCCCGAGGACGTGCTGTGATTTACCAGGGGGGAATGTAGCACCCTGAGGATTCGGCTGCTACAGGGGTATTACACCTCAAGCCAGAGGTGTGATATTCCACTCCCGGGTAAGGATGGAGTGTGGAACTGAGCTCAGATAGCTGCATACACTACATACATCCCATTTCCGGGGGACAGATCAATGGTACTCCCACTAGAGAAATGTGCAGGTACGACAGTGTCTGTCCCTGGCTGGAGTGGGAGGGGGGTGGAACATCCCAGTAGTGTAGGGGCAGATAGGGGGAGCAGTCTGGGTAAAGCTAGGAGCTCATTGGGTGCTGGTCACCTGAGCTCACACATAGAGGGAGTATATAAGGTGGGAACCATCTTAGATCAGGGTCAGTCTGTCAGAGTTGAGTCAGAGAAGCAGAGCAGCTCAGCCAGCTCCAAGGCCAAGAGAGAGAGAGAGAGGAGAAAGAAGGACCCAGAGGGGGAGAAGAGGGAACTCCAAGAATCCAAAATTAGACCAGAGGGTGAAGAGTTGGCACAAGGGTACCGGATCCCAAGCTGGTGGAGGGCCCTAATCCTTAGCCAGAGACCGGAGGTCGTGGGCAGGATCTGCCACGACCACCCACTAAATCCACCCGGAAGGCAAACCGTGAATAGGGTCAGGGAACCCAGAGACAAGGGTTTTACCAACAAGAGGCCCGAGGGAGCCGGACATAGGTGGATCCCTGGTGGGGAAGGCCAGAGAGAAGGACAAGTCAGAAAGGGAGCTCAGGATCACGCTCCAGAATTACCTGGGGGTTGGCCGAGTCCAGGACCTGGTGGACGCAGCACGGCTCGGGCGGTCACTCAAGGCCGGAGTGACCAGAACAACAGCAGTAAGTAAAACCCTGAACTGCACAGCCCGACTCGGAGTCTTATTACCACTCTCACTGCACCACCACAACCACCACCCTCTACAACTGACCCCCCTGAGGCTATACCCCTCCCGTTGGGGGTTATACTACCTGAGCTGCACACACACCACCAGCCTCAGCGGACCCTGCTGCAGCGGCGGCCGTAGTGACCGCAAATCAACGGGTGGCGTAGTCGACACTAAAGAACATCCAGCAACATCTGTAGGACTGCCACACACTGAGCTTGACACCCTGGGCACGGACCGGGTCACCGCCACTCGGAGACTACAACCCCCATCTGATCCGGCTCCGGGTATCCCCCAAACAACACTGGCCCAGGGGGCGCGTCACTAGGAAGGGCAGGTGTGGGATTTCCAGGAAGGTCAAGGATGAGGTTCCTAGAAAGGACTGGAATGGGGATCCTGGAAAGGGCAGGGATGGGGATACCAGGAAGGGAAGGCTTCCCTGGAAGGGTGGGGGTTCAGTTCCTGGAAAGGGCTGAAGCAGGGTTATAGGGGGGAATTACACATCCTTAAAAAATGTGGCAACTGCACAAGTAGTAATAGGTTTACATCAATGTCCATGCTCTTGGCAATGAAGGGGTTAACAACTCATCAGAAAATACGGGAAAGGATTTGAGATTTTTTTTTTTCTCCCCTGAGCGGAGTTTCAATATCATATATAAAAGTCACAGTTTAAAGGCTAATTCCATGAATGGAGATTAGCTGAAATTGCAATTAGTATGCAAGAGTGATATGAAAGACAAACATGGAGAGCGGCGCGCTCCATCCATCAAGGGTTATTTGCATGTGTAAATGTCAAAATATCACCTCGCCGCGACCTTACTGGCAGCCTGTGTGCGCGGGTATCATGGGACTGGTCTGGGCACGTGGCACACACTGGAGATATTCGCTGGATTACTTGTGATAGTGACTATTGTATTCTGCATTACGACGTGTGCCCCCTAGTGGCCAAAATATCTGCACCTGGTAGTTCGGGAAAAGAATCCAATTGGCAGATTTACACCAATGTAACATATTTTAGTCTAATAGAGCAGTTGTGATATTCCACGCCGATGTCACCAACGCTCCACGCGGGAGAGGTGCGGCAAAGCTGCAATATAGACGAGACGAATACTGATATATTAGGTGGCGTTTGCAGAGTATGGATTGCCACAATCAGGGTTTCCTTTGAAATCCATTCTAGTTTGCATACAATTTGCAGATTACAGGTTGTCAAAGTCTAAATTTAATATCGTGCTGCCAAGGCCGGGTTCAATGTATAAATTATACGATGCTATAGTTTAGATCTAGCCGGCAGATTATAGTCTGAAATAAATCTGCAGATTACAGGCTGCCATATACTGGACTAAACACTGCCATGAACTAGAATTAATTGTCAGTCTACAGACAGTCACAGTCGGCTTTCAAGCTGCAGATTATTGGATGCCGCAGTCGAGTCTCGTTTTGCAGATTGCAGGCTGCAATCAGCTATATTTTATGTGCAGGCTGCAGACGTGATCCAATCATGGACTCCATCAGTTTGCAGATTTCGGGATACCATTGTGGAAGTCCATTGAACAGACTTTAGACTGCCGTATTCTTGCAGGATACCGGCTGCCATAGACTGGATTTAATGTCCAGACCTTGGGCAGTCATAGATTTCTGCCCATTCTCATTATTACAGCTGTTATCCTCCATATATAAGAGCACAGAGATGACCTGGTGACCGCACAGGACTTACGGTTCAGGGGCAGGCTGGCGTTACTCGTTCCCAGCTTGTTTATCGCTACACATGTGTAATTGCCAAAGTGCTCTTCTGTTACATTAGAGACGTGGAGGATCGATCTGGTGTTGTAATTCTTTATGAGGATGCCTCTCTGGCCATTCGTAAGTCTAGAAAAACAGAAATCATCAATATAAAATGTTAGATGGAGGAATCTCTGCTAAATCTGAATAAGTAAACTATCATTATAATAATTTATTTATTTATATATTAGTTACATCCTGTATTATACTCCAGAGCTGCACTCACTATTCTGCTGGTGCAGTCACTGTGTACATACATTACATTACTGATCCTGTACTGATCCTGAGTTATATCCTGTATTATACTCCAGAGCTGCGCTCACTATTCTGCTGGTGCAGCCACTGTGTACATACATTACATTACTGATCCTGAGTTACATCCTGTATTATACTCCAGAGCTGCACTCACTATTTTGCTGGTGCAGTCACTGTGTGCATACATTACATTACTGATCCTGAGTTACATTCTGTATTATACTCCAGAGCTGCACTCACTATTCTGCTGGTGCAGTCACTGTGTACATACATTACATTACTGATCCTGAGTTACATCCTGTATTATACTCCAGAGCTGCACTCACTATTCTGCTGGTGCAGTCACTGTGTACGTTCATTGCATTACTGATCCTGAGTTACATCCTGTATTATACTCCAGAACTGCACTCACTATTCTGCTGATGCAGTCACTGTGTACATACATTACATTACTGATCCTGTGCTGATCCTGAGTTACATCCTGTATTATACTCCAGAGCTGCACTCACTATTCTGCTGGTGCAGTCACTGTGTGCATACATTACATTACTGATCCTGAGTTACATTCTGTATTATACTCCAGAGCTGCACTCACTATTCTGCTGGTGCAGTCACTGTGTACATACATTACATTACTGATCCTGAGTTACATCCTGTATTATACTCCAGAGCTGCACTCACTATTCTGCTGGTGCAGTCACTGTGTACGTTCATTGCATTACTGATCCTGAGTTACATCCTGTATTATACTCCAGAGCTGCACTCACTATTCTGCTGATGCAGTCACTGTGTACATACATTACATTACTGATCCTGTGCTGATCCTGAGTTACATCCTGTATTATACTCCAGAGCTGCACTCACTATTCTGCTGGTGCAGTCACTGTGTGCATACATTACATTACTGATCCTGAGTTACATTCTGTATTATACTCCAGAGCTGCACTCACTATTCTGCTGGTGCAGTCACTGTGTACGTTCATTACATTACTGATCCTGAGTTACATCCTGTATTATACTCCAGAGCTGCACTCACTATTCTGCTGGTGCAGTCACTGTGTACGTTCATTGCATTACTGATCCTGAGTTACATCCTGTATTATACTCCAGAGCTGCACTCACTATTCTGCTGGTGCAGTCACTGTGTGCATACATTACATTACTGATCCTGAGTTACATTCTGTATTATACTCCAGAGCTGCACTCACTATTCTGCTGGTGCAGTCACTGTGTACATACATTACATTACTGATCCTGCACTAATCCTGAGTTACATCCTTTATTATACTCCAGAGCTGCACTCACTATTCTGCTGATGCAGTCACTGTGTACATACATTACATTACTGATCCTGTGCTGATCCTGAGTTACATCCTGTATTATACTCCAGAGCTGCACTCACTATTCTGCTGGTGCAGTCACTGTGTACATACATTACATTACTGATCCTGAGTTACATCCTGTATTATACTCCAGAGCTGCACTCACTATTCTGCTGGTGCAGTCACTGTGTACATACATTACATTACTGATCCTGTACTGATCCTGAGTTACATCCTGTATTATACTCCAGAGCTGCACTCACTATTCTGCTGGTGCAGTCACTGTGTACATACATTACATTACTGATCCTGTACTGATCCTGAGTTACATCCTGTATTATACTCCAGAGCTGCACTCACTATTCTGCTGGTGCAGTCACTGTGTACATACATTACATTACTGATCCTGTACTGATCCTGAGTTATATCCTGTATTATACTCCAGAGCTGCGCTCACTATTCTGCTGGTGCAGCCACTGTGTACATACATTACATTACTGATCCTGAGTTACATCCTGTATTATACTCCAGAGCTGCACTCACTATTCTGCTGGTGCAGTCACTGTGTGCATACATTACATTACTGATCCTGAGTTACATTCTGTATTATACTCCAGAGCTGCACTCACTATTCTGCTGGTGCAGTCACTGTGTACGTTCATTACATTACTGATCCTGAGTTACATCCTGTATTATACTCCAGAGCTGCACTCACTATTCTGCTGGTGCAGTCACTGTATACGTTCATTGCATTACTGATCCTGAGTTACATCCTGTATTATACTCCAGAGCTGCACTCACTATTCTGCTGATGCAGTCACTGTGTACATACATTACATTACTGATCCTGTGCTGATCCTGAGTTACATCCTGTATTATACTCCAGAGCTGCACTCACTATTCTGCTGGTGCAGTCACTGTGTGCATACATTACATTACTGATCCTGAGTTACATTCTGTATTATACTCCAGAGCTGCACTCACTATTCTGCTGGTGCAGTCACTGTGTACGTTCATTACATTACTGATCCTGAGTTACATCCTGTATTATACTCCAGAGCTGCACTCACTATTCTGCTGGTGCAGTCACTGTGTACGTTCATTGCATTACTGATCCTGAGTTACATCCTGTATTATACTCCAGAACTGCACTCACTATTCTGCTGGTGCAGTCACTGTGTACATACATTACATTACTGATCCTGAGTTACATTCTGTATTATACTCCAGAGCTGCACTCACTATTCTGCTGGTGCAGTCACTGTGTACATACATTACATTACTGATCCTGCACTAATCCTGAGTTACATCCTTTATTATACTCCAGAGCTGCACTCACTATTCTGCTGATGCAGTCACTGTGTACATACATTACATTACTGATCCTGTGCTGATCCTGAGTTACATCCTGTATTATACTCCAGAGCTGCACTCACTATTCTGCTGGTGCAGTCACTGTGTACATACATTACATTACTGATCCTGAGTTACATCCTGTATTATACTCCAGAGCTGCACTCACTATTCTGCTGGTGCAGTCACTGTGTACATACATTACATTACTGATCCTGAGTTACATCCTGTATTATACTCCAGAGCTGCGCTCACTATTCTGCTGGTGCAGTCACTGTGTACGTTCATTACATTACTGATCCTGAGTTACATCCTGTAGTATACTCCAGAGCTGCACTCACTATTCTGCTGGTGCAGTCACTGTGTACGTTCATTGCATTACTGATCCTGAGTTACATCCTGTATTATACTCCAGAGCTGCACTCACTATTCTGCTGGTGCAGTCACTGTGTGCATACGTTACATTACTGATCCTGAGTTACATTCTGTATTATACTCCAGAGCTGCACTCACTATTCTGCTGGTGCAGTCACTGTGTACATACATTACATTACTGATCCTGCACTAATCCTGAGTTACATCCTTTATTATACTCCAGAGCTGCACTCACTATTCTGCTGATGCAGTCACTGTGTACATACATTACATTACTGATCCTGTGCTGATCCTGAGTTACATCCTGTATTATACTCCAGAGCTGCACTCACTATTCTGATGGTGCAGTTACTGTGTACATGCATTACATTACTGATCCTGAGTTACATCCTGTATTATACTCCAGAGCTGCACTCACTATTCTGCTGATGCAGTCACTGTGTACATACATTACATTACTGATCCTGAGTTACATCCTGTATTATACTCCAGAGCTGCACTCACTATTCTGCTGGTGCAGTTACTGTGTACATGCATTACATTACTGTTCCTGAGTTACATCCTGTATTATACTCCAGAGCTGCATTCACTATTCTGCTCGTGCAGTCACTGTGTACATACATTACATTACTGATCCTGAGTTACATCCTGTATTATACTCCAGAGCTGCACTCACTATTCTACTGCTGCAGTCACTGTGTACATACATTACATTACTGATCCTGAGTTACATCCTGTATTATACTCCAGAGCTGCACTCACTATTCTACTGCTGCAGTCACTGTGTACATACATTACATTACTGATCCTCTACTGTATTATACTCCAGAGCTGCACTCACTATTCTGCTGGTGCAGTCACTGTGTACATACATTACATTACTGATCCTGAGTTACATCCTGTATTATACTCCAGAGCTGCACTCACTATTCTGCTGGTGGAGTCACTGTGTACATACATTACATTACTGATCCTGAGTTGCATCCTGTATTATCCTCCAGAGCTGCACTCACTATTCTGCTGGTGCAGTCACTGTGTACGTTCATTACATTACTGATCCTGAGTTACATCCTGTATTATACTCCAGAGCTGCACTCACTATTCTGCTGGTGCAGTCACTGTGTACATACATTACATTACTGATCCTGAGTTACATCCTGTATTATACTCCAGAGCTGCACTCACTATTCTGCTGGTGCAGTCACTGTGTACATACATTACTTTACTGATCCTGCACTAATCCTGAGTTACATCCTTTATTATACTCCAGAGCTGCACTCACTATTCTGCTGATGCAGTCGCTGTGTACATACATTACATTACTGATCCTGAGTTACATCCTGTATTATACCCCAGAGCTGCACTCACTATTCAGCTGGTGCAGTCACTGTGTACATGCATTACATTACTGATCCTGAGTTACATCCTGTATTATACTCCAGAGCTGCACTCACTATTCTACTGGTGCAGTCACTGTGTACATACATTACATTACTGATCCTGTACTGATCCTGAGTTACATCCTGTATTATACTCCAGAGCTGCACTCACTATTCTGCTGGTGCAGTCACTGTATACATACATTACATTACTGATCCTGAGTAGTGATGAGCGAGCACTAAAATGCTCGGGTGCTCATTGCTCGGGTCAAGCAAATTGAAATACTCGGGTGCTCGACCCGAGCAACGAGCCCAATGTAAGTCTATGGGAAACTCGAGCATTATTCAGGCAGCTCCCCCCGGCAGTCTGCAGAGGGCCTAAAAATTGCCCAAATCGATGGGAAAAGTGCTCAAATGACATTGGAACAGCATGGGGAAGACCCCTGCACTGGGAAATGTCATTTTAACATTTTACAACCTTATCTGGCCATGTGGTGTGTGACACATCATCAGACACATGCATACAGTGCTGAAAAGACATGGGAACAGCATGGGGAAGACCTCTGGAAGCATCTCTGACTTCCAGGTCACTGCCTAAAAGTGTGCCCATCATAAGTGATCCTTGGCGAATGCGAAGATGCCTCCCGCCATGCACCTGTCGTTGTAGACTTGCAACAATCACCGTCCACGTCCTTGACCACTGCAGCGTTCAGTTGTCCCTACCCCATTCTTTGGAATGCAAGCGCAAGTATGCAGCCAGCCACCCACCCACAGGCTGCAATACTATACTGCCAAATTTTTGACAGCTGCTTGCACTTGAAATGTAGCCTTTTAGTCTTGTGGCGGCGGAAGCTTTTCACAATCTCATGCCGGCGGCGGCCGGGTGTCCATACTCAGTCCCCAGCCGCCACTGTTTCTCTCTGGTGTCATCTCCGCCTTCCACAAGCACAGATCCCACAACATTACCTGTGCCCTCCCCAGTGCACTTACTGGGAAGGACCGCCTAACCACAAACACGTGGACAGGTGAATGTGGCCAGGGACGGTACAGAGCCAGTCCACAGCTTTTTTTGCTGAGAGTTGTATTTAGGTCGGTGAAAGGACTGGCATAGAGGGAAACCATATCTACCCCAGCTGTCATTTCTCCGTCACCAGGTTCCGCCCATTGTCACACACGACCATGTCTGGCTGTATGTTCAGCGGTGAGGGCCACATATCAGTCTGCTGTGTTACAGCTTTCAACAACTCTGCAGCACTGGGCGGTTTGTCAATTAAGCATTAAGCATGTTATCTTCAGCACAGCCTGTTGCCGCTTGGCCAAGGCAGTGCTGCAGTGCTGTCAGCTTGTGACTGATGTGGTCATTTCGGAGATGGAGGAGGCGGGGCAGGAGCTGAACAATGTGATTACAATGAGGTTAAATTGGTGATGCTGTTTTTTACACTAAAGAAAGATCCTATTGTTTTGTTTTTTTTGCGTTATTTTTTAAGACAAATGCATTCACCGGGAAATGTCATTTTAACATTTTCAACCTTATCTGGCAATGTGGTGTGTGACACATCATCAGACACATCCTGTTTTATTTATGATGGAGGGACTCTGAAAGTCATAAATCCTATTTTTATAGGGCCATCAGACAGCCCTTACTATTCTTAAAAGGCCAGCTGTCGGCCCTAGCTACTGTTAGCGAGCCATCAGCCGGCTATGCTTTGTTGTTCCCATTATTAACAAGTGGGTCTCCTATACTGTTATTGCGTATCCAGTGACTGCAAGGGCTGTCAAAGATTAGGACGGAACCCAATACCCCTTTGAAGAGACATAGAGGAGGGTCTCAGTAAAAAAAATGTTCCCATTATAAAGGAGCGGGTCTCCTATAGTGGTAATGCCCATGCTGTGACTGTAAGGGCTGCCAAAATTTTGGAAAAACCCCATTAAGAATTTAAAGACACACAGAGCAGGGCCACAGTAACAAGGTACGACATGTTCCTATTAGAAAGGAGAGGGTCTGCTATACAGTTATAGGGTATGCAGTGAGTCCAACGGCTGACCAATTTTAGGAAAAACCCCACTAAGAATTTAAAGACACATAGAGCAGGGCCACAGTAACAACAAATTCCCATTAGAAAGGAGAGAGTCTCCCATAGTGTTGGATTATGCAGTGAATGCAAGGGCTGCCAAAAATTTGGAGGCACTTCAATGCCCCTTGGAAGAGACGTGGAGGAGGGCCTCATAAAAAATGTTCCCATTAGAAAGGAGCGGGCCTCCTATACTTGTAATGCCCTTGCACTAAGTGTATGGGCTGACAAACATTTACCACTGGGGAGTATACATGAACATACTGTATAAAAAATTTTTTTTATGGGCATCATAAACACCCTTTAAAAAAATTATGTGGGTGTTGCATCACGGACCACAGTCACCCTGGTGATATGGTGGTGGAGGATGAGGAGAAGGAGGAGGACAAGAGCAAATAGACAAAATCAGGAAGCGTATACCCATGTGTGGGTGTGAAAAGGTGCATGGGAATACACCTCCTAAGAAAAGACACTGGATTGGAGTTTATGTTACGCTGCTATCATTCAGTGGTGTTGAGAAGTCTGGCCCAATCCAGCCCTTGTTCATTTTTATAAGAGTCAGCCTGTCAGCATTTTCAGTTGACAGGCGGATACGATTATCAGTTATAATTCCACCAGCAGCACTAAAAACCCGCTCTGATAAAACACTAGCGGCAGGACAGGCCAGGACCTCCAAGGCACAGAGAGCCAGTTCATTCCACGTATCCAGCTTGGATACCCAATAATTATAAGGCACAGCGGAATCACGGAGGACATTGGTACGGTCGGCAAGGTACTGCCTCAGCATCTTCCCAAACTTTGCACTCCTTGTGAGAGTACCCCGCGCCTCAGGGCCTGTGCGATGGGAGGGTCTGAGAAAACTCTCCCAGAACTTTGACAGCGTTCCCCTGCCTCTGCTGGATTGAAGTTGTGTCTCTCTCGCCTGCACTCCTTGGTTGTCCAACGAAGTGTGCCCTCTGCCGCCAGCGTTTTCAGATGGGAATTTTTTTAATAGTTCTGCAACAAGGGCTGTAACGGGTCTGGGAGGTGGAACCTCTGAGCAACTATACAAGGGGGCAGTCCTTGTAAGGAAGAGGGTGGCTCCCAGGGAAGGCGGGCAGGTAGTCACGACTAGTGACGGGGACAGTCTCTGGGTAGAAGGGCAGGAGGACACGGCAGGTGACGGGGACAGTCTGTGGGTAGAGGGGCAGGAGGTCACAGCAAGTGACGGGGACAGTCTCTGGGTAGAAGGGCAGGAGGTCACATCAAGTGACGGCAGAGCCTCCAGGTAGGCTAGCGGGCAGGTAGCAGGTGAGCGGGCAAGAGTCTCTGGACAGGCAGGTGGTCACGGCACATGACAGCAGAGCCTCCAGGTAGGCTAGCGGGCAGGTAGCAGGTGAGCGGGCAAGAGTCTCTGGACAGGCAGGTGGTCACAGCACGTGACGGTGGAGCCTCCAGGTAGGCTAGCAGACAGGTAGTAGGTGAGCGCTCCCAGGTGAGCGGGCAGACTGATCCATAAGGGCTGGTAAGCAGACTGTCGGACCGCAGATAGATAAGTAACAGGCAGGAATCTGACAGGTGACTGGCAGGTGACTGGCAGGTAACTGGTAACGGGACCTGAGGGCTGAAGCAGAGTTGAAAGGCTTTGCAACAACATTGCTCGGGCACCTCCATTTTGGAGGAGGTGCCTTATATATGGTGAGGTCCTCCGGCCATTGGCCGGGGACTCCTTAGGACGGCGCGCGCGGCCCCTTTAAGAGAGGCAGAGACGCAGGAGGCAGAGACGCCGACGCTACAAGGGCCTTCTGGTACTGCCCCATTTTTGTAGACCTGTCCGCCTCAGGAATAAGAGATATAAAGTTCTCCTTGTAGCGCGGGTCTAGAAGTGTCACCAACCAGTAATGACTGTCACCCAAAATTTTGAGAACGCGAGAGTCATGGGAAAGGCAGCGTAACATAAACTCAGCCATGCGTGCCAGACTACTAACAGGCAAGACTTCCATGTTAGAGGAGAGGATGACTGACCATGCTCTCCTCCTCCTTCTCTCTGTCCTCTGGCCATCCACGCTGAACAGACGGTATGACAGCTGTGCAGGTAGTACTGTTTATAGTGCATGAAACTAGCTCCTGTCCTTCCTCCTCCTCCTCTTCCTCATTGTCACCCAATCCACGTTGGGATGAGATGAAGCTTGGCTGTGTGTAATCACCCTGTATGGTTCCTTGCTCCATCTCATCGTGCTCCGCCTGCAATGCATCCTCTTTGATTGTGAGCAGAGAGCGTTTCAGAAGACAGAGAAGCGGGGGGTGACGCTAATTATGGCATCATCGCCGCTCACCATCTTGGTGGAGTCCTCAAAGTTTCGGAGGATGGTACATATGTCTGACAACCATGTCCACTCCTGTGGTCTTATGTGTGGAGTCTGAACTGAATACCGACGGCCTTGTTGATGCTAGTACTCAACAACTGCTCTCTTCTGCTCACAAATCCTTCCCAACATCTGCAGTGTAGAGTTCCAACGTGTGGGTACATCATACACCAGTCTGTGAGCAGGAAGCTGCAAACGCTGCTGAAACACGGCAAGGGCGGCGGAAGCTGTAGCTGACTTTCTAAAATGGGCACACAGGCGGCATACTTTAACAAGCAGATCTGACAGCTTCGGGTAGGATTTGAGAAACCGCTGAACCACAAGCTTAAGCACATGGGCCAGTCATGGTACGTGTGTGAGCTCGCCTCGCCTCAGAGCCACCACCAGGTTCTGGCCATTATCACACACGACCATGCCTGGCTGTAGGTTCAGCGGTGTGAGCCACAGATCTGCCTGCTCTTTCAGAGCTGTCCACAGCTCTTCAGCATTGTGCGGTTTTTCACCTAAGCATATTAGCGTCAGCACAGCCTGTTGCCGCTTGGCCGATGCAGTGCTGCAGTGCTTCCAGCACTGATGTGGTCATTTCGGAGATGGAGGCTGAAGAGGAGGAGGAGGCTGAGGAGGATGAGGTGCAGGAGCTGTAGACCGTGGGGGCAACCCTGATTGACCTAGGGCCCGCAATCCTTGGAGTCGGGAGGACGTGTTCCGTCCCAAGATCCGACTGGGTCCCGGCTTCCACTATGTTAACCCAGTGTGCCGTCAGCGAGATGTACCATCCCTGCCCACAAGCACTTGTCCAAGTGTGCATGGTTACGTGGACTTTACCGGTAACTGCGTTGTTGAGATCACGGCTAATGTTTTGGGACAAGTGCTTGTGTAATGCGGGGACGGCACACCGGGAGAAATAGTGGCGGCTGGGGACTGAGTACCGAGGAATGGCCGCCGCAATCAGGTTGCGGAATGCTTTGTCTCCACGAGCCTAAAAGGCAACATTTCGAGCGCAAGCAGTCGTGAAATGTGAGAATTTAGTAGTGTGGCCTGTGGGGCATTGGCTGCATATTTGTGCTTGCGTTCCGAGGACTGGGGTATGGACAACTGAACGCTGCGCTGGGACAAGGACATGGACGTGCTTCCTGATGCTGCTACTTGAGAGTGTACAACGACAGGTGCAGGGCAGGAGGCATCTTCGCATGCACCATGGACAGGGGATTGGCTTGCATGCACAACAGCAGAAGAAGCAATGGTGCCACCCGCAGACACTGTTCCTGGACCCTGGGGTTCGACCCACAAAGTCGGGTGCTTTGCTGCCATGTGCCTGATCATGCTGGTGGTGGTCAGGCTGGTCGTTTTGCCACCCCTGCTGATGCTGGCCTGGCAGGTGGTGCAAATGGCCTTTTTGGGGTTATCGGAAGAGTCTTTAAAAAACAACCAGACTCGGGAAGACCTAACAGTTGTACTGGCAACTTCCTTCGTGTTGGTGTTACGGGGAATGGTTGCCCGTCTTCTGTCTGCGGCCACCACACTGCTTCTTCCTGCCTGTTGGGGTGCTCTGCCTCCCTCCACCTGTGTGCTGCTGTCCTCGCTCTGCATGTCCTCCAGCCAGGTTGGGTCAGTTACTATATCATCCACCACCTCGTCTTCCACTTCCACACCCTGGTCCTCCTCCTGACCTTCTGGCAATTGAGTCTCATCATCGTCCACCTCTTGTGACACTTTCCCACCGTCACCTTCGTGTGGCTGTGGCTGCTCAAATATTTGGGCATCGCTACACGCGATCTCCTCTTGCCCCGCTTCAAGTGGACCAGGCGAGATGCCCGAATCTATAAATGGAAAAGTGAACAGCTCTTCAGAGTGTCCAAGTGTGGGATCAGCTGCCTCTGGGCACTCGGCATAGTGGGAGGAAGGAGGATCAGGGTGAGGAATATGCGGTCCAGACTCACGGCTATTGAGACTTGACCGTGTGGAAGACAGGGTGGTGGTGGTGGTGGCTAAGTGACTGGAAGCATTATTCGCTATCCAACCAACAACCTTTTGACACTACTCTGGGTTCAATAGTGGTGTGCTACGGTCCCCTAGAAATTGGGACAGGAAGGTCAAGCGAGAAGATGTGGGTGTTTGTTGTGGCACAATTTCGGCTTGCCCACGGCCTTCTCCTCGGCCTCTGCATGCACCATTACCATCACGTCCAGTTCCCCGTCCCTTGCCACGTGCCTTGCCCATTTTAAATGGAGGACAGTATCTTCCACGCTCACTACAAATGACTGAGTTTGGCGCAAACTTATATGTGATCGTGAGACGGAGAAAACACAGTTTTCAATAGCTGGATTTCTAGCGCTCTAATATGGAAAGGACCTGGCTGTATTCTGCAGCGCCAACAAGCAAATGGAGCAGAGAAACGGTGTTCTCTGGATTGCTTTTTAAGCAAGTAATGAGGATTAAGATCCAAAGAAAAAGTATTCCTGGCCCCTGAGACCTGGGCCTTTGTATAGAAATATCTAACAGCAGCAGAAGGCAGAATTGGAATGGAGCCTCTTGTGCTATATGCACTGCAGTCTGCTATATACCCTGCCCGCCTGCCTATATACACTGCCTGCCTGATATCTCTGCAGATGGATTAGTCCTCAGAAGGACTGTTTGTTAAGATGGATATGTGTAATGTACGGTTTTTCTCCCTACACTACCTAATACACAAGCAAATCTCTCCCTGACGCAGCAGCAGCTCTCCCTACACTGTCTGATCCGGAGTGACTGTGACGAGCATGGCGGTGCTAGGTCTGATATAGACCTGATGACGCTGTGCGGCCAGCCAATCACTGTAATGCCACAACCAACATGGCTACGGCATTACAGTGACTGGCAGGCAATCCCTGCATGTTCATTGGCTCTCTAAAGAGTGACAAACATGCAGGGAGGGGACCCGAGCTCCCGCCGAGCATCTCGAGCAGTGAGATGCTCGGGCGAGCACCGAGCAGTAGCGAGCATGCTCGCTCATCACTAATCCTGAGATACATTCTGTATTATACTACAGAGCTGCACTCACTATTCTGCTGTTTTGGACAGTCAACCAGTTTGTGAAGAGAAGCGCCTCCAGAGGCTTAGCTGAGCTCCTGCAGTGCAGCCTCCTCTCCCCATCATTACTATTCGCTCTCTGCTGTACAGACTACGATTCTAGTTTTCTATATAACTCAGTATACTTATACTCATTACAGACTTTAACCAGCATGAATTATTTGGTGATATTAGTTTAGAGATCAGAAGGGTTAAATATTATGGAAACTTTGAAAAGTTTTAGTAAACCCAACTCCGGCATAGAGTTCCTATTATTAAAGGGGTTGTCCAGGAATAATAAAAGATGACTGTTCTGGTCAGCACCACACCTGCCCATAGGTTGTGTATGGTACTGCAGCCTGACCATAATCACACCAAAAGACCTGTAATACCGGACACAACCTGCTGGAAGTGGTGGTGCCGTGTGGATTAAATATTTACATTTATCTAACCTTGAACAATCCCTTTAAGCCAATCACAGATCACGAGTGGAGACATAGTATAAAAACTCTTACTTCTTATCTCCTTTATACCACTCAAATGATGGAGTAGGGACGGACGCTGTTTCACATCTGATGAGTCCTGTTTTTCCAAGGGAAACCCCAGAAGGTGTTATTTCAAGGATTGTGGGTGCGACTGAAAAAAAAAAATTAAGATTTAATATTAAAAACAGCAGAAATGAATCAATATAACGATATAAACCGAAAATAGTGGTGTAAGCAGCAGTGGTGAAAATTCAGGGAAACTTTTCAGGGAATCTTTAAAAGATCGGTTCTCAGTTAAAAACTGGTGCAAATTCCAGAGATCTCTCTCATATTGACAGAAAAGTAATATATATAAATAATATATATATATATATATATATATATATATATATATATATATATATATATTGCTCTGAATCTTCTTGTGTAATACATCAGTTCTGACAGAAAACTGTAAATATGAAACACATTTATTCCAATTTTTACAAATGACCCCCTGCGAGCCCCATATTGCAGCCACCAGGTCCCGATGCAGTAATAAAACACAACACCATTTGGCAGTTCATAAGTCAGTGTGTTGCCAGCATAGATGGCAGGCGCCAAGCTGGCACTGGCTATATCTGCAAACATGATGAAACAAAATAACTCTACAGCAAGAGCAACTGCTACAGATGGAAGTGAAGAGAGGAACCTACAGAAGAGCCGAGAAGTGAGCGCACATGGAGAGCAAACGCCAAGGAAGTTTCTGCTCCGCAATGTTTGAGGCTCAATCTGCAGAGAAATACTCTCCAAATCCAAAAAATGCCATTGTGCAGCTATTCTACATCCTCTCATCCAGCGGCAAATCTATAAGCGCTCAGATAAAGCAATCACTCCGGATCTCCCAAGCTGAGAGGCCTAGAGAGAGAAGTCATCTGCAGAGCGGACATCTGATGTCTGGAAATTGTCTCATTGGATTATGGTTATAATGTTTTATATCTTTTCCATATAGGACATTCTATACTATACTCCATATACTGTGCTCAGCTCATCTTATCTGTACACTATGCTTATCAAACTTCTACTATGTGTCATTCATAGCTTCATACTGTACTCATCATGTGGTGCTTCTATACTATGCTCATCTTATCGCTATACTATGTTCTCATACTTCTACACTCTGCTCATTATACATTACTTCTATACTATGCATATCATACTTCAATGCTGTCCTCATCACACTTCTGTACTAAACTCATCACACCTCTATACCACACTCATCACACCTCTATACCACACTCATCACACCTCTATACCACACTCATCACACCTCTATACCACACTCATCACACCTCTATACCACACTCATCATACCTCTATACCACACTCATCACAACTCTATACCACACTCATCACACCTCTATACCACACTCATCACACCTCTATACCACACTCATCACACCTCTATACCACACTCATCATACCTCTATACCACACTCATCACAACTCTATACCACACTCATCATACCTCTATACCACACTCATCACAACTCTATACCACACTCATCATACCTCTATACCACACTCATCATACCTCTATACCACACCTCTATACCACACTCATCATACCTCTATACCACACTCATCACACCTCTATACCACACTCATCACACCTCTATACACACTCATCACACCTCTATACCACACCTCTATACCACACTCATCATACCTCTATACCACACTCATCACACCTCTATACCACACTCATCATACCTCTATACCACACTCATCACACCTCTATACCACACTCATCACAACTCTATACCACACTCATCACAACTCTATACCACACTCATCACAACTCTATACCACACTCATCATACCTCTATACCACACTCATCACAACTCTATACCACACTCATCACACCTCTATACCACACTCATCACACCTCTATACCACACTCATCATACCTCTATACCACACTCATCACACCTCTATACCACACTCATCACACCTCTATACCACACTCATCATACCTCTATACCACACTCATCATACCTCTATACCACACTCATCACACCTCTATACCACACTCATCACAACTCTATACCACACTCATCACAACTCTATACCACACTCATCACAACTCTATACCACACTCATCATACCTCTATACCACACTCATCACACCTCTATACCACACTCATCACACCTCTATACCACACTCATCACACCTCTATACCACACTCATCACAACTCTATACCACACTCATCATACCTCTATACCACACTCATCACACCTCTATACCACACTCATCACACCTCTATACCACACTCATCACACCTCTATACCACACTCATCACACCTCTATACCACACTGATCACACCTCTATACCACACTCATCACAACTCTATACCACACTCATCATACCTCTATACCACACTCATCACAACTCTATACCACACTCATCATACCTCTATACCACACTCATCACAACTCTATACCACACTCATCATACCTCTATACCACACTCATCACACCTCTATACCACACTCATCACACCTCTATACCACACTCATCATACCTCTATACCACACTCATCATACCTCTATACCACACTTATCACACCTCTATACCACACTCATCACAACTCTATACCACACTCATCACAACTCTATACCACACTCATCATACCTCTATACCACACTCATCACAACTCTATACCACACTCATCATACCTCTATACCACACTCATCACACCTCTATACCACACTCATCACACCTCTATACCACACTCATCACACCTCTATACCACACTCATCATACCTCTATACCACTGTGATGAACCTGTAGCCGCCATCTTGGTAATGATAAATCATATCCAGGGATGGCCACACTTCAGCAGCCCCCACCCTTGGGACCTTCTGTTAAAACGTCAACTAGATAGTTTCCCCCCATCCAGGCTCCTGTAAGATAAGAAGCCTACTTAACACTTGAATGCTAGGAGCTTCAAAGACTTCGAGAGGAAACACAGCCAGCAGGGGGGGGGGGTGCTTCGTCTATCTGTACCTGACCATTTGTCCCATAGGACTAGTTTCTTTGTCTGTCACAAGCATGGAGGCATAAGATATAGAAACATGAATAGTACACGCATGTTGCGTGGGATGGGCCAATAAAAAAATATCACGGCGTCCCGGAGCCATTGCGCACACAAGCCTCCGCGGTAGACGTTTGTACGTGCTCTGGAAGCCAAGATATAGCGCGGAGCCATTCCTGAGGACCGTATGGTATCATAATTGATATCAAAAGGTCGGTTACGGCGGCCCGAATCCATGGGAACCCCTGGGGGTATCATGAGACCATCCCAGAAGAAGTTATTGGGTTCCATAGAATTTGGGCTTCTGATCGAAGTTAGACCTGAGGGTGGAGACTGAGCCAGCTGACCTCACCAGCAGTGGGCGGGACGGGGCAGGTAAGATAGCAGGACAGACAAGAGACAAGTCAGTCTTGACCCAAGAGTGGTGTGCTGAACATCTGAGCACCAGCTGAGGCCACCAAGGGGAGGAGCAGTTTGACCATGCGGTGGTAGGCCTCAGCCTGTAACAAAGAACCGTGCCTGCGATCGCAGAATCCTCTCCCTGCGTCACAAGAAAATCAAGAAACCGGTAACTGATATGCTGTGGCGATTCTGTGTGTTGTATTCCATTGTTGTATAGTTTAGCCTGACCTTATACCTGTGTATATTTAGTTGTATATCGTGTATCTAGTGTATTATTATAATCAATTACCTCAAGTAATTGTGGGCCTGCCTTTTATTCTGCATAACGAACGCACGTCCGTGTGAGCTCGGCTCAAGCCAAAACGCTACCCAGGGTTGGTTCCTGACCCGATATAGGCCCATTCACGGACTGGGCGTATATCTAAAATAGGGACTGGTGGCAGCATACCAACTGGGGATTGGGGAAGGCTGGTAGTGACGGTCGGAGGTTCAGATATATATATTCCTGGCGCGGCCAAGGAAGATATATATACCGCCCTCACTACAGAGGGCCCCGATACCCAGTAGGTTACAGGACAGTCTCCCTGGCGACCGCTTATCCTAGGTGCAGTTCCTTGACTGACCTGAGGCTAAGAGGGCGCTAGCGAGTTGTGCTGTGTAGTGACGTTACGGTTTAGTGACGTTGAAGGGATAACACACTACCGTGTTCCCTGCGCTGGTTGCAGCTACCTGGCACTACTTTCTCTAGGTGCAGTACCTTGACTGACCTGAGAGGTAAGGGGGCGCCAGAGAGCTGCACCCACCGGCCGGCTTTCATCACATTGGTGGCAGCGGTGGGATTGCAGAATAATAGTGTTGTGGGACCCCTACTCCCAGGCACTAAAGACTGCCAGTGGTAACTTCCACTGCTGGAGTCTTAAGGTCAGCCCAACGTTAGACGGTCAGGCTAAAAGTATAACAAGGTGTGTGCAAACTCAGGGTTGCAGCGGTGTCGGTTACCAAGATGGCAGACGGCACCAGGAGCAAGACCCTGCAGGAGGCTAATGCTACGGTCCGTGTGGCAGGAGGGGAGGACATTGTTACTCATGGCGAGGAGGAGTCCAGCCCGGGCACCTCAGGGAGCCAGTCCCCAGTATACGGTCCCGCACTGGGCTGCCCACCACCTACCCAGCCCAGCCTGTCCAGATCACAAGCCCTTTTACAAGCGGCTATGGCAAGTCTCCAGTCTCATGGCGATGCCGTCTACAAAACCCTCCTGGCAGCATCAGAGAAGGCAGCGGAGGAGGAGCGCGAAGCTGCAGAGCGCCGGGAGGCTGCGGAGCGTGAAGCTGCAGAGCGCCGGGAGGCTGCGGAGCGTGCAGAGCGAGCTGCGGAGCGCCAGCACCAACTGGACCTGGCCCAGCGGGGGCTTCCGCTAGAGCAACCAACCCATCAGGAGACCAAGTCGTCCAAAGTCCGAGCTGAGGACTTCCCTCTACTGGAGAAGGATGGGGACCTGGACTCCTTTCTGGTGGCATTTGAACGGACCTGTCTTCAGCACCATCTGGCCCGGGATCAGTGGGCCAGATACCTGACCCCCCGTTTGAGGGGTAAGTCCCTGGATGCCTTGGGGGACTTACCTGCCGGGGAGGTACAGAACTACGACTGCATCAAGCGGGCCCTGATCCGGCAGTACAACCTCACTCCCGAGTCGTACCGCCAGAAGTTCCGGAGCCTGCTGCGTGGCCCCAAGGACACCTGGACCGATCATATGCGGGCGCTGTTGAGAGCCGCAGAGCACTGGACCTCGGGTCTAGCGCTTACTACCCGCCAGGAGGTCCAGGAACTGTTCGTCACGGAGCAGTTCTTGTGGAACTGCCCAGAGGACCTCCGACAGTTCCTCCGTGACCGAAAACCAACAGGGGCTTCTGCTACAGCCGCCCTGGCAGACGAGTATGCCAATAACAGGGCGCCTGAGCTGAAGAAGTCTGCCAGCAGCACCTGGAGAGGGGGTAAGCCCAGTCATGCCCCTGTTTCCCCGGCCCCTAGAACACAAGGGGTGTATCCCCCTGTTGCCCTCTCCAGGCAAGGACCAGACGTAAGACGTTGTCATCTATGCAACAAACCAGGACACTTTAGGGCTGAGTGTCCCCAGCGCCAAAAGACCCCATCCCAGTCCCAGAGAGCGCCCAATGTTTTGTGTGTGGGAGGGGGTGGTGGTAGGTCCCTGGACAACATCCAACCCGTCACCATAGGCCGTTCTGCGGTCATGGGACTGCGGGACACGGGCGCTGAACGAACACTGGTACGGCCTGAGGTGGTGTCCCCCCAGGACTTGGTACCAGGAAAGACTCTTTCCGTCTCCGGGGTTGGAGGCGTGGAGCCGGCACTTCCCGTTGCCATGGTGTATTTGGACTGGGGTGCCGGAAGGGGGATGCGGGAGGTGGGAGTAACGCCAAATATTCCCGCAAATGTTTTATTAGGGACCGACTTGGGGCGTCTAGTATCGCAGTATGTACCCTCTGAACCCCCAAGTTCGGCCCCCCAAGAGTGTATTGATTTGTCTGCTGCTAATGCCAACCATGTTGTATGTAGTGTGTGTCCTGCTGAGGAGGAGGGAGTGAAACCTGAGGGTAACACCTGCACAGACACAACACAAACAGGGTTAGTGAAAGCAGGTGGGGAGTGTGGGGATGCCCGCAGAGGTGCTCAGCCGGCGTGCCGTGACCTCTTGTCCTCCGGTGAGGGAGGGGGCGGGCAGGATTCTGTAGAGGGAAGCTCAGGGATGGAGAGGGGGGCAGCTACCGGCAGTGTAGGGCTCCCAGGGGTATCCAGGCTGCTGAGTATAGGCCCACTGCAGGGGGAGGAACAGGCCATGGGAGGTGGGGGTGTCCCAAGAGAGGAGCCGCCAGGTAAGACCCCAGGGCAGGAGTTCCCCACATCTGAGATGTCCAAAGGCCTAGGAAGCCTGCCTGATCGGGCGGCTTGGTCAGAAACAGAGGGGAAGCAGGCACTACCCACGGTCACAGCGGTCATAGCCGCTGTCACCAGGAGTGGGAGCGCCGGAGCCCAAGGAGCCTTGCAGAGGTCCGACGGCTTCCCCACTTCTGACCAAGTGTCTGCCGGGTCAGACAGCGGCCAGGTGACATGCCCGGAGGGGCTGACGGAGGATGTGGCAGTTTCGTCGATTCTGGCCACATCAAGTCAGGAATTTCAGGCTGCGTTGGAAGCAGACGACAGCCTGAAAGCTCTCAAGGAACAGGCGGCACAGCCTCCCATGGAGTCAGACTGCGAGCGTGTGGTCTGGGACCAGGGACGGCTGTACCGGGTAACGGTCCAGCAGGGTTCACCGGAGGCGTGGCCCAGGGACCGACAGTTAGTGGTACCCTATCCGTTCAGGGCGGAATTGTTGCGGATCGCACACGAGATTCCGATGGCCGGACACCTAGGGATCGCTAAAACCAAGGCCAGGATAGCTCAGCATTTCTACTGGCCTGGGATGGGAGCCGCGGTGGGTGCCTACTGCCGTTCGTGTGACACCTGTCAGAGGGTGGGGAAGGCGGGGCCGCGCCCCAAAGCCCCACTGGTAACTCTGCCAATCATCGAAGAGCCTTTCTCGAGGGTTGCTGTGGATCTTATTGGACCTCTGTCCACTCCCAGCCACTCCGGGAAATGCTTCATACTCACGGTAGTGGACTATGCCACCCGGTACCCGGAAGCGGTAGCTTTGTCGTCCATTCGGGCCGACAAGGTGGCTACCGCCTTACTGGAGATCTTCTCCAGAGTGGGTTTCCCCCAAGAAATGCTCACCGACCGAGGGACCCAGTTCATGTCGCGGCTGATGGAGTCCCTCTGTAAGCAAATGCAGGTGCAACATCTGGTGGCCAGCCCGTATCACCCACAGACTAATGGCCTGTGTGAGCGGTTCAATGGCACCTTAAAGCAGATGCTTAAGATGTTGGTCGACTCCCACGGGAGAGACTGGGAGCGTTACCTCCCACACCTCCTATTTGCTTACCGGGAGGTTCCGCAGGCCTCAACGGGGTTCTCCCCCTTTGAGCTCCTGTACGGGCGACGGGTACGGGGCCCCCTGGCTCTGGTGAAGGAAGCATGGGAAGGGGATTTGGCCACCCCCGAGGTGTCGGTCATCGAGTATGTCGTGCGCCACCGGGACAGGATGATGGCCTTGGCAAAGCTGGTGCAGGACAATATGGCCCAGGCCCAGGCCGACCAGAAGCGGTGGTACGACCAGAATGCTTGTGAGAGGACCTACCAGGTGGGTCAAAAGGTGTGGGTACTGGTCCCCGTACCACAGAACAAGCTTCAGGCAGCCTGGGAAGGTCCCTACTTCGTGCACCAGAAACTCAATGCCGTCACCTATCTGGTCACCCTGGATCACGCCCGTGGAAGGAGGAAGGCCTTCCACGTGAACATGATGAAGGCTCATCATGAGCGGGAAGCGACTGCCCACCCAGTGTGCAACCTTCCCGAGGAAGGAGAGGTAGAAACCCTCCTGGATCTGCTCACCCAAGCCAAGGCGGGTGGGTCCATCGAGGATGTGGGGGTTGGCCACCAGCTCACGGAGGACCAACGGTCCCAGCTGGGGACCACCCTGCACCCCTTCCGGGGGCTGTTCAGCAGCCTGCCCGGAAGGACTGAGATGGCTGTCCACGACGTGGACACTGGCGATCACCCGCCGATCCGGCGTTCAGCATATCGGGTCTCTTTCGAGGTGCAGGGAAACATGCGCCAAGAGATAGACGAGATGCTGAAGCTGGGGGTGATCCAGGCATCCAGCAGCGCGTGGGCCTCGCCTGTAGTCCTCGTACCAAAGAAGGACCGAACTACACGGTTCTGCGTGGACTACCGGGGGCTCAACGCTGTAACGGCCACCGATGCGTTCCCCATACCACGCATCGATGACCTGCTCGATCGGATGGCCGGGGCTAAGTACCTGACCATCATGGATCTGAGCCGGGGGTACTGGCAGATTCCTCTGACCCCCGCGGCAAGGGAACGCTCTGCCTTTATCACCCCTTTTGGACTGTACGAGTCCACAGTGATGCCATTCGGCATGAAGAATGCCCCTGCCACTTTTCAGCGGATGGTCAATACGCTGCTTGAGGGACTTGAAGGGTACGCGGCTGCGTACTTGGACGATATTGCAGTCTTCAGTCCCACTTGGGAGGATCACCTAGAGCACCTGCGGCAGGTGCTCGGTCGGATCCACCGGGCAGGCTTGACCATCAAGCCGGAAAAGTGCCAGCTGGGCATGAGTGAGGTCCTCTACCTGGGTCACCGGGTAGGCGGGGGGGTTCTGAAGCCAGAACCGGGGAAAGAGGATGCCATCGCATCCTGGCCCACTCCTAGGACCAAAAAGCAGGTGATGTCCTTCTTGGGGACCGCCGGGTACTATAGGAGGTTCGTCCCACACTATAGCACCCTGGCCAAGCCCCTGACGGACCTCACCAAGAAGAAGCTGCCCGTCGCAGTCGACTGGACAGTCGCCTGCGAGACAGCTTTCGGGGCACTCAAGGCCGCCCTAAGTAGCTCCCCTGTACTGCAAGCTGCCGACTTCGACCGGCCGTTTGTGGTACAGACCGACGCCAGTGACTTTGGCCTCGGTGCTGTGCTAAGTCAGGTCAACACGACAGGCCAGGAACATCCTGTCTTGTACCTGAGCAGGAAGCTACTGCCCCGGGAGGTGGCTTACTCCACGGTGGAAAAAGAATGCCTGGCAATTGTATGGGCCCTGCAGCGTCTGCAGCCCTACTTGTACGGGAGCCATTTCACCGTGGAGACGGACCACAACCCCCTCAGCTGGTTACACACGGTCTCTGGGTCGAATGGCAGGTTGCTACGCTGGAGCCTCGCTCTCCAGCAGTACCACTTCTCCATTCGCCACAGAAGAGGCCGTGACCACGGTAACGCTGACGGGTTATCCCGGCAAGGGGAGGGTGCAGAAGGACGCACGGGGGAACACAGGAATGTGCTACCCCCTCGCGCCCTCGTATAGGGGGAGGTGTGATGAACCTGTAGCCGCCATCTTGGTAATGATAAATCATATCCAGGGATGGCCACACTTCAGCAGCCCCCACCCTTGGGACCTTCTGTTAAAACGTCAACTAGATAGTTTCCCCCCATCCAGGCTCCTGTAAGATAAGAAGCCTACTTAACACTTGAATGCTAGGAGCTTCAAAGACTTCGAGAGGAAACACAGCCAGCAGGGGGGGGGTGCTTCGTCTATCTGTACCTGACCATTTGTCCCATAGGACTAGTTTCTTTGTCTGTCACAAGCATGGAGGCATAAGATATAGAAACATGAATAGTACACGCATGTTGCGTGGGATGGGCCAATAAAAAAATATCACGGCGTCCCGGAGCCATTGCGCACACAAGCCTCCGCGGTAGACGTTTGTACGTGCTCTGGAAGCCAAGATATAGCGCGGAGCCATTCCTGAGGACCGTATGGTATCATAATTGATATCAAAAGGTCGGTTACGGCGGCCCGAATCCATGGGAACCCCTGGGGGTATCATGAGACCATCCCAGAAGAAGTTATTGGGTTCCATAGAATTTGGGCTTCTGATCGAAGTTAGACCTGAGGGTGGAGACTGAGCCAGCTGACCTCACCAGCAGTGGGCGGGACGGGGCAGGTAAGATAGCAGGACAGACAAGAGACAAGTCAGTCTTGACCCAAGAGTGGTGTGCTGAACATCTGAGCACCAGCTGAGGCCACCAAGGGGAGGAGCAGTTTGACCATGCGGTGGTAGGCCTCAGCCTGTAACAAAGAACCGTGCCTGCGATCGCAGAATCCTCTCCCTGCGTCACAAGAAAATCAAGAAACCGGTAACTGATATGCTGTGGCGATTCTGTGTGTTGTATTCCATTGTTGTATAGTTTAGCCTGACCTTATACCTGTGTATATTTAGTTGTATATCGTGTATCTAGTGTATTATTATAATCAATTACCTCAAGTAATTGTGGGCCTGCCTTTTATTCTGCATAACGAACGCACGTCCGTGTGAGCTCGGCTCAAGCCAAAACGCTACCCAGGGTTGGTTCCTGACCCGATATAGGCCCATTCACGGACTGGGCGTATATCTAAAATAGGGACTGGTGGCAGCATACCAACTGGGGATTGGGGAAGGCTGGTAGTGACGGTCGGAGGTTCAGATATATATATTCCTGGCGCGGCCAAGGAAGATATATATACCGCCCTCACTACAGAGGGCCCCGATACCCAGTAGGTTACAGGACAGTCTCCCTGGCGACCGCTTATCCTAGGTGCAGTTCCTTGACTGACCTGAGGCTAAGAGGGCGCTAGCGAGTTGTGCTGTGTAGTGACGTTACGGTTTAGTGACGTTGAAGGGATAACACACTACCGTGTTCCCTGCGCTGGTTGCAGCTACCTGGCACTACTTTCTCTAGGTGCAGTACCTTGACTGACCTGAGAGGTAAGGGGGCGCCAGAGAGCTGCACCCACCGGCCGGCTTTCATCACAACCACACTCATCACACCTCTATACCACACTCATCATACCTCTATACCACACTCATCATACCTCTATACACACTCATCATGCCTCTATACCACACTTATCATACCTCTATACCACACTCATCATGCCTCTATACCACACTCATCACACCTCTACACCACACTCATCACACCTCTACACCACACTCATCACACCTCTACACCACACTCATCACGCCTCTATACCACACTCATCACGCCTCTATACCACACTCATCATGCCTCTATACCACACTCATCACACCTCTACACCACACTCATCACACCTCTATACCACACTCATCACACCTTTATACCACACTCATCATACCTCTATACCACACTCATCACACCTCTATACCACACTCATCATACCTCTATACCACACTCATCACACCTCTATACCACACTCATCATACCTCTATACCACACTCATCACACCTCTATACCACACTCATCACACCTCTATACCACACTCATCACACCTCTATACCACACTCATCATACCTCTATACCACACTCATCACACCTCTATACCACACTCATCATACCTCTATACCACACTCATCACACCTCTATACCACACTCATCATACCTCTATACCACACTCATCACACCTCTATACACACTCATCATACCTCTATACCACACTCATCATACCTCTATACACACTCATCATGCCTCTATACCACACTTATCATACCTCTATACCACACTCATCATGCCTCTACACCACACTCATCACACCTCTACACCACACTCATCACACCTCTATACCACACTCATCACGCCTCTATACCACACTCATCATGCCTCTATACCACACTCATCACACCTCTACACCACACTCATCACACCTCTACACCACACTCATCACACCTCTATACCACACTCATCACACCTCTATACCACACTCATCATACCTCTATACCACACTCATCACACCTCTATACCACACTCATCATACCTCTATACCACACTCATCACACCTCTATACCACACTCATCACACCTCTATACCACACTCATCATACCTCTATACCACACTCATCACACCTCTATACCACACTCATCATACCTCTATACCACACTCATCACACCTCTATACCACACTCATCACACCTCTATACCACACTCATCACACCTCTATACCACACTCATCACACCTCTATACCACACTCATCACAACTCTATACCACACTCATCATACCTCTATACCACACTCATCACACCTCTATAACACACTCATCACACCTCTATACCACACTCATCACACCTCTATACCACACTCATCACACCTCTATACCACACTCATCACACCTCTATACCACACTCATCACACCTCTATACCACCCTCATCATACCTCTATACCACACTCATCACACCTCTATACCACACTCATCACACCTCTATACCACACTCATCATACCTCTATACCACACTCATCACACCTCTATACCACACTCATCACACCTCTATACCACACTCATCACACCTCTATACCACACTCATCATACCTCTATACCACACTCATCACACCTCTATACCACACTCATCACACCTCTATACCACACTCATCACACCTCTATACCACCCTCATCATACCTCTATACCACACTCATCACACCTCTATACCACACTCATCATACCTCTATACCACACTCATCACACCTCTATACCACACTCATCACACCTCTATACCACACTCATCACACCTCTATACCACACTCATCACACCTCTATACCACACTCATCACACCTCTATACCACACTCATCACACCTCTATACCACACTCATCACACCTCTATACCACACTCATCACACCTCTATACCACACTCATCACACCTCTATACCACACTCATCACACCTCTATACCACACTCATCATACCTCTATACCACACTCATCACACCTCTATACTACACTCATCATACCTCTACACCACACTCATCATACCTCTATACCACACTCATCACACCTCTATACCACACTCATCACACCTCTATACCACACTCATCACACCTCTATACCACACTCATCACACCTCTATACCACACTCATCACACCTCTATACCACCCTCATCATACCTCTATACCACACTCATCACACCTCTATACCACACTCATCACACCTCTATACCACACTCATCACACCTCTATACCACACTCATCACACCTCTATACCACACTCATCACACCTCTATACCACACTCATCACACCTCTATACCACACTCATCATACCTCTATACCACACTCATCACACCTCTATACCACACTCATCACACCTCTATACCACACTCATCACACCTCTATACCACCCTCATCATACCTCTATACCACCCTCATCATACCTCTATACCACACTCATCACACCTCTATACCACACTCATCATACCTCTATACCACACTCATCACACCTCTATACCACACTCATCACACCTCTATACCACACTCATCACACCTCTATACCACACTCATCACACCTCTATACCACACTCATCACACCTCTATACCACACTCATCACACCTCTATACCACACTCATCGCACCTCTATACCACACTCATCACACCTCTATACCACACTCATCACACCTCTATACCACACTCATCACACCTCTATACCACACTCATCACAACTCTATACCACACTCATCACAACTCTATACCACACTCATCATACCTCTATACCACACTCATCACAACTCTATACCACACTCATCACACCTCTATACCACACTCATCACACCTCTATACCACACTCATCACACCTCTATACCACACTCATCACAACTCTATACCACACTCATCACAACTCTATACCACACTCATCATACCTCTATACCACACTCATCACACCTCTATACCACACTCATCACACCTCTATACCACACTCATCACACCTCTATACCACACTCATCACACCTCTATACCACACTCATCACACCTCTATACCACACTCATCACACCTCTATACCACACTCATCACACCTCTATACCACACTCATCATACCTCTATACCACACTCATCATACCTCTATACCACACTCATCACACCTCTATACCACACTCATCACACCTCTATACCACACTCATCACACCTCTATACCACACTCATCACACCTCTATACCACACTCATCATACCTCTATACCACACTCATCACACCTCTATACCACACTCATCACACCTCTATACCACACTCATCACACCTCTATACCACACTCATCATACCTCTATACCACACTCATCACACCTCTATACCACACTCATCATACCTCTATACCACACTCATCACACCTCTATACCACACTCATCACACCTCTATACCACACTCATCACACCTCTATACCACACTCATCATACCTCTATACCACACTCATCATACCTCTATACCACACTCATCACACCTCTATACCATGGCCTATGGTCATACCTCTATGGTCACTTGGAGAAGCTGCTACATTACGTATAGAGCCTTCACATCCTTTGTGCTTCAAGTTCTTATGAGAACACTTTTCATATTTTGGGGAATTGGTAATGATGTAGTGGAAAGCATTATATGCGCTTTATATGTGTGGTCTGGTGTGTATAGAAGTGAAGATGTATGCTACGGTATGATTTTTGGTAATTTTGTATATACAATGATGTGTTTTGGTTTACAGTGCTGCTTAGCTTAGCATGTCATTACCATAAATATGTATTTGTTTGCAATTTATGATACTATATTATTATCATGTATCTTGATACGATGCAGATATATTATGTTATGTGAGCACTTTACACAAACACTGTATAGATTATGCACTTAAAGGGGTATTCCAATCTCTAAGATCCTATCCCAAAATGTAGTAGGTGTAATAATAATAATATTAGCAAATATCTCCAATTAGAAATGTAGTATAGTATTTTTGATTCGCTATGCCACTTACCTCATGTGCAGGCAATACAGGACCTTCGGTATCCACGGTTACGACCACTAGCAGCTATCTAACTGTCACTTTATCAGTGGACATACCCATGGATACCTAAGGTCCTGCAATGCATGTGTAGCACCCTGAGGATTCGGCTGCTACAGGGGTATTGCACCTCAACCCAGAGGTGTGATATTCCACTCCCGGGTAAAGATGGAGTGTGGAACTGAGCTCGGTAGGCTGCATGCACTACACACATCCCATTTCCGGGGAACAGACCAACGGTACTCCCACTTAGAAATGTGCAGGTACGACCGAGTCTGTTCCTGGCTGGAGTGGGAGGGGGGTGGTACATCCCAAGTAGTGTAGGGGCAGATAGGGGGAGCAGCCTGGGTAAAGTTAGGAGCTCATTGGGTGCTGGTCACCTGAGCTCACACATAGAGGGATATATAAGGTGGGCACCAACTAAGAACAGGGTCAGTTGCAGAGAGGAAGTCTGAGAGCAGAGAAGAAAGACCCAGAGTGAGAGAGGAGAAGAGAGAGAGAGACCCAGAGGGGGAAACAGCAGAAAAGGACTCCAAGATCCCAACTTAAATCCCCGGGTGAAGAGTCGGCACAGGGTACCGGAACCCAAGCTGGTGGGGGGCAGAAAACACACCCCAGCCAGAGACCGGAGACCGTGGGCAGCGTTTGTCACGGTCACCCATCACATCCACCCCGAAGGCACACCACATGAAGGGTCAGGGAACCCAAGGCCAAGGGTGTCCCAACAGAAGGCCCGAGGGAGCTGGACCTAGGTGGATCACTGGTGGGGACGGCCAGAGAACGGGACAGAAGGAGAGCTCAGGGCCACGCTCCGGACTTGTTTGGGGGTTGGCTGGATCCAGGACCTGGTGGACGCAGCACGGCTCGGGTGGTCACTCGAAGCTGGAGTGACCAGTACAACATCTGCAGTAAGTAAACACCCTTAACTGCACAACCCGACTCTGTCTTCATTGCCGTCTGCACTGCACCACCACAACCCCCATCCTCTGCACCTGTCCCCCCTGAGGCTATACCCCTCCCGTTGGGGGTTATCCCACCAAGCTGCGCACCCACCATCAGCCTCAGCGGACCCTGCTGCAGCGGCGGCCACAGTGACCGCATCACAACGGGTGGCGTAGTCGACACAAAAGAACTCTTAATAACATCTGTAGGACTGCCACATAACACTGAGTTTGACGCCCTGGGCACGGGCCGGGTCACAGCCGCTCGGAGACTACAACCCCCCATCTGATCCGGTGCCGGGTATTCCCCTCAAAAAGGAATATGTCCCAGGGGGCGCGTCAACTTTGGCGTAGTCGGCAGGATCACGTGCCCGCAACACCCGGGTACTGCGTGCCTGAAGAAAAGTGCAAGTTTACCTCAGAAAGAAGTCTCCCGCCGGTTCCGGAGGGTCCACGCCATCGGACCCCATCACAGGTCGTTTCCCGCCGATTGTCCGCCATTTCCAGCTTGTTCCCGCCGTCTGCAGAGTTTCCCGCCACTGGGCGACGCTTCCCGCCAAATCCGAAGATTTCCCGCCTTGGAAGAGCAGCGGACGCCATTATGGGCGTGCCAAAGGAGGGCAAGAGGCCGCCTCCCATCGTGGGCCAGGACAGAAAATGGCGCCAAAAGTGGAAACCGCCCCCACCAACAGAGACTGTGATGCTGGAGGTGTCTGTCAGCGTGAAAGAACTACCCCTGGAGCTGACAGTCACCGAGTTGCCCCGGGACCGCCCTCGAAGTGGGAGGAGACGAAAGAAAAGAACGAAGATGGGTGCCGCCTGGAGCAGTCTGGAGCGAGCGCACCCGGAGACAAGAAGTCTAACGAGGAGTCTGGAGCGAGCGCACGCGGAGGCAAGAAGCCTGGAGAAGAGTATCGGAGGAGCTTACCCGGAGATGGCGAGAAAGCAGAGCAGCACCGGCCCGTTGGCCAGGAGCCTGCTAGAAACCGAGGAGGGAGAGCAGAGCAGCACCGGCCCGCTGGCCAGGAGCCTGCTGGAAGAAGAGCAGAGCAGCACCGACCCGTTGGTCAGGAGCCTGCTGGAAACAACGACCCCACTAGGCCTAGTGGAGGTCCTCGCACAGCTCCCCCGAGACCGGGAGTGTGCACAGACTGCCCTGGAGGGCCTCGCACGGAGGATGGCCCGGGTACAGCGAGAGACATTGGCGGAGTGGAGCCGAGAGATGGCCCAGCAAACCAAGACCCGGAGCACGCCAGCCAAGATGAGGAGACAGACCGCCTCTGAGGATGGCGCGGGAGGACTGAAGGCCGGAGACGGCGCCGAGAAGGGAGCCGAACGAGTGGAGGCAGGTAAAGGGGACGTCTATACCTCAGACCGGGAAACCGCGTACCTGCCCCAGCTCCCCGTCGCAGAGCCCGAAGTCTATCCTGCCGTGCCCGTCGCTGCAACGTCACCGCCGCAGACTAGGCCTCAAACGGGAGCCGCGACCCCTGTGACGTCACACGCCTCGACCCCGAGCGTGACCAAGCAGGAAGTACCACCAGCCTGGTCGCAAGGCCTAGTACCCCCGGGCGCCGCAATACCAACAGCGCCCCCTACCTCCGCGGAGCCCCCGGCCTGGTCGCAGGGCCAAGTAGCCCAGGGCGCCGCTGTCCTTACAGTGCCCTTCACCTTCCAGATACCCCAGGCCTGGCCGCAAGGCCCGGGCAACCCGGGCGCTAACACCACCGCGCCCATAAGACCAAGAGTGCCGCACCTGGGTGAAAATCTATTTGCCCAGCATACGTGCCCGGACGGGTCTGAAGCCAAAGGTAACCATAAAGCAAGAGCAGGAGGACGCCGTCGCTAAGGACAGCGAAGCAGAAGCTGTATATAGTTGCCCGTCGGGGCACAGTAAACTGGAACTGAAACTAAAACTGAAACTGTTGCTGTTGCTAATATAGTCCCCGTTGGGACCAGCATGTGTGAACTGTTCACCCGTTTACCCTTAATCCCACTGACCGAGGACTGAGAGCGATCATTCCTCCCCAATACCTGGCCGAGGACTGAGAGCGGCCACACTGTCCCTTGTACATAGTTGCGCTTCCTAAAGCGCCCCCTACTGGTTTTACTGTAAAACCACCTTAAGGAAAGGAACTGTCGCACTTTGCCCGGTCAACAGTTGCCCAGTGACCGGAGGAGGAGCAAGAGACGACGAGAATGTTTATTATAAAAAGTTTTATTGATGCTGCTAATTTATATGATGTTTTATATGTTTTATATGTTTATGAAAAAAAAAAAAAAATTTGTATGTTTTGGTGTTATTTATGTCTTACAGCCCGAGGACGTGCTGTGATTTACCAGGGGGGAATGTAGCACCCTGAGGATTCGGCTGCTACAGGGGTATTGCACCTCAACCCAGAGGTGTGATATTCCACTCCCGGGTAAGGATGGAGTGTGGAACTGAGCTCGGTAGGCTGCATGCACTACACACATCCCATTTCCGGGGAACAGACCAACGGTACTCCCACTTAGAAATGTGCAGGTACGACCGAGTCTGTTCCTGGCTGGAGTGGGAGGGGGGTGGTACATCCCAAGTAGTGTAGGGGCAGATAGGGGGAGCAGCCTGGGTAAAGTTAGGAGCTCATTGGGTGCTGGTCACCTGAGCTCACACATAGAGGGATATATAAGGTGGGCACCAACTAAGAACAGGGTCAGTTGCAGAGAGGAAGTCTGAGAGCAGAGAAGAAAGACCCAGAGTGAGAGAGGAGAAGAGAGAGAGAGACCCAGAGGGGGAAACAGCAGAAAAGGACTCCAAGATCCCAACTTAAATCCCCGGGTGAAGAGTCGGCACAGGGTACTGGAACCCAAGCTGGTGGGGGGCAGAAAACACACCCCAGCCAGAGACCGGAGACCGTGGGCAGCGTTTGTCACGGTCACCCATCACATCCACCCCGAAGGCACACCACATGAAGGGTCAGGGAACCCAAGGCCAAGGGTGTCCCAACAGAAGGCCCGAGGGAGCTGGACCTAGGTGGATCACTGGTGGGGACGGCCAGAGAACGGGACAGAAGGAGAGCTCAGGGCCACGCTCCGGACTTGTTTGGGGGTTGGCTGGATCCAGGACCTGGTGGACGCAGCACGGCTCGGGTGGTCACTCGAAGCTGGAGTGACCAGTACAACATCTGCAGTAAGTAAACACCCTTAACTGCACAACCCGACTCTGTCTTCATTGCCGTCTGCACTGCACCACCACAACCCCCATCCTCTGCACCTGTCCCCCCTGAGGCTATACCCCTCCCGTTGGGGGTTATCCCACCAAGCTGCGCACCCACCATCAGCCTCAGCGGACCCTGCTGCAGCGGCGGCCACAGTGACCGCATCACAACGGGTGGCGTAGTCGACACAAAAGAACTCTTAATAACATCTGTAGGACTGCCACATAACACTGAGTTTGACGCCCTGGGCACGTGCCGGGTCACAGCCGCTCGGAGACTACAACCCCCCATCTGATCCGGTGCCGGGTATTCCCCTCAAAAAGGAATATGTCCCAGGGGGCGCGTCACATGCACATGAGGAAAGAGACATAGCGAATCAGAAAAACTATACTACATTTTTAATTGCTGGTATTTGCTAATATTATTCTTATTACACCTACTACATATTAGGACAGGATCTTGGAGATGGGAAATACACTTTAATTTCCTTGAATTTTAGAATCATATTGAATTTGCCTAATATGCAAATCAATATGAATTAGGTATTTATATTACTATATTCCTTTGTAATCTTTATCCACATAAATTCTTAGTTTATGACGTGTTTAGTACACCTTATATTAAATCATGTACATCACACATTGTATATAGGTATATGCTTTAATTTTTCATACTATATGTGAGCATAACTATTTTACACTTATAAACATACACCACCGTTCAAAAGTTTGGGGTCATTTAGAAATTTCATTATTTTTGAAAGAAAAGCACATTTTTTTTCAATGAAGCTAACATTAAATGAATCAGAAATACACTCTATACATTGTTACTGTGGTAAATGACTATTCTAGCTGCAAACGTCTTGTTTTTATTGCAATATCTACATAGGTGTATAGAGGCCCATATCCAACAACCACCACTCCAGTGTTTTAATGGTACATTGTGTTTGCTAACTGTGTAAGAAGGCTAATGGATGTTTAGAAAACCCTAGAATACCCTTGCACAAGTATGTTAGCCCAGCTGAAAACGGTTTGGCTGATTTGAGAAGCTCTAAAATTGACCTTCCTTTGAGCTAGTTGAGAATCTGGAGCATTATATTTGTTTGTTCTATGAAACTCTCAAAATGGCCAGAAAAAGAGAACTTTCATGTGAAACTCAACAGTCTATTCTTGTTCTTAGAAATGAAGGCTATTCCATACGAGAAGTTGCCAAGAAACTGAAGATTTCCTACAACGGTGTGTACTACTCCCTTCAGGGGAGAGCACAAACAGGCTCTAACCAGAGTAGAAAGAGAAGTGGGAGGCCCTGCTGCACAACTGAGCAACAAGACAAGTACATTAGAGTCTCTAGCTTGATAAATCTATGCCTCACAGCTCCTCAACTGGCAGCTTCATTAAATAGTACACGCAAAACGCCAGTGTCAACGTCTACAGTGAAGAGGCGACTCCGGGATGCTGGCCTTCAGGGCAAAGTGGCAAAGAAAAAGCCATATCTGAGACTGGCTAATAAAAGGAAAAGATTAATATGGGCAAAAGAACACAGACATTGGACAGAGGAAGATTGGAAAAAAGTTTTATGGGCAGACGAATCAAAGTTTGAGGTGTTTGGATCACACAGAAGAACATTTGTGAGACGCAGAACAACTGAAAGGATGCTGGAAGAGTGCCTGACACCATCTGTCAAGCATGGTGGAGGTAATGTGATGGTCTGGGGTTGCTTTGGTGCTGGTAAAGTGGGAGATTTGTACAAGGTAAATGGGATTTTGAATAAGGAAGGCTATCACTCCATTTTGCAACGCCATGCCATACCCTGTGGACAGCGCTTGATTGGAGCCAATTTCATCCTACAACAGGACAATGACCCAAAGCACACCTCCAAATTATGCATGAACTATTTAGGGAAGAAGCCGGCAGCTGGTATTCTATCTGTAATGGAGTGGCCGGCGCAGTCACCAGATCTCAACCCCATTGAGCTGTTGTGGGAGCAGCTTGACCGTATGGTACGCAAAAAGTGCCCATCAAGTCAATCCAACTTGTGGAGGGGCTTCAGGAAGCATGGGGGGAAATGTCTCAAGATGACCTCAGCAAATTAACAGCTAGAATGCCAAAGGTCTGCAATGCTGTAACTGCTGCAAAGGAGCATTCTGTGACCAAAGCAAAGTCTGAAGGAAAAAATTATTCTTTCTAATAAAAATCATTATTTCTAACCTTGTCAATGTCTGGACGATATTCTCTAATCATTTTTCAACTCATTTGATAAATTAGGCTATGTGCCCACGATGCAGAAATGAAGCAGAAAATTTCTGCAGCATTTCTGCATCTCCCTGGCAGAAAAAAACGCATGCAGATTGTACATGCGTTTTTCCTGCAGAATACATGCGGATCCACATGCGGGTTCACATGCGTTTCCGCATGCAGATTGACAAGCACTTTCCAGGCGATAGCATCACTTGGAAAGTGCTTGACAACTAGGTCACACTGTATAAATCCATGCAAACAGCATGGATTTATACAGTGTGAACCGTAAAAATTAAAACAAATAAAGCTATACTCACCCCCGAGGCCCCGGCGTGGCTGCAGCGCTGCTTCCTGGCTGGTTCCCGGCTGCCGGCATATCGCGAGACAGAGCGGTGAAGGGCCTGCGGTCACATGACTGTGACGTCACCGAAGGTCCTTCAGCGCTGCTGGCATTTAGAGAGAAGACGCCGGACAGGTGAGTATAAACTTTATTTGTTATTTTATACTTTTTTTACAGGTACAATGGTACCCAGGTCTGGATGAGAGTCTCCTCTCCTCCAGAACTGGGTACCATCCGCACATAGAGACGCATAGAAGCCGCTTGTAAAAATGTACAGTCGCGGTTTCTGTGCGTCTCAATGCAAGTCAATGGCGGGAGTTCCGCTGCACTTCCGCAAAATTAAATGACATGCTGCGGATTTTTGTACGTAGCATAAACGCTGCGGAAAAATCCGCAGCATGTGCATAGAACATGCGGAATCCCCTTGGGGACCATGGGGTGCGGATTACCTAGCGTTTTACAAGCGTTTCCGCTGCGGAAATTCCGCAGCGTAAACGCTTGAAAAACGCTACGTGGGCACACAGCCTAAAGGTATGAGTTCTCATGGAAAACACAAAATTGTCTGGGTGACCCCAAACTTTTGAACGGTATTGTATATTAGCACTTCATTCACAAAGTCACATGACACAATGGAATGCCCTTTATCTTTAATAATTGGATTTATTGCATATATGTACACTTAAATATTTTGTAAACACTTAGATCACACATTTAATAATTACATTTATTAAATATATGAAAACCGCAATATCTGGCAAACTAATTATTAATGCCCTTATAGCAAAAGCACATACCAATCATTTCATGTATATACGAAACATGAATTATTTCAGTAACATCCTTGTAAAATCTTATAACTACATTGTTTATCCCTATTAATTACCTAAATTCATTGAATACATGTCTACTATGATTTCCGCTAAAGTAATTCCAATGTCCAAACAGCAAATGTAGCATGTATAGTAACACCGCAGCTTTTTCCCAGAGAGATGCGCTTGCCCGTGTGCATGCCCGGCTTGGGAGTCCCCGGATCTTCTGAAAGCGTCCAAAGAGGACACTTGTGCATGCACCATTGCAATACAACGGTGGTTTCCTTATGTTTCACGACTCCGCTGACGGAAGTAACCCTTATATAGGGGGTGAGTACCAACGACGCATGCGCCATCACAGAATAGCATAGTCATCTATGACAGAGATGTTAGTAATCTGCTTATATACGCTGCGACTGGGTGGCATAACCTATTTAAACTGGCCCTCCCCTCTTTAAGTACACGCCACCTGATAAAGAAAGGGCAAAACGCGCGTTGGGGTGGCGTGGAAGTCATTTAGACCAGCAACATTATATGTAAGTGCTTTATCTACTGCAAGATTAACCTTATATGTATGTTGGACTTGTACCTGTCACTTTATGTCTTAATGTGGATAATATTGAAGAACATAATTTTACCTCTATACAAGTCACTAGTGCAACCACACTTAGAATACTGTGTACAGTTCTGGTCTCCAGTGTATAAGAAAGACATAGCTGAACTAGAGCGGGTGCAGAGAAGAGCGACCAAGGTTATTAGAGGACTGGGGGGTCTGCAATACCAAGACAGGTTATTAGAGGACTGGGGGGTCTGCAATACCAAGACAGGTTATTACACTTGGGGTTATTTACTGTGGAAAAAAGAAGGCTTAGGGGTGATCTTATTACTATGTACAAGTATATGAGGGGACAGTACAAAGACCTTTCTACTGATCTTTTTACTCTGAGGCCTGAGACGGGGACAAGGGGGCATCTTCTACGTCTGGAGGAAAGAAGGTTTAATCATAATCACAGATGGGGATTCTTTACTGTAAGAGCAGTGAGACTATGGAGCTCTCTGCCGCATGATGTGTAATGAGGGATTTACTACTAACATTTAAGAAGGGCCTGGATGCCTTTCTTGAAAAGTATAACATTACAGGTTATAAATACTAGATTCCTTGATAGGGCGCTGATCCAGGGAACTAGTCTGATTGTCGTATGGAGTCGGGAAGGAATTTTTTTCCCCAATGTGGAGCTTAGTGTTTGCCACATGGGTTTTTTTTTGCCTTCCTCTGGATCAACATGTTAGGCTATGGGGTGAACTAGATGGACTTAGTCTTCCTTCAACCTTAAAAACTATGTTACTATATATAGTATATATCATGTGGACCTAGACTGTACAAATACATAATTACCTAACAATATTGTAAATAGTAATTTTTCAGTTGTACTAGGTGCTAACTGCACTACTACAGTATGTCATGCATTTTTGGCTGGTATAAATGATAGACTAAATATCCCCGTCTCTATCTAGCAGCACTATGTTTTAATTTTTACTATGTTTTAATGTATTCAATTAATAAAGATTTATTGTGGTTTAATATACTCTGGGTGCGTGGGCTTTTCTTCAAGGGGTTGTCTTGTCCAAAATGTTAAGTCTGCAGTCACTCTGTGTGGCCTTGCTCAATACAAGTGTATGAAGTGAGGCCATGCCCACTGGAAGGGAGTACGTATGACACAGTCACACCATCCGGTCCTGGGTCTGAAACCGGCGAATCGCACATTATATATATATACAGTATAAATATATATATCTATATCTATATATATCTATATATATATATATATATATATATATATATATATATATATATATATATATATATATATATAAATACAGTACAGACCACCTTCTCATTTAAAGATTTTTCTGTATTTTCATGACTATGAAAATTGTACATTCACACTGAAGGCATCAAAACTATGAATTAACACATGTGTCTGTTAAGAGGAGACTTTGTGCAGCAGCCTTCATGGTAAAATAGCTGCTAGGAAACCACTGCTAAGGACAGGCAACAAGCAGAAGAGACTTATTTGGGCTAAAGACCACAAGGAATGGACATTAGACCAGTGGAAATCTGTGCTTTGGTCTGATGAGTCCAAATTTGAGATCTTTGGTTCCAACCACCGTGTCTTTGTGCGACGCAGAAAAGGTGAACGGATGGACTCTACATGCCTGGTTCCCACCGTGAAGCATGGAGGAGGAGGTGCGATGGTGTGGGGGGGCTTTGCTGGTGACACTGTTGGGGATTTATTCACAATTGAAGGCATACTGAACCAGCATGGCTACCACAGCATCTTGCAGCGGCATGCTATTCCATCCGGTTTGCGTTTAGTTGGACCATCATTTATTTTTCAACAGGACAATGACCCCAAACACACCTCCAGGCTGTGTAAGGGCTATTTGACCAAGAAAGAGAGTGATGGGGTGCTACGCCAGATGACCTGGCCCCCACAGTCACCAGACCTGAACCCAATCGAGATGGTTTGGGGTGAGCTGGACCGCAGAGTGAAGGCAAAAGGGCCAACAAGTGCTAAGCATCTCTGGGAACTCCTTCAAGATTGTTGGAAGACCATTTCCGGTGACTACCTCTTGAAGCTCATCAAGAGAATGCCAAGAGTGTGCAAAGCAGTCATCAAAGCAAAAGGTGGCTACTTTGAAGAACCTAGAATATAAGACATATTTTCAGTTGTTTCACACTTTTTTGTTAACTATATAATTCCACATGTGTTAATTCATAGTTTTGACGCCTTCAGTGTGAATGTACAATTTTCATAGTCAAGAAAATACAGAAAAATCTTTAAATGAGAAGGTGTGTCCAAACTTTTGGTCTGTACTGTATATATGCCTCGATACAATCACTGCAAACTCGACGAAAACAAAAGGAACTACTAGCTGTCACCACCAATCGTTTATACAGGCTGATTTGACACCCATTGAGATAGCGTATTGCTTCAGAACTATTACATTTTATATATTTAATCTGGACAGGTAGACAGTGTTTATAACAATATAGAAAGATGTTACATAACGGGAACAAAACAATACGGTATATACAAACACATGAAGTGAAAGAGATAACAAAAAAAAAAGTCTAAACCTGTGTCACGGAATGGCTCAGAGCTTAGTGGAGGGAAGCACTCCTTAAAGCAATGGACACGACCACAGAACACTGTGTCTTCGAGAACTGACAAATGACAAAAACCCAAACTCTGATTTTTATTACATCAAGGTGATGTCCACATACTTCCCCTTAGTGAACTTATAAGGGGGGCTTGTGGCGGGATATGCTAGGCCTTTAGAAAATAATGAGATCCCCAACTTTCAGGATATCTTTACCCCTGGAGGTCCCAGGTGGGAGATATTGTTGTTATGTTTCCTATCACGATTTTATTTTTCTACAGAAATGAAACATGGCATGGATACCATCATCCATCAGACTGATATTAATTTGGAGAGGTTAGAATGGTCTTATGGTGATTTGAGTGAATGCACTATGTTGGTCACTTCACCACAAATGCCAAAAATATATCTCCCATAAATAGTGGATCAATGCAAACCCCAATATTCATCACTGACCACTGGCTCCAGAGTGTCTGAGATAAATTATTTGAACAGAGGAAGCCCCTGTACTTCTCCGCCTTTGAGTATACGAATCCTAGACTTGGTGGCTAGCTCTCAGTAGATCCCCTGTTATAATTACCTGTTCAAGGCAGGATGTCCTACTTCAGTGTAGGTTTTTCTCTCTTCCCCAGTTATAATTAATCCCATATGTTCAATGTGAGGGTGATATGTTCCATCTCCGGAGATGTCTTTCTGGATTTTACAATTTTTCTCCATGACAATGCCCATCATACAGTACTTCCATACTATGCTCATCATCATAGCTCCATACAATGCCTCAACATGCCTCTATACTATACCCATCAGACCTCCATACTATGCTAACCAAACCTGTGTACTATACTCATCATACCTCTATACTATGCCCATTACACAGTACTTCTATACTATGTCCATCATACAGTACTTCTATACTATGCCCATCACACAGTACTTCTATACTATGTCCATCACACAGTACTTCTATACTATGCCCATCATACAGTACTTCTATACTATGCCCATCATACAGTACTTCTATACTATGCCCATCATACAGTACTTCTATACTATGTCCATCACACAGTACTTCTATACTATGCCCATCATACAGTACTTCTATACTATGCCCATCATACAGTACTTCTATACTATGTCCATCATACAGTACTTCTATACTATGCCCATCATACAGTACTTCTATACTATGCCCATCATACAGTACTTCTATACTATGCCCATCATACAGTACTTCTATACTATGCCCATCATACAGTACTTCTATACTATGTCCATCATACAGTACTTCTATACTATGCCCATCACACAGTACTTCTATACTATGCCCATCATACAGTACTTCTATACTATGCCCATCATACAGTACTTCTATACTATGCCCATCATACAGTACTTCTATACTATGCCCATCATAAAGTACTTCTATACTATGTCCATCATACAGTACTTCTATACTATGCCCATCATACAGTACTTCTATACTATGCCCATCATACAGTACTTCTATACTATGCCCATCATACAGTACTTCTATACTATGCCCATCATACAGTACTTCTATACTATGCTCTTCATCTTACCTCCATACTATGCTCATCATACAGTACTTCTATACTTTGCCCATCATATAGTACTTCTATACTATGCCCATCATACAGTACTTCTATACTATGATCGTCATCTTACCTCCATACTATGCTCATCATACATCTACATTACATACTACGCGCTTCCATTCTAGGGTCATCTATGGTTACATTGTTTCAATACTACGGTCACATTAGTAACTGTTAATAGCTGTCTCAGTCATTCCTAAAACAAACGTCCCATTTTAGGGAAATCCCACTTAACATCCTTCAATCTTTGGGTGATGGGGGCTGTTGGGATTAATATCATCACACGTTCTGCATACAATTCCTAAATGTCAGGGACGGGAGTTGCTAGGTGCGGTGGCATTCACACACTTACAGAGGGTAGCGGAATAATCGGCAGGAATAGGTTCTTGTCTTTTAACATTTTAATGAGCTGTGGGACTTTTGTGCATATTAGTTATGTTGCCCTAATTACTCATTATAATTCTAATGTGCATTTTATATTTAATTACAATGCTTATAAAGCCCAGCAATGGACAGTAAATTATTATAACCAGTGAGTGCATAATGAATATAAGCTGAATTTATTAACTTTTACGCTCGCCTTCCATAGGAAGAACTTTTCAATTTACCTTTGTTGATTATCCGCATAATGTGATTAAACAAACTTTCTTAATGTAATTAATTTGGCATTGGCTTGTATTAAGCCTGGGTAATTTCAACATTTCCTTACAGGTCCAACAGTCATTTCTTATTACAGGCTTAAACTCTTATTTGCCGCTATTATAGTAAAGAAGAATTCTGATGTTACCTTGAAACCATCAGGAAGCAGGTTTTATGATTTATACTTTTATCCTTAAAGGGATCAACAAATTGAAAATGTAAGTATTTTATTTTACCTTTAAATGGTTCAAATAGAAAAAAGAAAAAACGATACAAACCATTCTGATCCTTCAACGCATTCATTCTGGATCCCCACAGCATTCATTCTGGATCGCACGCCACATTCATTCTGGATCCCACGCCGCATTCATTCTGGATCCTCCGCCGCATTCATTCTGGATCCTCAACCCATTCATTCTGGATCATCCACCGCATTCATTCTGGATCCCACGCCGCATTCATTCTGGATCCTCCACCCATTCATTCTGGATCATCCACCGCATTCATTCTGGATCCTCCACAGCATTCATTCTGGATCCTCCACCGCATTCATTCTGGATCCTCCGCCGCATTCATTCTGGATCCTCCGCCGCATTCATTCTGGATCCTCCGCCGCATTCATTCTGGATCCTCCACCGCATTCATTCTGGATCCTCCACCGCATTCATTCTGGATCCTCCACCGCATTCATTCTGGATCCTTCATCGCATTCATTCTGGATCCTTCATCGCATTCATTCTGGATCATCCACCGCATTCATTCTGGATCCTCCAACCGCATTCATTCTGGATCCTCCCGCATTCATTCTGGATCCCACGCCGCATTCATTCTGGATCCCCCACCGCATTCATTCTGGATCCTCCAACGCATTCATTCTGGATCCTTCAACCACATTCATTCTGGATCCTCCACCGCATTCATTCTGGATCCTTCATCGCATTCATTCTGGATCCTCCACCGCATTCATTTTGGATCCTCCCACCCATTCATTCTGGATCATCCACCGCATTTGTGACACCCCAGGGGTCTGGGTTGCCACAGTGATAGAGATATTACGTCTGAGAGCAGGTGGGAGGTCTCTTGGTCAGGGATCCTGGTCCATGCCACACCTCCTGCCCAGTCCTGGGAGGGGAAGAACTTCCCTATATAAACCTAGGGCTGAGGCAGGGTTAGTGAGTAGAGAAGAAGTAGAGACAGAGAAAAGAAGCAAATATAGGAACAGAACATCAGGAGCTCTGTGGGAGCAGTGTTACAAGGAGTCAGGGGCTGGCAGCTGCAGAGCTCGCCCTGACTGAGAAGATTTCTTACCGGACCCGGAGTCCGAGGGCTGTGGGGACTAACTCCTACCCAGCAGCAGAATCCGTCAGGCAGGGATTCCAGGTCCTCTGGCCAAGAACCGAAGGCACGGTCACACGCGTGGGACCAGCACCGCCGTCGTGGAGCGGAAGCTACTAGAAGGCCCCGAGTCACCGGCCATACGGGTGAGCACCACACGGTACACTCAGGGACGTGGGCTACTTATACCCGCCTCTAGCAAGGTAGCCAGAAGAGTACAGTTAGTTTGGGAGGCCTACAACTCCGCCTGGCCAGGGGAGATCCCATCTGCTCAAGGACTGACCAGGCCCCAATCGCTAGCCAGTACTCCGGAGGGTCTATCTTTGTCACCAGTAAAGACCCTGAACTACACCGTACCGTCTCCGAGTGGTTCTGCTACCCCCATCATCCACGTCGGCTGCCCTGAGGCATACCCCTCCCGTTGGGGGTTATACTATCACGCTGCACAATCCTACCACCGGCCTCAGCGGTCTGCCCTGCAGCAGCAGCTCCTTAGCTGTACTCAACGGGTGGCGTAGTCGTCCAACATCTACGGCTGATACATCGCCGCTCAGTTTGACTCCCTGGGCACGGACCGGGTCACCGCCACGAGACTACAACCCTCAACAGATCCGGCTCCGGGTAAGCTCCCGCGTGCGCAACGCAGCGCGACACAGGCCCAGGGGCGCGTCAACTTTTGGCGTAGTCGGCAGGATCTCGTGCCCGCAACCACTGGGTACTGCGTGCCTGAAAAAGACTGTTCAAACTTACCTGTGGTGAAGATTCCCGCCATCCGGCGCCATCTTCAGCCTTCTTCCCGGCATTCGGTGAAGATTCCCGCCATCCGGCGCCATTTCCAGCCTTCTTCCCGCCTTCCGTGGAGTTTTCCCGCCGTTGGACGCCATGTTGAAGACGTCGCGCGGGAAGAAGATGGGCGTGGACTCCGAAAGCGCGCGAGAACTGAAGCCCCGCCTCACGTCCGGACGTCGCGTAAGGTCCTGGAAGGAGCCCAGCAGACGCCGACGTCACAGGAGCGCGACGGAAGGTCCTCAACCCTGACGATCTACTGCGGAGCGCGGCCTATGGAAGAGGATCATCGCAAGGTAGGCCACGGTCCACTAGGGGGGAGGAGGATGTCGGATACGGAGGAGAGCTTCACTGCCTCAACCCCGCCAGCGCCACCGCTGCTGCAGTCATGCATTTCACCATGCCCTATATCCCGGGAGCTGGCCTGGCTACCCAGTACTCAGGGGAGTCACATACCCTGCATGACTTTAGAGAAAAGCTGGATAGCCTCTTCCAGGTGTACCCCCTCACAGAAGAGCAAAAAGTGAGCATCCTGGTGGCCCAATTAACTGGGGCAGCCCGAAGGGAGGTAAAGTCCTGCCCACCTGGGGGGAGGACTGTCGCAGGGATACTAACCGGCTGAGGGACACCTTTGATACCCGCACCTCAGCCGAGATCAAGCTTAGATTCTACGGGTGCAAACAGCGGGCACATGAGAGTATAAGGGACTATGCCCTGAACCTACAAGAGGCCCTGAGAGCCATTAAGCAGACCGACCCTGACGGCGTGGGAGACGAGGACAGGCTGTTGACTGAACAATTTATAGAGGGTTTATATTGCAATGCCCACCGAACCCAGTTGCGGGCAATGGCCTTACAGGACCCTCATCTGGGATTTGCACAGTTCAAGGACAGAGCCATCCGGGTGCTTCGAGAACCGGCACCAAGTGGCGTTGTGACCCCCAGACGCCCCACTACCACTTACCACCAGGAGGCGGCGCCTTGTCGGCAGGGCCTGTGGGAGCTGATGCGCAGGCTTTGAACAATGACCCGGCTTCAGACCTGCACCATCAGGTCCAAGAGCTAGCTAAAAGCGTTGCTGCGCTAACCCGAACTGTGCAGTCTTTACAGGTTTCTACTCCAGGGAAGATCCAGCTGCATCCAGACCGGAGGACATCCCGTGGCGTCGACCAAGGAGGACCCCACCGGCCCAGAGGAAGACCCAGCGACCGATACAACGAGGACGGACGACCCATCTGCTGCCGCTGTAATCAACCCGGACATATGGCAAGGTACTGTCCTTTAAACTGGCACAACCTAGGGTAGAGGGCCAACCCCTAGGAAAAAGATCATCAGGCCCATCGAACTGGCGCGACAAATATGTGGGAGGACGTCCAGTCTTGCCTGTGGTACTGGATGGCATTCCTATGAGTGCCCTACTGGACACCGGGTCACAAGGTCACCACCATCCCCGTACGTGCTCTTCAAGCAGTACTGGAATGACTCGGATATTACCCGCTACCCCGACGACGACTTGAGTATCATCGCCAGCAATGGTCAGCCCGTGCCACAGAATCGGATTTAAAGAGGTGACCATTAAAATTGGTAGAGTTGAACTGGCAGCACAGGGACTGATCATTGTAGACATTGACAAACACGAGAGTCACCCAAAGATAACTCTAGGAACTAATGTAATTGAAAATTGTCTTGCAGAGGTGATTTTCCTTTTACAGCAGGTTGCCAAGAACTGCCAGCTCCGGCGAGCAGCGAGTGCTCCAAAAAGAGATCCGGGCACTGATGCGACGGCAACAGGTGGAACTCTCCGGCAGTGAGATTGGTAGCGTGAGAATGTGTGACCCTTTCCCTATTGCCATGCCCCAAAAAGTGAAATGATGATTTGGTGCCGGGCAGCTATTGGTCTGAGAGGTAGAGATTACCAGGCAATGGTAGAACCAGTTTACTCAGACAGTAGGCCCACCATCTTGACAGCACGGGGGTGGTTAATGTACGCCATGGGAGGGTGCCCGTTCGCATAATCAATATCGGGAAGAGGGAAGTGTACCTGCCCCGGTATGCCACGCTAGCCAAATTATATACCATTAACCAAAATTGCTATACAATCTGTGGAACCCTTGCCTCCATCTCACCCGGAGGAAGGAACGGCTCTAAAGAAAACAATGGAGGACTGGTGTCAGCAACTACATTTGGGTACTGACTCCACTCCCTCACACCAGAAACAGGGAGTCTATCGGGTGGTTCAAGAGTACGAGAGAGTGTTTAGTAAACACCCGTTAGACTTCGGGCGAGTCAAGGGGGTAGAACACCACATCCCCACGGGAGACCATCCTCCCATAAAAGAGAGGTATCGACCCGTACCCCCTGCACACTACCAACACGCCAAGGGGATGCTTAGGACATGAAGGAGGCTGGGGTGATCAGGGATAGCTGTAGCCCCTGGGCAGCTCCACTAGTCTTAGTCAAAAAGAAAGACAACACCATGAGGATGTGTGTAGATTACCGGAAAATCAACCGTATCACACACAAGGATGCGTACCCCTTACCAAGGATAGAGGAGTCTTTGGCTGCTTTAAGATCTGCTAACTTCTTCTCTACCTTGGATCTCACTAGTGGGTACTGGCAGGTTCCTGTAGCAGAGGCGGACCAGGAGAAGACCGCATTCACCACCCCGATGGACTTAGCGAGTTTACCTGTATGCCGTTCGGACTCTGCAACGCACCAAGAACCTTCCAACGATTAATGGAGTGCTGTCTGGGCCACAGAAACTTTGAGACGGTCCTGTTGTACCTGGACGATGTCATCGTATATTCTAAGACTTATGAGGACCACCTGAAACACCTGGCGGAAGTGTTCGAAGCTCTGCAAGCTACGGCCTAAAGTGAAACCCTCCAAGTGTCACCTCCTGAAACCAAAGGTGTGCAGTACCTGGGACACGTGGTGAGCGCTGACGGAGTGGCTCCCGACCCTGATAAGATCACCGCAATTAAGGAATGGCCAAGTCCCTCCAGTGTAAAGGAAGTGCGGCAGTTCCTCGGGTTGGTAGGCTACTACCGCAGGTTCATCCCCGGTTTCACCAAAAAGGCAGCTCCTATGCAGGACCTCCTGATAGGCCAGTCCCGGAAGGCCAAGAACCAGAAGCCGCCCTTCAGATGGGAGAAGTTGGAAGAAGAGTCCTTCCGCCAGCTGAAGATGGCCCTCACGGGGGATGAAATCCTGGCGTACCCGGATTACAGCCAGCCCTTTATCCTCTACACCGACGCAAGTAACATCGGGCTAGGAGCCGTGCTGTCCCAGATCCAGCAGGGGAAAGAGCGAGTAATCGCTTACGCCAGCCGAAAACTGCGACCCACCGAAAGAAACCCTGAGAATTACAGCTCATTTAAGCTAGAGTTCCTGGCAGTGGTGTGGGCAGTCACCGAACGCTTTAAGCACTACCTCGCTTCTTCCCGGTTCGTCGTGTACACGGATAACAACCCGTTGACACACCTGGACACGGCAAGACTCGGTGCCCTAGAGCAGAGATGGATGGCCCGCCTGTCCAACTACGAGTTCACCATCAAATACCGGGCAGGACGCTCCAATACCAACGCGGACGCCCTGTCCAGGATGCCAAACCTACCGGACGTAGGAGAAGATCCAGAGGGACTGGAAGAAGTCGAACTCCCTGCGTTTCACCGTCATGGGACTTTCCAGTATTCCCATCGGGTAAGGAGTAAGCAAGGCGCTACGCTTAACCCCTTACCTCACTACAACTGGGCGGAAACGCAAGACAGTGACCCTGCCGTCCGGCTGGTGAAGGAGATGCTGACTCGGCCAGAGGCTCGCCTTGACCCAGACGCTCCGGAGGAAGCCAAGCAACTGTGGGCAGAAAAGAGTAGACTGTTCTTTTACAAGGGGAAGTTGTGCCGCAGGATGGTTAACTCCCGGACGCATGAACTAATCTGGCAAGTAGTGGTGCCACGACGAGACGCAGCCATGGTGATGGAGGCATACCACGATGGAGCTGGGCATTTCGGATGGAAGAAGCTGGAGTTCCTGCTGCGCGGGCGGTTCCATTGGGTAGGCATGAGGGGAACCATCGAGAGGTGGTGCAGAGACTGTGGCCCGTGCAACCTGAGGAGGAAGGACCGTGCCAGCCAGAAGACTCCCCTGCAGTCCATCGTCACCCGGCAGCCGTTGGAACTGGTAGCCTTGGATCATGTAAAACTGACCCCAAGCAGAAGTGGCTACGTCTACGCACTAACCATCGTGGATCACTACTCCCGGTTCTTGGTTGTCGTCCCCGTCAAGGACTTAACAGCTCGAACAGCAGCTAGAGCCTTCCAGCAGCATTTCTGCCGTCCACACGGGTACCCGGACCAAGTGTTGACAGACCAGGGACCTGCCTTTGAAGCGGAGGTCTTCCAAGAATTCTGCACTCTGTATGGCTGCCGGAAGATAAGGACGACACCCTATCATCCGCAAACTAATGGACTTTGTGAGAAAATGAACCAGGTGGTGATAGATCTTCTGAAAACATTGCCCCTGGAAGAACGCAGTCTGTGGCCTGAGAGGCTGCCCGACCTAGTGGACCTATACAACCACATCCCGGTAGGTTCCACCAACTGTACCCCGGCTTACCTGATGAGGGCAAGACCTGGGAAGCTACCTGTTGACCTGGAGATGGGAGTCCTGACACCCGAGGACACTTCACCAGAAGCAGACTGGGACACAGAGAGGCAGCAGCAGTACTGGAAAGTACAGGAGAGCGTGGAGCGAAGTCTCTGTCAAGCTAGGGAAAGACAAGAGAAAACTTACAACCAGTGTGCTCCCGCTGTTCCCCTGGTACCCGGAGAGCAGGTCTTGAAGAGGAAAAGGCGGCTCCACAAGTTGGACGACCAGTGGGAGAAGGACCCGTACATCGTACTGCCCTCAAGCCACGACAACCCAAAGGTCTGTACCATCAGTAAAGACGGAGGGGAAACCACAACCATTGTATCCCGGGATCACCTGAAGAAGTGTCCCGAACAGCTACGGAACCCTGAAGAGGAACAAGAAGACCCTCGACCCGTAGAGGAAAGGGAAGATATGGTTAGTACTGTGCTCGGAGACTTCCCTCGGTCTTGGACTCAAGTCAATGGCGCAGTTGTGGTACCCGTACTCACCTTCCTCCAACCAGCATCCCAAGCACCTACGGAGCAACAGCTAGAGCTGGAAGAACAGCCGGTCCAGGAGGCAGAAGACCCCACACCAGCAGACCAGGAGGATCAACCCTCTGCTTATAGTGAACCTGCCATGCCTCTAGTGAGCCAAAGGGCCCGTGGACAGCTGCCCAGTTTACCCTTGACAGTTCCTACACCCTGTAGTTCGGGGCTAGACAGTCAGCTCCGTAGGTCCACTAGGGCCACTAGAGGCCAGTTACCCGCACGATGGAGGATTTGAAGTGTATAAGTTGTTTTATTTATGGTTACCTGTTTTTCTTGTTGCTTGTAAATAATTATGTGTTTCTAGTTATTTTTAGGAGTCCTTGGTGGATTTACCGGGAATCCTTGTACAATTAGTTGGAGCGTAACCCAGGATGGACTAAAAGACTGATAAGGACTCGGGGCAGGACAGACCCCTACCTGGTTACGTCTCCCTGTTTTGGTGAAATGGACACCTTTGTTTTCTTCAAAACTGCACCCGGTTGCGGACACGCCGTAACCACCTTTATGTGTTTCTTTATTGTATTGTTATTGTTATATCTTGTTATGTTTTTCTAAAATATGTTTAGTCCCGGAGTACTAAATTTCACTAGGGGGGAATGTGACACCCCAGGGGTCTGGTTGCCACAGTGATAGAGATATTACGTCTGAGAGCAGGTGGGAGGTCTCTTGGTCAGGAATCCTATGCATGCCACACCTCCTGCCCAGTCCTGGGAGGGGAAGAACTTCCCCTATATAAACCTAGGGCTGAGGCAGGGTTAGTGAGTAGAGAAGAAGTAGAGACAGAGAAAAGAAGCAAATATAGGAACAGAACATCAGGAGCTCTGTGGGAGCAGTGTTACAAGGAGTCAGGGGCTGGCAGCTGCAGAGCTCGCCCTGACTGAGAAGATTTCTTACCGGACCCGGAGTCCGAGGCTGTGGGGACTAACTCCTACCCAGCAGCAGAATCTGTCAGGCAGGGGATTCCAGGTCCTCTGGCCAAGAAACCCGAAGGCACGGTCACACGCGTGGGACCAGCACCGCCGTCGTGGAGCGGAAGCTACTAGAAGGCCCCGAGTCACCGGCCATACGGGTGAGCACCACACGGTACACTCAGGGACGTGGGCTACTTATACCCGCCTCTAGCAAGGTAGCCAGAAGAGTACAGTTAGTTTGGGAGGCCTACAACTCCGCCTGGCCAGGGGAGATCCCATCTGCTCAAGGACTGACCAGGCCCCAATCGCTAGCCAGTACTCCGGGAGGGTTTATCTTTGTCACCAGTAAAGACCCTGAACTACACCGTACCGTCTCCGAGTGGTTCCTGCTACCCCCATCATCCACGTCGGCTGCCCTGAGGCCATACCCCTCCCGTTGGGGGTTATACTATCACGCTGCACAATCCTACCACCGGCCTCAGCGGTCTGCCCTGCAGCAGCAGCTCCTTAGCTGTACTCAACGGGTGGCGTAGTCGTCCAACATCTACCGCTGATACATCGCCGCTCAGTTTGACTCCCTGGGCACGGACCGGGTCACCGCCACGAGACTACAACCCTCAACAGATCCGGCTCCGGGTAAGCTCCCGCGTGCGCAACGCAGCGCGACACAGGCCCAGGGGCGCGTCACATTCATTCTGGATCCCCCACTGCATTCATTCTGATCCTTCACCACATTCATTCTGGATCCTCCACCGCATTCATTCTGATCCTCCACCGCATTCATTCTGGATCCTCCGCCGCATTCATTCTGGATCCTTCACCGCATTCATTCTGGATCCTGCACCGTATTCATTCTGGATCCTGCACCGTATTCATTCTGATCCTTCACCGCATTCATTCTGGATCCTCCACCGCATTCATTCTGGATCCTCCACCGCATTCATTCTGGATCCTCCACCGCATTCATTCTGGATCCTTCATCGCATTCATTCTGGATCCTCCGCCGCATTCATTCTGGATCCTCCACCGCATTCATTCTGGATCCTCCACCGCATTCATTCTGGATCCTCCACCCATTCATTCTGGATCCTCCACCGCATTCATTCTGGATCCCCCACAGCATTCATTCTGATCCTTCACCACATTCATTCTGGATCCTCCACCACATTCATTCTGGATCCTCCGCCGCATTCATTCTGGATCCTTCACCGCATTCATTCTGGATCCTCCACCGCATTCATTCTGGATCCTCCAATGGTCTCTACTTCCTGGTTGTCATCCACATACAGGAAATGACTGTTCAGCCAATCACCGGCAGCAGCTCTGACCTGCCTCAGCCTGTGATTGGCTGCAACTGGTCACATGTCTGTGTGTGATTAAGTCATCTTTTCTGCAGGAACTACTCACCAGCTGGGTACCAGACAATGTCTGAACAATAGCAGTGGGTAATTGGAGAGGTAACACTTATTTTTTCTGCCGTTTTTTATGCCATTCTGACTATATACAAAACAAAGTGGGCAACCCCTTTAAATATACAGTGTAGCCTTTGTTATTACATTTTTTGTAATAACAAAGGCTATTTTTTTTGTAAATATAAAAGCAAGCATGCTAACTACAGTAACCCTCTCCCACACCAGCGTGACTTTTAGTCCTTCATCAATTTTCACACTCCCTGATAAGCAGTTTACTACCTGATCAAGTTTCAAAGTTTTACCTTTTGAGAGTGTCTCTCCCAGTAATATAGGCTGGATGTGAGGTCTGTGTGTCTCTCCCAGTAATATAGGCTGGATGTGAGGTCTGTGTGTCTCTCCCAGTAAAATAGGCTGGATGTGAGGTCTGTGTGTCTCTCCCAGTAATATAGGCTGGATGTGAGCTCTGTGTGTTTCTCCCAGTAATATAGGCAGGATGTGAGCTCTGTTTGCCTCTCCCAGTAATATAGGCTGGATGTGAGATCTGTGTGTCTCTCCCAGTAATATAGGCTGGATGTGAGGTCTGTGTGTCTCTACCAGTAATATAGACTGGATGTGAGGTCTGTGTGTCTCTCCTAGTAATATAGGCTGGATGTGAGCTCTGTGTGTCTCTCCCAGTAATATAGGCTGGATGTGATCTCTGTGTATCTCTCATAGTAATATAGATTGGATATGAGCTTTATGTGTCTTTTCCAATAATATAGACTGTATGCGAACTCTGGGTGTATCTATGGTGCTTCTGATTTCACTTGCTTCCATATGTAAAAACACTGCACTTATTTCTTCTCCATGTGCTTTCTTCCTGTCATTTTTTTTTCTCTGCCCTCTCCGAGACTACAGGTGCTTTCACCTCTCTCTGCTTCAGATTTATGTACAACCTGTCAACCTAAAAAGCAGAGAAAACCTTTAGGAGCAGGGGCAAATCTATAATATCTGTGCAGAGCTAGGTAAAAGATTCACAGTCACTCTGCAGCAGCAGAATGGATGAACATTTTTAATGAAGACAATTTAGAAAGTTGCTTAACTTTGCATTTAGGAAGCAAATGAACAATAAGAAAAAAATCAGTTTGAAGTTTATGCAGAGACTTAATTATGATAAATAAGTTTAAACAGCAAAAAAGATTTTACATTCACTGATAACTGAACTAATGTTACTTAGAGGGGATTTAACAACAGGGAAAATTAGGGCACATTGTTGGGGAATCCCATCACTTTCTGATTAATGGGTTTCCAACCTCTGGCGCCCCCATGAGCCTCAGAATAGAGTCGACTATTTTTTAAGAAAAATAAAAAGACATCACAGTCTTAAATGCTTTGTCCAATTAAAAAAATAATCATTTTCAACGATACATTTAGAGAATTCTGAGTTACTAGAGGAAGATCGGCTGTAAAGAGCGCCCCTCGCTCCGGAGGACTAGTCCTGTCCTGCATTGCACAGACAGTCCATTGACGTGAATGGACACTGTGTAATACTTCTTTTCTCCAGCGGGGGAGCTGCAGGGAACCTGAACACTTACTGCCAGGTTTCCCCACAGCTGATTACTGCTGATTGCAGTCGGAGGGGGGAAACTTTGTGATTAGTTTACTTTGAGAGGAGTCTTCTAAATAGTAAAGATTTTGGGGGCCAGCCCCCTCTCTAGCTGCACCCCTAATCTCATTGCATCCATTTCTTTTGCATTCAGCATTAGGTTCTCATCTATAGTGAAATCTTGGGTGCAGATAAACTTTTACTACCAACAGAATTGAAAGCTGAACTTTGAGAACTACCTGGGGAGTTTGGGTGTAATGACATTATGAAGAGCTGCCCCCACGGTTGTCCCTTAATGCATGTCAAGCAAGCGCGGATGCCATGTTCTCTGATTTAATGCCAAAGGGCACTATCACTGTCCTCTGTCACCGCGTGGACGGCGGGGTAATCCATTAGTTCTTCTAAATGGCAAAAAATAATTATATTCTGCAATCAAGTATGATTAAAGCAACGGCCCGGCTCATTTGGAAATATTTAGTGGGATTAGGTCTCTGAATTCAGAAAAATATTAAATTATAGAACATGCAAATTTATAAAAAGAAAGAGAAATCTAATGAAATATTATTATTTGTTTTCATTAATAAATATGATTACATATTAATAATTGGCAGTAATAAATATTTATTCTTTATTACATTACTAATGTTTATAAATAATAATTATATTCAAGTTAATAATTAAACATGATAATTAACTATTTATTACAAATATTAGGCATCCTGGGATCTTATCTTCACCTGTCGCCTGTGTTGTTACTTCATGTAGAAAAGTGTCTATACTTTTGCAATCAGTTTATTTAAAATGAAAAAAAACTTTTTAATTAGTCTCCTTTTATGTCTATGACCAATTTTTACAGCGTTTAACATATAGGTTGATTCAATTTATATTAATATTTCTGTCTTTTACAGACACATTGATACTATACAGTGGGGAAAATAAGTATTTGATACACTGACGATTTTGCAAATTTCCCACCTACAAAGATTGGAGAAGTCTGTAATTTTTATCGTAGGTCACTTCACCTGTGAGAGACAGAATCTAAAAATAAAAAAACAGAAAATCACATTGTATGATTCTTACATAATTAAATTGCATTTTATTGCATGAAATAAGTATTTGATCACCGACCAACCAGCAAGAATTCTGTCTCTTACAGATTTGTTAGTTTTTCTTTAAGAAGTCCTCCTACTCTGCACTCATTACTTGTATTAATTGCACTTGCTTAAGTTCCTTACCTGCATAAAAGACACCTGTCCACACACTCAATCACACGCCAACCTCTCCACCATGGCCAAGACCAAAGAGCTGTCTACAAACACCAGGGACAAAATTGTAGACCTGCACAAGGCTGGGATGGGCTACGGGACAATAGGCAAGCAGCTTGGTGAGAAGGCAACAACTGTTTGCGCAATTATTAGAAAATGGAAGAAACACAAGATGACTGTCAATCTTCCTCGGTCTGAGGCTCCATGAAAGATCTCGCCTTGTGGGGTAAGGATGATTCTGAGAAAGGTCAGGAATCAGCCCAGAACTACACCTGAAGAGTCAATGACCTGAAGAGAGCTGGGACCACAGTCTCAAACATTACTGTTAGTAACTCTACACAGTAATGGATTAAAATCCTGCAGGGCACACAAGGTCCCCCTGCTCACGCCAGCACATGTCCAGGCCTGTTTGAAGTTTGCCAATGACCATCCGGATGATCCAGAGGAGGCATGGGAAAAGGTCCCGTGCTCAGATGAGACCAAAATAGAACTTTTTGGTATCAACTCCACTCGCCTTGTTGGGAAGAAGAAGTATGAGTACAAGTCCAAAAACACCATCCCAACCACGAAGCAAGGTGGGGGAAACATCATACTTTGGGGGTACTTTTCTGCAAGGGGACAGGATGACTGCACCATATTGAAGGAAGGATGGATGGGGTCATTTATTGCGAGATTTTGGACAACAACCTCCTTCCCTCAGTAAGAGCAATGAAGATGTGTCGTGGCTGGGTCTTCCAGCATGACAATGACCCAAAACAAACAGCCAGGGCAACTAAGGAGTGGCTCCGTAAGAAGCATTTCAAGGTCCTGGAGTGGCCTATCCAGTCTCCAGACCTGAACCCAATAGAAAATCTTTGGAGGGAGCTGAAACTCAATGTTGCCCAGCGACAACCCCATGACCTGAAAGATCTGGAGAAGATCTGTATGGAGGAGGGGGCCAAAATCCCTGCTGCAGTGTGTGCAAACCTGGTCAAGAACTACAGGAAATGTCTGACCTCTGTAATTGTAACAAAGGTTTCTGCACCAAATATTAAGTTCTTTTTCTATTGTATCAAATACTCATTTCCTGCAATAAAATGCAAATTAATCATGTAAAAATCATACAATGTGATTTTCTGGATTTTATTCTTAGATTCTGTCTCTCTCACAGGTGAAGTGACCTACGATAACAATTACAGACCTCTCCATTCTGTGTAGGTGGGAAAACCTGCAAAATCGGCAGCGTATCAAATACTTATCTTCCCCACTGTATATATATATTGGTTTAGGGAAAAGGATGGTGAATTAAACTTTTAAATATATATTTTTATATATTTAGGGGCTTTGAAGGTGCGATAGTTTTATCGTTTGTACTATATTATCATTATGATTGTTATTATTTATTATTACAGTGCCATTAATTCCATGGCGCTTTACATGTACTATATACTACAACGCTTCAATATTACAGTTTACAGTATAAATGAACATCCTCTGTTGCTTTGGTGGGGGTACAAAGATGGGGTTGAAGTGAATGTGGGGGTCTTCCATAAGACACCAGCTTCCATCATAACCCATCAGTACACTGCTGATCGTTTGCAGAGGAGGGTCAGGGTCGCTGGTGCCGAATTAGACGTGCGCATAGGTCGCAACCGTTTAAACGCTGGAAGCGATGGACAGCAGCATCTACATGGTTAAGCAGCAGTTATTGGAGCTAAGTCTGACACTTCTGTTCGAGACAGTGCCATCAGTATAACACAGCCGACAAGCTCCATGTTCAGGTCCGGAGAGTGCTCTATAAACCCGCAACTGTCGTAAGGTGTACGCTGAAATCCTAAATCAGGAAGGGGTTAAATCTCACAATGGGGTGGTGACGGCACACGGCATGGAAAGCCCGGATTCTGCATGCAGACAGCATAAGAGGTGTCAACTTAGCAAATGGAAGCCCCCGATACGCGATGACCATTCAGACCAATCCAATTTAATGAACGGACAACTCGAGTCTGCAAAAGGGAGCGGCACGACTTGTTAGAAGCCCATAGAAGTGGGTCCCACTAGGAAACCCCCCCCCTATCATATCCGTCCGTCCTAATAGGGAGTATGAGGGCGTATAGTCTTCATGAGGAATCTACTATAAGAGAAAACTTTAAAATGATCATTTAATGTGAAAAATGTCCAATTTTGTATTTAGCAAATTTTGCAACTTTTTGAAAATCCATTCACGCAAAGGAACATTGATACAAATCCATCCCCTCCATCTCCCCGCTACGTCCATTAATGCTATTAACATCACCCAGTCCTATAGAATAATCCTCATCTTCATCCTCTTGGCATTGACACAACGAATACTTTTTAACCATAAAGGGCCTAAAATTTGAAGTAAACTGCTGAGGACTGACTGGGAATACAAGGAGATATAAAACAGGAGGGTTGAGCGGGGCTGTAACAATGATTTAAGGCGCGTACGACACAAGGCGTTCTTAATCTTACGGGGTCTGTATTTCCCACCGGTGCATCTAATGGATTCTCTTACAAGAACCCATAAAAAATTCCCATGAAACTTTCATGCAAACCTGATGTTTCCTGAATGCCAAAATGGTTCCGTATTCCAGTTAGTAGAACTCGGCTTAAAAAATCCAAGTAATTACTAATTTACAACCATAAATCCATAACAGATAATAAAATGTTTATTTGCCTATAAAAAATTAAATGACACAGAAGAAAAAAAGGGGACAAACTCATAAGCGATACATTGTAATTATGCATCTTAGTTATAGTGAAAGTGTTCAATAGAAGCGAGAGGGAAATGGCGGCAATAAAAGGATAATTTTCACTTAATCATTACTTATAAATCCATTCACAGGCGGGGGTGTAATAGACGAGGGCCGGTGTGTGCCTGGCTGGAGAGAGGGATGCAAAAAGTTTTATTTTCTAGATATTAAAGCCTGGTAAATAGAAGTAATGGACCATGAGGGCGAAGGCGGCCAATCTGAGGGCAAAGATAATTTTAAGATGTTTTCTCATCCACTAGGATCTGATACTAATTTTAATGTACAAACTAGCACCTGTCACGCAAGGAGAGAGAAGGAACAAATGTACAACGACGGGAAGAGGGGGAAGGGAGACCAACAACTAGGGAAAGGGGGAGTGGAGACGCCTAGGCAGATCTAATCTCACACTGACTACCCTACCGTCCCTATATAGGTTAAGCACCTATTCCCTGAATGTCCCTAGAGCTAGGCCCTAGGAAGAGAGGGGACAGGGTGAACACTAGTCAGGCCCCACTATAACTAAAGACAACAAGGTAAAAAACAAAGGGGATCCACTTAGCTTGAGAAGACACCAGAGAGATAACACCAACTGTCCTCCAAGGGAAGTCCAAGAAGAATCTAGCCGACTACTAGTACTCCAGGCATGGACAGACAAACATAGAACTATCACCGGCGACTCTCTGGAGACATTGAGAATTTTTCACTACCAAGCTAGGGTGTGTCAATTAGCAGCAGAAGGTGGAGTTCGCCTCTGGGTCCTAAATAAAGAAGGATATCACTAAACTACAGAGATGAGAGGATCAAGAAGGCGTCTGCAATGCCAAGCGCCGTGACCTTCTACAGCCGGATACAGAGCGACTGTCTGTCATACTTGATACACTCGTGACAGCGCCCCCATGTGGTCAAATTTTACTGAAATGATTATAAGTTCCAGAGGACTCAAATTTAGGGGGATTTTTTTTTTGGACATTGGAAAGTTATATAATTTTCCCATATAATTTCTGGATCAATTCATTAATGTTTTTCAAGATCTCTGCTTGCTGTCATTCATGTGTCATTGTTTAATTTCATTGTATAAAAGCCCAAGTCGTGCGCAAGATGTGCAATTGAGCAACTCGTTACATGACAAACCTCCGCTCTTGCGTGTCTAAAGGATTCCACTGACAGCAAGCAGAGTTCTTAATAACTGTGAAAAAATGGTGCAAAATAGCATATTGTAAGATGGTATCAGTTTAAAGAGTTATTCCCAAAATAAAAAGGTATCCACTATCTATTGCCTAAGGCGTCAATATAGTGAGGGCGGCAATTATAATTTTTACTTTTTTTAGAGCATTGTTAAAATATTTTGTTTCGTTCCAATCATCATTAAAAAAAAAATCGCCGGAGTAGCAAAGTAAAAGTTCAATCATCAATGATCAAGGATGATGGGGCCTATTAATGAGTGCTTGTCCCACCTATTCTCTTAGCACTGTATCAGAGTAAGGACGTCAGTAGTAAATGATGCCCTTCTCCCCTCACTAGTCATCTGACATTGTAAAATCAAGAATAATAAAAAAAAAAATCTGAAAATATAAAAAAATGTTAAAATATTTAAAGAATTTCATGTATTTTGTCAGAGAAGAGCAGAGAAGAGCCATAGGAAAGCCCGTGCAAATCCTGTGCCTATAACATCAGGCCTCTGCATGGCTGCAGAACATCAGCGACTCATTGTTCTAGTCATTAATTACAGTGATTTGCAGAGTTAGCTTCTACTTATAGTAATTCAAGGGCAATAGAACTCAAATCAATCAATTACTGGCTAAGAAAAGCCATCAAGTCTAATATATCACGCCGTGTGCTGTAAGTCCTGTAGGTCTAAAATTATATCTGCATTATCTTTGTGTGACAGCGAGAACTCCGCTCTAAGCTCCAGCTTTCATTGCCAGTGGTCTCAGCAGTAAATTTAACACTCTGTTCTGAGGAAAAGAAGAAAAAAGTTCTACGAGGCGGATTATAATGGAAGACGTATTAGTAATGGTAGAAAATAAACACAGGATAAACTATATCCATATACACTTACAGAATGTAAATGACGTAATTTATTATAGGAACCACTAAGGTTTTATTACAAGAATGTAACTAAACTATAAAGGATAGAACATTTTGAAATTTAAATTTGCCAAGTTGGATACATTTTTCCAAATAATTAGATCCGCCACAAATCACAAAACTGCAAAGCCTCCAATTGTCCTGAAAAAAAAAAACATAGAACCATCCGAGGTCTCCTAGGACTATATGCAAACCCCTTCAAGCTCTTTATCACAAACACAACCTTAGTATCAAAGTGACCTCACCATAGGAACTGATGGTTACTTGGTAGTAACTCACAACCATTTAATAACGCAGTGCACTGACAGACTTTTTATATAGTGTAAAAAAATTTTAAAAAGTCCAAAAATTATCCCTCTTACTCATATCTGCTCAGGCAGTCTGCTCTCTGCAGAATAATGGCTAAAACTGATAGTGTCGCTGCTAGAGGTAACATTATGCTGCTGTAACTGAGACGAGTGATATGCCATATATTCCACAACGTCTTCTGCTTCTTTCTCATTACTTTGCTTGCCAGTGGCAATGAATGCCAATACTAATCTACATTGGGTAGTACAACTGCTGCCAGTGATGGTGGTGGTGCTTCTGCTGCTGTTAGCGACTCTCACACTCTTAGCTATGGTATGGAGGTTTTTCTTATATTACCCCATGTATTGACATTGCGCTCTTTATTTTACCATGCATTTTAAAAGCTCTAATTACATTTTGACAATCTTTTTTTTTTTTTTTGCCTTCCCCTGGATCAACGCTGCGGAATAGCTGCAGTGCACAAGAAATAGGCTGAACTGGATGGACACTTGTCTTTTTACGGCCTTATAAACTATGTAACTATGTAACTATGTTTTCAACCCAAAATATTCAACCTTTGTCAAAAAAATCGTAACAAGCAAAACTAGGTAGAGGAGTAAAAATGCAAACAGCAGAGTGTGGCAGCTGGCCGCAGCATAGGTGTGGTATGTATAGTTTTCAAATTAGACTAGAAAAAAGAGTCATGCACAGTTAAATGTCACATTTTATAAACATTTCTTATTATTCAATTTTGTTTACAAAATTCAACCACATTAAAAATAATAATAATAATAATTACCCTCCTTCACAAAAAAAGCATAAGAAATGCAAAAACTCAGTACAGCCGCTTCTGACAAGCAAGCACACAATCTGACACTAACTTCAGATTTTTTTTAAATACTGCGCAGTCTTGCTTCTCCTTTCTAGTGCATTAAAAATGAAAAAAAAAAGTGTACTTGTAATTCAAATGCAGCAGGACAGATGCAGCTCCACCATATCACTGATCAATCACACTAAGTCTGGCACTGTTCTCCTATCTCTATCTCCCCTATCAGTTAAATCTCTGCATCATTCAGACTTTTACCCTTATCTTATTCAGTGCAGCAGTTATCTAAAATATTTGTCCACTATTTTGGGGCTTTTTTTTCTTTTCTCTGTTGCAGAATGGCTGCTGCAATTCTTGCCTCAGCTTTTATAGTCTATGTTAGATTTTCATCAAATTAGTTGACTCATCTCTAACGACACCTATAATACTGCCTTCTATGTAAAATATATAACTATTACTGCCCCTATGTACAAGAAGATAACTACTATAATACTGCCCCCTATGTACAAGAAAATAACTACTATAATACTGCCCCCTATATACAAGAATATAACTACTATAATACTGCTCCTTATGTACAAGAATATAACTACTATAATACTGCCCCCTATGTACAAGAATATAACTACTATAATACTGCCCCTATGAACAAGACTATAACTACTTTAATACTGCTCCTATGTACAAGAATATAACTACTATAATACTGCCTCCTATGTACAAGAATATAACTACTATAATACTGCCCCTATGTACAAGAATATAACTACTATAATACTGCTCCTATGTACAAGAATATAACTACTATAATACTGCCCCCTATGTACAAGAATATAACTACTATAATACTGCCCCCTATGTACAAGAATATAACTACTATAATACTGCTCCCTATGTACAGGAATATAACTACTATAATACTGCCCCTATGTACAGGAATATAACTACTATAATACTGCCCCTATGTACAAGAATATAACTACTATAATACTGCTCCTATATACAAGAATATAACTACTATAATGCTGCCTCCTATGTACAAGAATATAACTACTATAATACTGCTCCCTATGTACAGGAATATAACTACTATAATACTGCCCCTATGTACAGGAATATAACTACTATAATACTGCCCCTATGTACAAAAATATAACTACTATAATACTGCCTCCTATGTACAAGAATATAACTACTATAATACTGCTCCTATATACAAGAATATAACTACTATAATACTGCCCCTATGTACAATAATATAACTACTATAATACTGCTCCTATATACAAGAATATAACTACTATAATACTGCTCCTATGTACAAGAATATAACTACTATAATACTGCTCCTATGTACAAGAATATAACTACTATAATACTGCCTCTATATACAAGAATATAACTACTATAATACTGCCGCTATGTACAAGAATATAACTACTATAATACTGCCCCCTATGCACAAGAATATAACTACTATAATACTGCCCCATGTACAAGAATATTACTACTATAATACTGCCCCTATGTACACGAATATAACTACTATAATACTGCCCATATGTACAAGAATATAACTACTATAATACTGCCCCCTATGTACAAGAATATAACTACTATAATACAGCCCCCTATGCACAAGAATATAACTACTATAATACTGCCCCTATGTACAAGAACATAACTACTATAATACTGCCCCTATATACGAGAATATAACTACTATAATACTGCTCCTAGGTACAAGACTATAACTACTATGATACTGCTCCTATGTACAAGAATATAACTACTATAATACTGCTCCTATGTACAAGAATATAACTATTATAATACTGCCCCTATGTACAAGAATATAACTACTATAATACTGCCCCTATGTACAAGAATATAACTACTATAATACTGCTCCTATATACAAGAATATAACTACTATAATACAGCCCCATGTACAAGAATATTACTACTATAATACTGCCCCTATGTACACGAATATAACTACTATAATACTGCCCCTATATACAAGAATATAACTACTATAATACTGCCCCCTATGTACAAGAATATAACTACTATAATACAGCCCCCTATGCACAAGAATATAACTACTATAATACTGCCCCAATGTACAAGAATATAACTACTATAATACTGCCCCTATATACGAGAATATAACTACTATAATACTGCTCCTATGTACAAGAATATAACTACTATAATACTGCTCCTATATACGAGAATATAACTACTATGATACTGCTCCTATGTACAAGAATATAACTACTATAATACTGCTCCCTATGTACAAGAATATAACTACTATAATACTGCTCCTATGTACAAGAATATAACTACTATAATACTGCCCCTATATACGAGAATATAACTACTATGATACTGCTCCTATGTACAAGAATATAACTACTATAATACTGCTCCCTATGTACAAGAATATAACTACTATAATACTGCCCCTATATACAAGAATATAACTACTATAATACTGCCCCTATATACGAGAATATAACTACTATAATACTGCTCCTATGTACAAGAATATAACTACTATAATACTGCTCCTATGTACAAGAATATAACTACTATAATACTGCCCCTATGTACAAGAATATAACTACTATAATACTGCCCCCTATGTACAAGAATATAACTACTATAATACTGCTCCTATGTACAAGAATATAACTACTATAATACTGCCCCCTATGTACAAGAATATAAATACTATAATACTGCCCCTATGTACAAGAATATAACTAATATAATGCTGCCCCTATGTACAAGAATATAACTACTATAATACTGCTCCTATGTACAAGAATATAACTACTATAATACTGCCCCCTATGTACAAGAATATAACTACTATAATACTGCCCCTATGTACAAGAATATAACTACTATAATACTGCCCCCTATGTACAAGAATATAACTACTATAATACTGCCCCCTATGTACAAGAATATAACTACTATAATACGGCTCCTATGTACAAGAATATAACTACTATAATACTGCTCCTATATACAAGAATATAACTACTATAATACTGCCCCCTATGTACAAGAATATAACTACTATAATACTGCTCCCTATATACAAGAATATAACTACTATAATACTGCCCCCTTTGTACAAGAATATAACTACTATAATACTGCCACCTTTGTACAAGAATATAACTACTATAATACTGCTCCTATGTACAAGAATATAACTACTATAATACTGCTCCTATGTACAAGAATATAACTACTATAATACTACCCCATATATATACAAGAATATAACTACTATAATACTGCCCCCTTTGTACAAGAATATAACTACTATAATACTGCCACCTTTGTACAAGAATATAACTACTATAATACTGCTCCTATGTACAAGAATATAACTACTATAATACTGCTCCTATGTACAAGAATATAACTACTATAATACTGCTCCTATGTACAAGAATATAACTACTATAATACTGCCACCTTTGTACAAGAATATAACTACTATAATACTGCTCCTATGTACAAGAATATAACTACTATAATACTGCTCCTATGTACAAGAATATAACTACTATAATACTGCTCCTATGTACAAGAATATAACTACTATAATACTGCCCCTATGTACAAGAATATAACTACTATAATGCTGCCCCTATGTACAAGAATATAACTACTATAATACTGCTCCTATGTACAAGAATATAACTACTATAATACTGCCCCCTATGTACAAGAATATAACTACTATAATACTGCCCCTATGTACAAGAATATAACTACTATAATACTGCCCCCTATGTACAAGAATATAACTACTATAATACTGCCCCCTATGTACAAGAATATAACTACTATAATACGGCTCCTATGTACAAGAATATAACTACTATAATACTGCTCCTATATACAAGAATATAACTACTATAATACTGCCCCCTATGTACAAGAATATAACTACTATAATACTGCTCCCTATATACAAGAATATAACTACTATAATACTGCCCCCTTTGTACAAGAATATAACTACTATAATACTGCCACCTTTGTACAAGAATATAACTACTATAATACTGCTCCTATGTACAAGAATATAACTACTATAATACTGCTCCTATGTACAAGAATATAACTACTATAATACTACCCCATATATATACAAGAATATAACTACTATAATACTGCCCCCTTTGTACAAGAATATAACTACTATAATACTGCCACCTTTGTACAAGAATATAACTACTATAATACTGCTCCTATGTACAAGAATATAACTACTATAATACTGCTCCTATGTACAAGAATATAACTACTATAATACTGCTCCTATGTACAAGAATATAACTACTATAATACTGCCACCTTTGTACAAGAATATAACTACTATAATACTGCTCCTATGTACAAGAATATAACTACTATAATACTGCTCCTATGTACAAGAATATAACTACTATAATACTGCTCCTATGTACAAGAATATAACTACTATAATACTGCTCCTATGTACAAGAATATAACTACTATAATACTGCTCCTATGTACAAGAATATAACTACTATAATACTGCTCCTATGTACAAGAATATAACTACTATAATACTGCCCCTATGTACAAGAATATAACTACTATAATACTACCCCCTATGTACAAGAATATAACTACTATAATACTGCCACCTTTGTACAAGAATATAACTACTATAATACTGCTCCTATGTACAAGAATATAACTACTATAATACTGCCCCTATGTACAGGAATATAACTACTATAATACTGCCCCTATGTACAAGAATATAACTACTATAATACTGCTCCTATATACAAGAATATAACTACTATAATGCTGCCTCCTATGTACAAGAATATAACTACTATAATACTGCTCCCTATGTACAGGAATATAACTACTATAATACTGCCCCTATGTACAGGAATATAACTACTATAATACTGCCCCTATGTACAAAAATATAACTACTATAATACTGCCTCCTATGTACAAGAATATAACTACTATAATACTGCTCCTATATACAAGAATATAACTACTATAATACTGCCCCTATGTACAAGAATATAACTACTATAATACTGCTCCTATATACAAGAATATAACTACTATAATACTGCTCCTATGTACAATAATATAACTACTATAATACTGCTCCTATGTACAAGAATATAACTACTATAATACTGCCTCTATATACAAGAATATAACTACTATAATACTGCCGCTATGTACAAGAATATAACTACTATAATACTGCCCCCTATGCACAAGAATATAACTACTATAATACTGCCCCATGTACAAGAATATTACTACTATAATACTGCCCCTATGTACACGAATATAACTACTATAATACTGCCCATATGTACAAGAATATAACTACTATAATACTGCCCCCTATGTACAAGAATATAACTACTATAATACAGCCCCCTATGCACAAGAATATAACTACTATAATACTGCCCCTATGTACAAGAACATAACTACTATAATACTGCCCCTATATACGAGAATATAACTACTATAATACTGCTCCTATGTACAAGACTATAACTACTATGATACTGCTCCTATGTACAAGAATATAACTACTATAATACTGCTCCTATGTACAAGAATATAACTATTATAATACTGCCCCTATGTACAAGAATATAACTACTATAATACTGCCCCTATGTACAAGAATATAACTACTATAATACTGCTCCTATATACAAGAATATAACTACTATAATACAGCCCAATGTACAAGAATTTTACTACTATAATACTGCCCCTATGTACACGAATATAACTACTATAATACTGCCCCTATATACAAGAATATAACCACTATAATACTGCCCCCTATGTACAAGAATATAACTACTATAATACAGCCCCCTATGCACAAGAATATAACTACTATAATACTGCCCCAATGTACAAGAATATAACTACTATAATACTGCCCCTATATACGAGAATATAACTACTATAATACTGCTCCTATGTACAAGAATATAACTACTATAATACTGCTCCTATATACGAGAATATAACTACTATGATACTGCTCCTATGTACAAGAATATAACTACTATAATACTGCTCCCTATGTACAAGAATATAACTACTATAATACTGCTCCTATGTACAAGAATATAACTACTATAATACTGCCCCTATATACGAGAATATAACTACTATGATACTGCTCCTATGTACAAGAATATAACTACTATAATACTGCTCCCTATGTACAAGAATATAACTACTATAATACTGCCCCTATATACAAGAATATAACTACTATAATACTGCCCCTATATACGAGAATATAACTACTATAATACTGCTCCTATGTACAAGAATATAACTACTATAATACTGCTCCTATGTACAAGAATATAACTACTATAATACTGCCCCTATGTACAAGAATATAACTACTATAATACTGCCCCCTATGTACAAGAATATAACTACTATAATACTGCTCCTATGTACAAGAATATAACTACTATAATACTGCCCCCTATGTACAAGAATATAACTACTATAATACTGCCCCTATGTACAAGAATATAACTACTATAATGCTGCCCCTATGTACAAGAATATAACTACTATAATACTGCTCCTATGTACAAGAATATAACTACTATAATACTGCCCCCTATGTACAAGAATATAACTACTATAATACTGCCCCTATGTACAAGAATATAACTACTATAATACTGCCCCTATGTACAAGAATATAACTACTATAATACTGCCCCCTATGTACAAGAATATAACTACTATAATACGGCTCCTATGTACAAGAATATAACTACTATAATACTGCTCCTATATACAAGAATATAACTACTATAATACTGCCCCCTATGTACAAGAATATAACTACTATAATACTGCTCCCTATATACAAGAATATAACTACTATAATACTGCCCCCTTTGTACAAGAATATAACTACTATAATACTGCCACCTTTGTACAAGAATATAACTACTATAATACTGCTCCTATGTACAAGAATATAACTACTATAATACTGCTCCTATGTACAAGAATATAACTACTATAATACTACCCCATATATATACAAGAATATAACTACTATAATACTGCCCCCTTTGTACAAGAATATAACTACTATAATACTGCCCCCTATGTACAAGAATATAACTACTATAATACTGCCCCCTATGTACAAGAATATAACTACTATAATACGGCTCCTATGTACAAGAATATAACTACTATAATACTGCTCCTATATACAAGAATATAACTACTATAATACTGCCCCCTATGTACAAGAATATAACTACTATAATACTGCTCCCTATATACAAGAATATAACTACTATAATACTGCCCCCTTTGTACAAGAATATAACTACTATAATACTGCCACCTTTGTACAAGAATATAACTACTATAATACTGCTCCTATGTACAAGAATATAACTACTATAATACTGCCCCTATGTACAAGAATATAACTACTATAATACTACCCCCTATGTACAAGAATATAACTACTATAATACTGCCACCTTTGTACAAGAATATAACTACTATAATACTGCTCCTATGTACAAGAATATAACTACTATAATACTGCCCCTATGTACAGGAATATAACTACTATAATACTGCCCCTATGTACAAGAATATAACTACTATAATACTGCTCCTATATACAAGAATATAACTACTATAATGCTGCCTCCTATGTACAAGAATATAACTACTATAATACTGCTCCCTATGTACAGGAATATAACTACTATAATACTGCCCCTATGTACAGGAATATAACTACTATAATACTGCCCCTATGTACAAAAATATAACTACTATAATACTGCCTCCTATGTACAAGAATATAACTACTATAATACTGCTCCTATATACAAGAATATAACTACTATAATACTGCCCCTATGTACAAGAATATAACTACTATAATACTGCTCCTATATACAAGAATATAACTACTATAATACTGCTCCTATGTACAAGAATATAACTACTATAATACTGCTCCTATGTACAAGAATATAACTACTATAATACTGCCTCTATATACAAGAATATAACTACTATAATACTGCCGCTATGTACAAGAATATAACTACTATAATACTGCCCCCTATGCACAAGAATATAACTACTATAATACTGCCCCATGTACAAGAATATTACTACTATAATACTGCCCCTATGTACACGAATATAACTACTATAATACTGCCCATATGTACAAGAATATAACTACTATAATACTGCCCCCTATGTACAAGAATATAACTACTATAATACAGCCCCCTATGCACAAGAATATAACTACTATAATACTGCCCCTATGTACAAGAACATAACTACTATAATACTGCCCCTATATACGAGAATATAACTACTATAATACTGCTCCTATGTACAAGACTATAACTACTATGATACTGCTCCTATGTACAAGAATATAACTACTATAATACTGCTCCTATGTACAAGAATATAACTATTATAATACTGCCCCTATGTACAAGAATATAACTACTATAATACTGCCCCTATGTACAAGAATATAACTACTATAATACTGCTCCTATATACAAGAATATAACTACTATAATACAGCCCCATGTACAAGAATTTTACTACTATAATACTGCCCCTATGTACACGAATATAACTACTATAATACTGCCCCTATATACAAGAATATAACTACTATAATACTGCCCCCTATGTACAAGAATATAACTACTATAATACAGCCCCCTATGCACAAGAATATAACTACTATAATACTGCCCCAATGTACAAGAATATAACTACTATAATACTGCCCCTATATACGAGAATATAACTACTATAATACTGCTCCTATGTACAAGAATATAACTACTATAATACTGCTCCTATATACGAGAATATAACTACTATGATACTGCTCCTATGTACAAGAATATAACTACTATAATACTGCTCCCTATGTACAAGAATATAACTACTATAATACTGCTCCTATGTACAAGAATATAACTACTATAATACTGCCCCTATATACGAGAATATAACTACTATGATACTGCTCCTATGTACAAGAATATAACTACTATAATACTGCTCCCTATGTACAAGAATATAACTACTATAATACTGCCCCTATATACAAGAATATAACTACTATAATACTGCCCCTATATACGAGAATATAACTACTATAATACTGCTCCTATGTACAAGAATATAACTACTATAATACTGCTCCTATGTACAAGAATATAACTACTATAATACTGCCCCTATGTACAAGAATATAACTACTATAATACTGCCCCCTATGTACAAGAATATAACTACTATAATACTGCTCCTATGTACAAGAATATAACTACTATAATACTGCCCCCGATGTACAAGAATATAACTACTATAATACTGCCCCTATGTACAAGAATATAACTACTATAATGCTGCCCCTATGTACAAGAATATAACTACTATAATACTGCTCCTATGTACAAGAATATAACTACTATTATACTGCCCCCTATGTACAAGAATATAACTACTATAATACTGCCCCTATGTACAAGAATATAACTACTATAATACTGCCCCCTATGTACAAGAATATAACTACTATAATACTGCCCCCTATGTACAAGAATATAACTACTATAATACGGCTCCTATGTACAAGAATATAACTACTATAATACTGCTCCTATATACAAGAATATAACTACTATAATACTGCCCCCTATGTACAAGAATATAACTACTATAATACTGCTCCCTATATACAAGAATATAACTACTATAATACTGCCCCCTTTGTACAAGAATATAACTACTATAATACTGCCACCTTTGTACAAGAATATAACTACTGTAATACTGCTCCTATGTACAAGAATATAACTACTATAATACTGCTCCTATGTACAAGAATATAACTACTATAATACTACCCCATATATATACAAGAATATAACTACTATAATACTGCCCCCTTTGTACAAGAATATAACTACTATAATACTGCCCCCTATGTACAAGAATATAACTACTATAATACTGCCCCCTATGTACAAGAATATAACTACTATAATACGGCTCCTATGTACAAGAATATAACTACTATAATACTGCTCCTATATACAAGAATATAACTACTATAATACTGCCCCCTATGTACAAGAATATAACTACTATAATACTGCTCCCTATATACAAGAATATAACTACTATAATACTGCCCCCTTTGTACAAGAATATAACTACTATAATACTGCCACCTTTGTACAAGAATATAACTACTATAATACTGCTCCTATGTACAAGAATATAACTACTATAATACTGCTCCTATGTACAAGAATATAACTACTATAATACTACCCCATATATATACAAGAATATAACTACTATAATACTGCCCCCTTTGTACAAGAATATAACTACTATAATACTGCCACCTTTGTACAAGAATATAACTACTATAATACTGCTCCTATGTACAAGAATATAACTACTATAATACTGCTCCTATGTACAAGAATATAACTACTATAATACTGCTCCTATGTACAAGAATATAACTACTATAATACTGCCACCTTTGTACAAGAATATAACTACTATAATACTGCTCCTATGTACAAGAATATAACTACTATAATACTGCTCCTATGTACAAGAATATAACTACTATAATACTGCTCCTATGTACAAGAATATAACTACTATAATACTGCCCCTATGTACAAGAATATAACTACTATAATGCTGCCCCTATGTACAAGAATATAACTACTATAATACTGCTCCTATGTACAAGAATATAACTACTATAATACTGCCCCCTATGTACAAGAATATAACTACTATAATACTGCCCCTATGTACAAGAATATAACTACTATAATACTGCCCCCTATGTACAAGAATATAACTACTATAATACTGCCCCCTATGTACAAGAATATAACTACTATAATACGGCTCCTATGTACAAGAATATAACTACTATAATACTGCTCCTATATACAAGAATATAACTACTATAATACTGCCCCCTATGTACAAGAATATAACTACTATAATACTGCTCCCTATATACAAGAATATAACTACTATAATACTGCCCCCTTTGTACAAGAATATAACTACTATAATACTGCCACCTTTGTACAAGAATATAACTACTATAATACTGCTCCTATGTACAAGAATATAACTACTATAATACTGCTCCTATATACAAGAATATAACTACTATAATACTGCCCCCTATGTACAAGAATATAACTACTATAATACTGCTCCCTATATACAAGAATATAACTACTATAATACTGCCCCCTTTGTACAAGAATATAACTACTATAATACTGCCACCTTTGTACAAGAATATAACTACTATAATACTGCTCCTATGTACAAGAATATAACTACTATAATACTGCTCCTATGTACAAGAATATAACTACTATAATACTACCCCATATATATACAAGAATATAACTACTATAATACTGCCCCCTTTGTACAAGAATATAACTACTATAATACTGCCACCTTTGTACAAGAATATAACTACTATAATACTGCTCCTATGTACAAGAATATAACTACTATAATACTGCTCCTATGTACAAGAATATAACTACTATAATACTGCTCCTATGTACAAGAATATAACTACTATAATACTGCCACCTTTGTACAAGAATATAACTACTATAATACTGCTCCTATGTACAAGAATATAACTACTATAATACTGCTCCTATGTACAAGAATATAACTACTATAATACTGCTCCTATGTACAAGAATATAACTACTATAATACTGCTCCTATGTACAAGAATATAACTACTATAATACTGCTCCTATGTACAAGAATATAACTACTATAATACTGCTCCTATGTACAAGAATATAACTACTATAATACTGCCCCTATGTACAAGAATATAACTACTATAATACTACCCCCTATGTACAAGAATATAACTACTATAATACTGCCACCTTTGTACAAGAATATAACTACTATAATACTGCTCCTATGTACAAGAATATAACTACTATAATACTGCCCCCTATGTACAAGAATATAACTACTATAATACTGCCCCTATGTACAAGAATATAACTACTATAATGCTGCCCCTATGTACAAAAATATAACTACTATAATACTGCTTCTATGTACAAGAATATAACTACTATAATACTGCCCCCTATGTACAAGAATATAACTACTATAATACTGCCCCTATGTACAAGAATATAACTACTATAATACTGCCCCCTATGTACAAGAATATAACTACTATAATACTGCCACCTTTGTACAAGAATATAACTACTATAATACTGCTCCTATGTACAAGAATATAACTACTATAATACTGTCCTCTATGTACAAGAATATAACTACTATAATACTGCCCCTATGTACAAGAATATAACTACTATAATGCTGCCCCTATGTACAAAAATATAACTACTATAATACTGCTCCTATGTACAAGAATATAACTACTATAATACTGCCCCCTATGTACAAGAATATAACTACTATAATACTGCCCCTATGTACAAGAATATAACTACTATAATACTGCCCCCTATGTACAAGAATATAACTACTATAATACTGCCACCTTTGTACAAGAATATAACTACTATAATACTGTTCCTATGTACAAGAATATAACTACTATAATACTGCCACCTTTGTACAAGAATATAACTACTATAATACTGTTCCTATGTACAAGAATATAACTACTATAATACTGCCCCTATGTACAAGAATATAACTACTATAATACTGCTCCTATCTACAAGAATATAACTACTATAATACTGCTCCTATGAAACAGTCATATTTTTTACTACCTTTATGAAGTAATGTTGTTTTCCTGATGCAGATTTGTTGGTAAAACCTTCAGTCTTTATCCTGACTGGCTACAACCTGATCTCGCCTTTTATCCGCTCACATATGAGGAGGTTCGGTGCCGTCTGTTATCATTTTCCGGTGGGATTAATTTAAACATCAAAATCAAGCTGTTTTGGTTTCAGCTTTGCAGCGTCAGTCGGGGGATTGTGAGCAGTTTTATGAGATTCTTGATGTGTTGCTGTTTCTTTTACTTTCCTTTGCTCTTCTATCCATACTTTATTATGCACTTTTATGAAATGAGGTGATATCTTTTTCCTGATATTATGGTCATACCCCCAAATCATATATGTGTCATTAAAGGTCTTCTGATTAGGAGTCACCCATGAGCTGTTACTATGTAACGATTGTAAAAAGTTACCACAATTGTGGTAATTTTTTTAAAAATGGGTAGAAAATGGAAACCTTTCACTGACATGAGCTAGAAAATGACTGGGCAATTCTTCAAAATGTCTTGCTGTATACTGTCTTTTAAAGGAGTTATCCAACACTGTAACTTCGATGGTCTTTCTATAGCTCCTTAAATTATGTTTTTATATATAATTGATGGGTGACGCTTCAACCAAAACCGCTCAATTATTTACCCAGGTATAGCGCCATATATCTCATTGTGGCAGTGCCTGGTACTGCAGCTCACAACAATTCACTTTCACTAAAGTCAATGAAAAGATAGATGACACAGCCCCTTGTTTGACTGATTGATGGGGATCCTAAGAGTTGGACCCCTTACAATCTGATATTAATGACCTATACTACAGATTGGCAATCGATGTTACCATATTGAATAAAAACTTTAAGTTCCTGTAACCCTTCCAGTCCATGATGTGATGCTCCCAATTCTGGGCTAGCGAGCTGGAAGCAATTCATGAAAGCAAGATGGCAACCAGATGCAAGAGGGGCATAAGAAAATAAGAAGTAGTAATGTTGGATAAAGATAGGAAGGAATGGGACAAGTATTGTGAGTTGTGTTGGGGAGATGAAGTCATGGTCCATCCAGCAGGGCAAGAAATCCTCCGCTGCGACCAAGTGCTGGAAGGTCCAGCAGAAGACAACCCCATTTGTGGTCCATCACTCACCGCTATTTCCGATGAGATGATTCACAAATAACTTTTTAGATCTGATTGAGGACATGCACGTGTCCTGACTATATGGAGGGCGATCCTGACAGTCACCCCCTCATCATCCCCGGTCTTATACTCTCTATTGGAATTTTCCTTTTTTCTTGACAGCTTCAAAGTTTTCTTACAGATCAAGGAAAACTTCTGCTATGAATAGACGCTGATTATCTAATTGCAAACAAAAGGAAAAAAAAAAAGTGGTGCCATGACACTTCATAGCATCTGTAAAAGTGACGCCATCTCATGTGAAGGAGGCGGAATCGATAAACTGTGATTTGTTTTGTATTTTTAGATTTACCTTCAGTTTGCTGGATTTATATTCGTCCAATTCTATATTGTTTCTTAAAGTCTATGCATGCCACCAATATGAAATTTTATATATATGTATACAGTGGGGGGAAATAAGTATTTGATCCCTCGCTTTAATTTTAACAAACATTGAGATATAGAATATCCCAAAATAAAATCAAGAAAATCACATTGTATAAATTAGATGAATTTATTTGCATTTTGCAGTGAGAAATAAGTATTTGATCCCCTATAAACCATTAGGAGTTCTGTCTGCTACAGACCAGTTAGACGCTCCTAATCAACTCGTTACCTGCATTAAAGACAGCTGTCTTACATAGTCACCTGTATAAAAGACTCCTGTCCACAGACTCAATTAATCAGTCGCACTCTAACCTTTACAACATGGGCAAGACCAAAGAGCTTTCTAAGGCTGTCAGGGACAAGATCATAGATCTGCACAAAGCTGGAATGGGCTACAAAACCATAAGTTATGACGCTGGGTGAGAAGGAGACAACTGTTGGTGCAATCGTAAGAAAATGGAAGAAATACAAAATGACTGTCAATCGACATCGATCTGGGGCACCATGCAAAATCTCACCTCGCGGGGTATCCTTGATCATGAGGAAGGTAAGAGATCAGCCTAAAACTACACAGGGGGAACTTGTTAATGATCTCAGGCAGCTGGGACCACAGTCACCAAGAAAACCATTGGTAACACATTACGTCTTAAAGGTTTAAAATCCTGCAGTGCCCGCAAGGTCCCCCTGCTCAAGAAGGCACATGTGCAGGCCCGTCTGAAGTTTGCCAATGAACACCTGGATGATTCTGTGAGTTATTGAGAGAAGGTGTTGTGGTCAGATGGGACAAAAATTGAGCTCCTTGGCATTAACTCAACTCTCCGTGTTGGAGTAAGAAGGAGGATGAGTACAACCCTAAGAACATCGTCCCAACCGTGAAGTATGGTGGGGGAAACATTATGCTTTGGGGGTGCTTTTCTGCAAAGGGGACATGACAACTGCACCGTACTGAAGGGAAGATGGATGGGGTCATGTATCGTGAGATTTTGGCCAACAACCTTCTTTCCTCAGTAAGAGCACTGAAGATGGGTCATGGCTGGGTCTTCCAGCAAGACAATGACCCAAAACATACTGAAAAGGCAACAAAGGAGTGTCTCAAAAAGAAGCACAGTAAGGTCATGGAGTGGCCTAGCCAGTCTCCAGACCTTAATCCCATAGAAAACTTATGGAGGGAGTTGAAGCTCTGAGTTGACAAGCAACAGCCTCAAAATATTAATGATTTAGAGATGATCTGCAAAGAGGAGTGGACCAAAATTCCTCCTGACTAGTGTTGATCAAGCACTAAAATGCTCGGGTGCTCGAAGCTCGAGCCGAGCACATCGTGATACTCGGGTGCTCGACCCGAGCAACGAGCCCAATGTAAGTCTATGGGAAACTCGAGCATTTTTCAGTCGGCTCCCCCCTGCGGTCTGCAGAAGGTCTAAAAATTGCCCAAATCCATGGGAACAGTGCTCAAATGAAACATGGCAGGCAGGCAGAATATATAAGCAGGCAGGGTATATAGGAGGGTGCATGAAAAACATAGCAGGGCACTCGGACCACGCTAGTGCCCTCCAATTTTCACGCACCCGTCTCTTTAAAAAAGCCGGCAATTCATCAGCCGCATACAGTTATAACATCGGTACCACACTTCAGAACAGAAAGAATAGAGCATCACACATAGATTAGATAGATAGAAACATGTCAGTCACATATATAATAAGTACAGTGATAGTGTTGATTACTGTACTTGTCATTTTAGTGTTAACATAAAGGATTTATTTAAAAAAAAATTGGCGTGGGGTTCCCCGTAATTTTAGTCTTTAGCAGAGGTTAAGCAGACGGCTGGGGCAGATGTTTGAAGCCTGGGAAGGGGGTAATACCCACGGAGCTTCCCAGGCTACTAATATCAGCCCCCAGCTGAATACCTAGCCTTTACTAGCTATTAAAATGAGGGACCCCAAAAAAAATGATGTGGGGTCCCCCTATTTTAATAGCTAGCAAAGGCTAGGCAGACAGCTGGGGGCTGATATTAATAGCCCAGGAAGGGTGCCATGAATATTGGCCCCCTCCCAGGCTAGAAACACCAGCCGTAGCCGCCCCAGAAATGGCGCATCCATAGGATGCACCAATTCTGGCACTTAGCCTCGCTCTTCCCACTGCCCTGTAGCAGTGGCAGTGGGGTAATAGGGCTGGGGTTGATGTCAGCTTATAATGCCAGCTGACATCAAGCCCAGGTTAGTAATGGAGAGGCGTCTATAAGACACCCCCATTACTAACCCCATAGTCAATGTTAAAAAAAAACACAACACCCAGAATAAAGTCCTTTAATTGAAATAAACACACAATTCTTTATTGTTCTAAATTAAACCATACTTACTGTCACGCCCATTTCAGCTGAAGCCAATGTCTTCTGCAATAAAAGTAAAATAATAAACCAACCTCATCCTTACCTTTCCATGGTTCCCAGGACGGCTTCAGCTCTGCTACATCGAGATGACAGGCTGGACCGCAGCAGAACGCCGCCATCCAGCTTGCCATGCCGTAGAGATACTGTGACCCGCCCATTGGTGACCCTGTCATGTGATCGCGGGTCACTGATGGGTGGTCATGACAACCCTGGGTCTGCAGCAGACACCAGTGGTTGTCAGGTAAAGATTACTATGAGCGCCACCTAGTGAGCGGCGCTCATAGCACAGGAGCATTTCTGCTACATAGAGGTGATCTGTTCATCACCTCTATGTAGCAGAAGTGATCAGACAGTTGCTGCTTCTCGTCTCCTATGGAGACTATAGAAGCATGCAAAAAGTTTAAAAAAAAATGTTTTTAAAAATATTAAAAAAATTAAAAAAATATAAAAGTTTAAATCACCCCCCTTTTGCTCCATTCAAAATAAAATAATAAAAAATAAACCCCACATACACATATTTAGTACCGCCGCGTTCAGAATCGCCTGATCTATCAATATAAAAAAGAATCAATCCAATTGGTAAACGGCGTAATGAGAAAAAAATTCTAAATGCCAGAATTACGTTTTTTTGGTCGCCGCAACATTGCAATAAAATGCAATAACGGGTGAACAAAACATTGGATCTACCCCAAAATGGTATTAATAAAAACATCAGCTCGGCACACAAAAAACAAGCCCTCATCCGGCCCCAGATCCCAAAAACTGGAGACGCTACGGGTCTCGGAAAATGGTGCCATTTTTTAAAATTTTTTTTTAGCAAACTTTTGATTTTTTTTTCGCCACTTAAATAAAAAAGAACCTATACATATTTGGTATCTACGAACTCATAATGACCTGGAGAATAAGAATGGCAGGTCAGTTTTAGCATTCAGTGAACGTGGTAAAAAAAAAAAAAAAAAAACATCTGTGGTATTGCATTTTTTTTGCAATTTCACTGCACTTGGAATTTTTTTCCCATTTTCCAGTACATGATATGGTAAAACTAATAATGGTGTTTAAAAGTACAACTCGTCCCGCAAAAAATAAGCCCTCACATGGACATATTGACCAAAAATAAAAAAGCTATGGCTCTGGGAACAAGGGCAGCAAAAAACGAAAATGCAAAAATGGAAAATCCCAAGGTCGCGAAGGGGTTAATATCAGCCCCCAGCTGTCTGCCTAGCCTTTGCTAGCTATTAAAATAGGGGGACCCCACGCCATTTTTTTTGGGTCCCTCATTTTAATAGCTGGTAAAGGCTATGTATTCAGCTGGGGGCTGATATTAGTAGTCTGGGAAGCTCCGTGGGTATTACCCCCTTCCCAGGCTTCAAACATCTGCCCCAGCCGTCTGCTTAACCTCCGCTAGAGACTAAAATTACGGGGAGCCCCACGCCAATTTTTTTTTTTTAATAAATCCTTTATTTTAACACTAAAATGACAAGTACAGTAATCAACACTGTCACTGTACTTCTTATATATGTGACTGACATGTTTCTATCTATCTAATCTATGTGTGATGCTCTATTCTTTCTGTTCTAAATTGTCGGGTACCGGTGTATGCCGCTGATGAATTGCCGGCTTTTCATGTTTCACTGTGAGCAATGTTCCCATCGATTTGGGCAACCACTGTAATGCCACAACCACCATGGCTGTGACATTACAGTGAGTGGCAGACAATCCCTGCATGACTGGTGCTCTAAATAGCACCAAACATGCAGGACGGGGACCCGAGGTCCCGCCCGAGCATCGCACAAGTACTCGGCGAGCTCCGAGCATCTCGAGTACTGAGACGCTTGGGCGAGTACCGAGCACTGGCGAGCATGCTCATTCATCACTACTCCTGACTAGTGATGAGAGAGTATGCTCGGCCGAGAACCGAGTGGTTACAGCGTGCTCGGCCTTTAAGTTTTCGTCGCGCCGTGAACATGATTTGTGACCGTTTGACAGCTTTAATATATGCGAGGAATGCCTGTTTTTCCAGTAAAGGTGGGTTACCTTTAGTAAATAACATTTCTCTGAGTTTTAGAATGTGATCTTCATTCTTTCTTTCATTTTCAGTTTGTTTTCTCTGCCCTCCCTGAGTCTGTAGATACTTTCTCTCTTCTTTACCGCAGATCTGCATACAACCTCCTCCCACTCACTGTTGTAATCTCTAACATTGAAGAAAGAAGAATGGGAAGATCAGAGAACAGTAAGAACCAGGAGCAGGAGCTTTATTGGATTTGTACCATTTTTGCAGAGCACTGAACAAAACAAAAGACTTACAGACACTCTGCAGCTGCAAAACAGTAGAAAATTTTTAATGAAGACCGTCAAGATTATCGCAGTTCGGGAAGGTCATGCAGAACCACCCACTGAGATCTCTTGAGCGAACAGCTCTCTGCTGCCCCCTATCGTCTGGACAATTACACGATTGGCCGAGGATTAATGTAGGAGGCTGCAGGCTGTTTGCATTAACAGGCTAGGTATTGGCAAACTAACATCTAACTAACGCATATGGTACATCTCCGGATTCCAACACATAGAATATATGTATATAACCCCGTAAGAATACGGCTAACTTCACGATAACCCAAGAAAGATTATTAGCTGCCACCACCACCAGCTTTTATACAGGCTGACTGGACGCCGGGTTCTGGTTCTGGTAGCGTATGGCTTCAGGGCGTAGTTTACAGAACACAAGGAACAGAACTATTACATTTTGTATTTAAATAGGAAGTGTTTATAGAAAATATACAAAAGATTTTACAAAGGGGACAAAACAATACAGAATATACAGTTCCATAAAATAAAAGGATAAACAAAGAAAACTTACTAGACCTGATGTCACAACAATGGCTTCAAATTTAGTGAGGGAGGCTCTCCAAGGAGAAAAATGGAGAAAAACTGTGCCTCCAAGTACTGACATGCCCAAAAGTTGGCAGTTGCCTTTTATAAGCTCCTAAGTTACAACCACACCCCCTCCCATCATTAGTCCTACAGGGTTGGACTTTTCAGTTTCAGAAAATTATGAGATTCCCTAAATTGACTATATTTTTGCTTCGAAAAGTTGCATGTGCTTGATATCGACGTCATATTTGTATCATAATTTTATCTTTACATAGAGACCAAATATGCCAAGTGTAGCCTCGTCTATGAGGTCCATATTCAATTGACACGATTCTGGTCATCGTGCAGTGACTTGACACTATGCTTTGCATTCGCCACTTCATCACAATTCCAAAAATATGATTTTCCTATCTATTGGATCGACGCAGTTCATGCAAACCTCCCTTCTTATTTTTCTGGTGAGCAGACAAAGAAAATCCCAAATCTTTACCCTTCTAAATCTCTTATCTCGATCGTAAATCTAATCCACATTCCTGAAGCCCTGCATCTGTTCAGCCATTGCCATTGGAGTAAATATGGTTACCAAAGGAGGGGGTCAGCCACACAGAGGAGAGTGCAAGCTCTTCTCTCATCTCTGAAAGCATTTTACTTTTCTCCATGACAAAGACAGTTCAGAAAGTTGCTTAACTTTGCATTTAGGAAGTAAGAAAGACATTCAAGAAAGGGGCTGGAAGCAAGGGAAGCTGGATGGAAGCCCCACATGACCGGGATGGGCCACGAGGGTGGAATTTTTGAGATAAAGGATCAGGATTGGGTATTAGAGCTGAGGGGCGGGCAGTTGGTGGTGGGAGGGTGAGTATATCAAGAAAAAGTGCGGGAAATTAGTCAGTCCGGCAGGGAAGTTACAGAAGAAAGTTCACCAAAAAAAAAAAAATAAAAATTTTTAATATCTGCTCACCCATTGTTCTGGACACTGACCGGGCGTAATGGAGACCGTGGAATCTCTGTTTAGCAGACTGTGGGATGCGGCTCGATCCAGGCGTGGAGGGTGGCTGGAGGCAAAGCTTTAAGGGTTGCTGCATGGCTCATCTGAGGAATCAGCGGCGGGGTCAGGAAGAAGGGCAAGGAGAACGCGGCCCCCCGAGAGGCTTTTGCCAGAGACTCCCACGTGCTGCAGACGCAGGCTGCGGAGCCCCTCATGGGACCCTGAGCCAGGTGAGCCCGGCGGCGGAACCCCCCTGCCGTTGCGCCCGCCGCTGCAGGAATCCGCCCAGCCGGCCTGTGGGCGCTTCCGTCAGCGGATCGCTAGCAGGGTCTGGACCGAAGGCCCCACCGGAAGTGCGGCCTGCTCCGGCGGCGCGCCGCAATAATAGAGCCCGGGCCGCGCCGGAAGCAAGGCCCGCACTAGAGCCGCGTCACCAGTCTGGGGGCGTGGCTTCGCCGGAAGTTCGGCCCGCGTCACTTCCTGTACACGTGACCGGGCCGGACAGGAAGTTGTGGGGCAGCGATGACGCTGGCCCCCGTAAACAGGGCCAGCAGCGGTTCACGGCGGCGGACGGCCGTTATAAAAAAAAAAAAAAAAGAAGGGCCAGGAGGAGCAGCAGCGCGGCAGGCACACCTGGCGATGTACCAGTCGGGGTGCCTGCCAGTCAAATCGACAGTGGAGGACAGTATGGCGTTTTTTGGGCAGGCAGCGGCAGTTTGGAGACCTGTTGCCTGGCCCCAGTCACCGGAGTCACGGTAGCAGAGCGGCGGGGAGCAGCATGGAGCTGCCTGGCAGCCCCCCCCCACAGATCAGCACAGACTGGGCTGGGGGGCCCAGGTCCAGAGGTCGTGCTGGATCACGGACGGCAGGAAGGATCGGTGCAGAAACGTGCAGCAGACGAGCTGCGGGGGCATCGGCACGTGCTCAGGTCCCCCCTGGTGACGAGGAGGCCAGGGGCGCGGGCCTTGAGCAACAGCGAGAGGGAGGATCGGAATACGGAGAGGATCAGGACGACCCAAGGAATCGGCAGGACTCAGGACGTACGGCTGGCGGGGACACAGCACCTGCGCAGCTCCGTGAGTATGCGTCTATGTTTGTTTTGTCACCCACTGTGTCTGTAGCGGATGGGGTAGGGGATAGGCAGTTGGCAGGGCCCTGTGGTGTAAATGTTAGGGGGAGGCGTGGTTAGATGTCGTGGGGCTCAGGGATAATTTGGCAAACATGTCACAAATTCTGGCTAGTTTAGGCACTGGTGGAGCCAGTGAGGCAGGGTTATCTCCGATGGGGGCTTGGTTACCCGGTCGACGTGTGGCGTCGCAGGTGGGGAGTGAATCGGCAAGGGCGGCGGTGTGTACTGGAGGGGACTTTAGGGGGTATCGGTTTCTGTACAGACAGAAAAGGATAAAGCGGATGCCGTAAAACTGGATGATAGGGCGAAAGGGGAGGTATACGTGTGCTTTGAGGGGCAGCTGGGCACATTTAAAAAAATAAATAAATAAAGAGGTTAAAGAAAAAAATTGGGCGGGATGAATTTGTAGAATTTTTTTCCCTACTTTCTCTTGAAAAGTTTAATTTGGACAAGGGAGAAAAGGACGACAGCAAAAAAAAAAAATAAATAAATAAAAAAAAATAAATAAATAATAATAATAATAATAATAAAATGGAGGAAGAAAAGCGTAGGTGGAGGTTCATTCCTCAGACGTTTGTTAATTGGTTGCAAGCTTTTGCAATAATGGCTAGTGTCATTGGGAGAAAAGCTCCGGATAATTCCTCAGGCTTATTTTGCTACCTGGATGCTATAGGGGAGGCTCATCGCACATAGGGGGGCCAGACATGGTTACGATACGACTAGCAATATCGGCAGAGGAAGGCAGTCCGCCCGGAGATTAGATGGGATCAAAGGACATCGGGTTGTGGCTGAAAGTTGTGGCTCCGGTGAGGTATGGGCAGTCCTTTCACGGGAGCAGCGGTAGTGGGAACTAATCGGCAGGACACGGGGGAAGTAGTCAGAGTGCACAAAGAAGGAAGCGGGATCTTGCTGGCAATTTAATGATGGCCAGTGTAAGTATGGGAACTCCTGCAAATTTAAACATGTGTGCTCCCATTGCAACGGTATTTCACACGGAGCATCTAAATGCTTTAAGAAGGGTAATGGAAAAATGCCAATGGGTACCGGTCAAGGGGGTGACTCCGGTGAGGGTTCACGAGATGGCCCCCTTTCGAAGTAGGTATCCAGATCAGTTGAAGGCTAAGGCCATTTCAGATGGTCTTTTTTGGAAGGTTTTAGAATTCCTCCTCCTGATCATGAGGTCCCCTTTTCTCTTAAAAAAGTGATGTCGGCTTCCCTTCATCCGGAAGTGGTTAGCTTGAAACTGGCAAAGGAGGTGGAATTGGGCAGGATGGCTGGTCCGTTTCAGGATTTACTTAGCAGCAGGGTGATTGTTTCGCCGTTGGGGGTCGTGCCCAAAAAGAGGCTAATAAGTTTCATTTGATTCAGCATTTGTCATACCCTAAGGGTTTTTTTTCGGTGAATGATGGCATTGCTCAGGAATTATGTTCGGTGGATTATTCAGCATTCGATGCGGCGGTGGGATGGGTGTGGAGATATGGGCCAGGATCGTTGCTAGCTAAAACTGATATGGAATTGGCATTTGGATTGCTGTCAGTACATCCGGATAGCCTCCCATTGTTAGGTTGTTTTTGGAAAGGGGGAATACTACGTGGACAGGTGTTTGCATATGGGCTACGCAATTACGTGTTCCCAGTTTTAAACGTTTAGTACCTTTTTGGAATGGGTGGTGAGGGACCTGGCATCAGTTCAGTCGGTCATTCATTATTTGGATGACATTTTGTTTATAGGCCCTCAACAATCGTTGTTGTGTAGGACTTTGTTAGGAACTATGGTGTGGGTAGCGGAGCATTTTTTGGCATACCTTTGGCAGGAAATTTAAAAAAAAAAAAAAACAGAGGGACCTTGCACCTTGTTAACTTTTTGGGCATCCTAATTGATACGGAGAGGATGGAGTGTCGGTTACCTGATGATAAATTGAGTTTGCTCAAGCAGGAGGTCGATAGAGTCAGGAGGTTGCGTAAGGTGACGCTGAAGGAGCTCCAATCCCTGTTAGGTCATTTGAATTTCGCATGCAGCATTATGCCAATGGGCAGGATATTTTGTCGCGGGTTGGCAAGGGCGACAGCAGGAGTGCGGGCCCTCCATCATTTCATTCGTTTAAATAAGGATCACAAGGAGGATTTGAAGGTTTGGAAAATGTTTTTTGGAAAATTATAATGGCAGGTCATTAATTCAGCACGAGTTTTTGAGCAGTCGTGATTGTGAGATTTTTTACAGATACTGCAGGAGGTGCTGGTGTAAAAATTCCTTCGCAGATGCATTGTCTCGTTTTCAGTGGGATCGTTTTTTGGGCGCTAGCACCAGAGGCGGAGGACGTGGGACAGGAATGCCCTTCGCATTTGTGGCAGCTGGTTATGGAGGAGTGGGGACGTTTAATACGAGAGTCCATTACGAGGCAGACCTGGTCCTCATACGAGGCATCGTGGCGAGTATGGAAATGTTGGATAATGCAGTGGGGTTTGGTGGAGAATGTCGGTGATGGGGAGACGGCGGTGTTCTTTCTTGTAGGTAGGGCAGCGGAGATTGGATGGTCTGTTTCAAAAGTGGGGATAAGAGATGTTACAAAGTCCTTTTTAGTGTAGCAAGCACTTAGGGGCTTTAGGAGAGGAGATAAGGGGCTGGATAAAAGAAGACCGGTGACTTTTAAAATCTTGGAACGTTTGGGTTTAGTGTTAGACGAAACTTGTTGTTCAGTTGTGAAGCCACATTGTTTAGGTTAACCTTTTCGTTAGCGTTTTTTGGTGCGCTGAGATTGTCTGAATCGGTGGCACCAAGTAGACTGGCAATTTTGGCCTGGGCGAGTGGGTTCCTTATTATGTCATGAAAATGGGGACTTTTCTTAAATAGCAGTATTTAAGAAAGGAGTTTGGGAGTTGGGGCTTTCGCCCGGAGGTGTACGGGTCACATTCTTTTAGAATTGGCGCGGCGTCAGAAGCCAATGGCTTGGGCTTAGGCAAGGATGTGACAAAGCGGATAGGGAGGTGGAGTTCTGATCGTTATTTGTCCTTTGTGCGGCATTAGGTACAGGGGGCTGAGGTTTGTTTTTCATCTTGTTAAGTATTGAATACATTGTGGTTGTTTGTTGCAGATGGTGTCCCATTGTTAGCGTGGATTCTGGGACATTCCTTCGTCCACTGGGGGTGTTGCGAGCGGACGGGAGGCCAGACGGTAGGCAGTTGGGTTTTAGGAGAGAGCAAGTTGTGGTTCGGTGGCTCGTCTCCAGAGGCATGGTATGGAGAAGGGTGCTGCCTGAATTTCATAAGGCAGCCCGTTTGGTTCGGACGCTGGATATTTTGGTGGTGCATATGGGGGGGAATGACTTAGGGGCTCGCCCGGTCAGGGAACTGATGAGGGACATTCGATTTAATTTTTAAGGTTATGGACATCCTTTCCTGTGGTGTTGATGGTCTGGTCTGACATTGTGCCAAAAAAAAAAAAAAAAAAAAAAAAAAGGTGGAGGGAGGCTAGATCTTTGAAGGGGATTAATAGGGTGAGAGTGAGGTTAAATAGAGCCATATCAGCCTTTGTGTCCAGGAACGGGGGAGTAAGCGTTCGACATTTTGAACTCGAGGCGGGAGTTGGAAATTTTTGGGCAAATGATGGTGTACATTTGAATTACATTGGTACAGATTTGTGGGCATTGGTTATACAGGAGGGGAATGAGAGGGCTTTGGCGATTTTTTGGGGCACTCACGAGCCTGAGGTGGTCAGGGCTGTTCGTTGGTGGCGGGGGGTGGGGTTCTTGGAGTTGGCACAGAAGTGTCGGTGGGAATAATTTGGTTAAAATTACAGCCAATTGGTTAATTGAGCGGGGTGATCTGGCATTTGGTTTTTGGGCTCTGGACGGGGTTTTACCCTGGGAGCTTTTGGTGCTCTTGAGCTGGTGATGGACGGCTGAGGGTAATATGGTGGTTCCAGTTCGGTTTAATTTATGCCAGATCTAATTTTTAACTCCAAGAACCCTCCCTTCTTATTTATTTATAACACTGTTAATGTGTTAATGTTGTTTGTTAATAAAATGGCCGCTGTGGCCAAATTTATCCAAAGAAATTACAGGTGCAGTGTTTTTATTTGTGGGAAAAGGTGAGTGCTGGAAAATGGGAGGAACAGGTTAAACGGTGGAACCCGGGTTGGCCGTACACGGTCATGAAGGTTTACATGACTTTTATGTTTTGACTTTGCAATAAGGTGCAATTTATTGCCCACCCAAAAGTTGTAGCTACAGGGGGAGCCGAGATTGTAGTCTTAACCAGGCCTGAGGAATCACATGAGAGGATGTGTTATAAACAGCACATGGTGTGTACGGGCCCTGTTACAGATTAAATGGGCATGAGTTACCCCCTATGCTTGGTGCCTTTAACACGTCTGACCCCGACAGATCACCAGAGTTGGGGACTTGTATCCCTTTTTCTCCCCTTATTTCTTATGTGGCTTGAAGATGGCAGCCGAGTGCAGCAATATTTTCAGGTATCTTCAGATCTGTCACGTCCCACAATGCAGTAAATTAGTTATGAATGCAAAAAAATGGCTAAAAAGAAAAGTAAAGCAAATAATTGTAGATGTGGAAATAAGGTGGTCCGGAGAGCCCTCCCATCCAGCACACTCCTCAAAATCTGCTCCTGTCTGCCCTCTGCTCCCTCACCCTCCAGGCACTCAGCAGCCCTGTGTATCTGGACATACAGTACAGACCAAAAGTTTGGACACACCTTCTCATTTAAAGATTTTTCTGTATTTTCATGACTATGAAAATTGTACATTCACACTGAAGGCATCAAAACTATGAATTAACACATGTGGAATTATATACTTAACAAAAAAGTGTGAAACAACTGAAAATATGTCTTATATTCTAGGTTCTTCAAAGTAGCCACTTTTTGCTTTGATGACTGCTTTGCACACTCTTGGCATTCTCTTTATGAGCTTCAAGAGGTAGTCACCGGAAATGGTCTTCCAACAATCTCTAAGGAGTTCCCAGAGATGCTTAGCCTCTTGAAGCTCAAGAGAATTCATAGTTTTGATGCCTTCAGTGTGAATGTACAATTTTCATAGTCATGAAAATACAGAAAAATCTTTAAATGAGAAGGTGTGTCCAAACTTTTGGTCTGTATACAGCCACTGGCTGGCGTCCGGTTCATGCAGCTTTACATGGGCCCTCTTATTCACTATAACAATGGTTGGACAATACATTTCAGGCACTTTTTACCTTTTGTATTATGCCAACTTCCTTTTAGATTGTAAGCTCTTGCGAACAGAGTCCTCACTTGAATTGTTGAACCACGTTTTACTCTGTAACATCAGCTATAGTCTGTATTTGTATCCTCCAAATTATAAAATGCTGTGAAATATGTTGGTGCTATATAAATAAAATATATTATGATCGCGTTCATCATCATCAGAGAAGTATGCTTGTTTCTCCACTTATGAGCCACTTTTTCTCCACCCCCACTTCATGATTTCACAATTTACTGCTAAAATGCATCATGGTCAAAATAAGACCAACTCGGGGAGGGATCAGGTTACAGCTGCCTGTTGGAATCTATACAAAGGGGAAGATATAAGAGAGAGGCACAGACATACACTGACCTCTGCTCCTTTCTAGTTAGTGTTTTATTTCACTCTAGAACTGGATTTAGTAAGATTGCTCAGTACTGCTGTATAATGTCCTCCATGCTGCTACTTCTTGTAAGTGTTTTATCTCACATCAGAGGTGGTTTCAAAGTTACACTGCTCAGTAATGCTACATGAAATACTCCATGCTGCTGCTTTCTAGTTAGTGTTTTATCTCACCAAGAGATGGATTTACAACTACACTGCTCAATAATGATCCATAATGTCATCCATCCTGCTGCTTTCTAGTAAGTGTTTTACTTCACTCCACAGATGGATTCACAGCTACACAGCTCAGTACTTCTGAATAATGTTCTCCATGGTGCTATTTCTTGTATGTGTTTTATCTCACACCAGAACTGGAATCACAGCTACATTGCTCAGGAGTGCTATATAATGTACTCCATACCTCTGCTTTCTAGTTAGTGTTATTATCTCACCCAAGAGCTGGACTCCCAACTACACTGCTCAATAATGCTACTGCTGCTTTCTAGTAAGCGTTTTACTTCACCCCAGAACTGGATTCACAGTTATACTGCTCAGTACTGCTGTATAATGTCCTCCTTGGTGCTACTTCTTGTAAACCTTTTATCTCACACCAGAGCTGGATTCAAGGTTACACTGCTCAGTAATGTAAAATAATGTCCGCCATGTTGCTGCTTTTTATTAAACTTTAATCTCACACCAGAAGTGGATTCACAGCTACACTGCTCAGTGCTTCTGTATCATGCCTTCCATGCCGCTGCTGCTTCTGAATCTGTGCTATATAGACACAGGAGAGCAGGAATCCCTCATGTCTGTGTATGGGAGACATCATAGCAGCTCGTCTCCATCCACAAGCTCAGAGATAACTGTAAAGTAGACAGAACCTGCAGAAAGAAAAACCAAACGATAATAGGCCAGAAATAATGTTATCCCTCAGGTCTACACACATGACAACTAGAGGCGAGCAGACTGATTTGTGGAGCGTCCGGGAGTCGTCCACTCACCTCTAATGAAAGCTTATTCTGAACAGTCACTGAAAAGTACTGGTACATTTTAAAGGATTAGAAAAACATTGTTGCTTTCTTACAAAGAGAGCGCCATACGACTACACAGGTTACTAGTGGTATTACAGTGCAGTACTTTACACAGCACATGAACCTGTTTTTTTTTTGTAGAAAGCACCCCTGTATTTTACAGCCCCTTTAAGACAACTGAGAATGACAGAGAAGCATCTGAGAAAGGAGAAACCTCGGACTCCAAGAGCAGAGCCTGGAGCAGCAAAGGCACCGGATGCACTTACACCGGAGCGGCGTCGCTGGCCTCCTCATTCTCATACATCCATTACTGCTCCTTGAATGCAATTCCTTCCTATATTTCCCGGGAGCTTCCCTCTAGAGCCGACCACTTGTTCTACAAGTCCTTTTAGATGAAATACTAATCCACATCGAATGTTTCCAATCCCTTAATGTATCTGTACATTTACAACTCATCCCATCGCTGCTCTCCTTCCAGATATACATTAAGGTCATTTTGTTTGTTTTTTTCCTGATCTGTTTTACGAGCTGCTGTCGACCAGGCAGATTCTGGGCACTTTCATTTATTTATGTGCTCCCGGAGATCAGGTCTGTTGCTGCAGTTTTAATTATCCCAACAGGCAGAAAAACTTCAGTGCCGAATACGAGGCATGCAGCAGACAAAGGACATGTCGAAGTCCGCGCCGCCGCGCTTTGATGTCTGTGGAGCTGGAGCCGTACCTGTTGTTTAAATTCCCCAAACCTATTACACAGCCAACCTCACCGCCCGCTTTACTTCTTAGATCTCACTTGGTTTCCACTAACACAATGGTGAAGGTGAGATACTCAGTTAACTCCTAAACTGTGGGAGAAGCTGCAGGAAACCAACCCAAAACGCGTTGGCCAAAGCGTGTGCATACCGGAGAGGCGGCTGTTTTCGGGCACATAAAAAAAAGTGGGATCCTAGTTTAGGAAGTCTACACCCTAGGGGGGTGACTAGATCCTAAAAAAAATACACAACCACAAAGAGTACACACAAAAATCATCCGATCCCTTCACAAAACTGATAATAGGTCCCATCCAACACGAGAACTTCATTAGATGGAGACATTCTCCTCTACTTGGTAACACGAAGATGATGAAGAGGGAGTGGAGCAACACATGACAGCAGTACCAGACTACACAAGGTTTGGTTGTATTCTACAGCCATGGAAACGCATAGGTCTGCATTGGAGCTGTATATGTGACACCCCAGGGGTCTGGTTGTCACAGTGATAGAGATATTACGTCTGAGAGCAGGTGGGAGGTCCTTTGGTCAGGGATCCTGTGCATGCCACACCTCCTGCCCAGCCTTGGGAGGGGAAGAACTTCCCCTGTATAAACTCGGGGCTGAGGCAGGGTGAGTGAGTCCAGGAAGAGTAGAGACAAGAGCAGCATAGGAAGCAGCAGAGTCACAAGGAGTCAGGGGCTGGCAGCTAAAGAGCTCGCCCTGACTAAGAAGATTCTTTACCGGACCCGGAGTCCGAGGCTGTGGGGACTAACTTCTACCCAGCAGCAGAATCCGTCAGGCAGGGGATTTCAGGTCCCCTGGCCCAGAAGCCCGAAGGCCCGGTCACACGCGTGGGACCAGCACCGCCATCGTGGAGCGGAAGCCATTAGAAGGCCCCGAGTCACCGGCCATACGGGTGAGCACCACACGGTACACTCAGGGACGTGGGCTACTTACATCAGCTTCTAGCAAGGTAGCCAGAAGAGTACAGTCAGCTTGGGAGGCCTACAACTACGCCTGGCCAGGGGAGATCCCATCTGCTCAAGGACTGACCAGGCCCCGTTCGCTAGCAAGTACTCCGGGAGGGTCTATCGTTGTTACCAGTAAAGACCCTGAACGCTACCATACCGTCTCTGAGTGGTTCCTGCTACCCCCATCATCCACGTCGGCTGCCCTGAGGCCATACCCCTCCCGTTGGGGGTTATACTATCACGCTGCACCATCCTTCCACCGGCCTCAGCGGTCTGCCCTGCAGCAGCAGCCCCCTGGCTGCATTCAACGGGTGGCGTAGTCATCAACCATTTTCTACCGCTAACAGACTGCCGTCCAGTTTGACTCCCTGGGCACGGACCGGGTCATCGCCACGAGACTACAACCCTAAACAGATCCGGCTCCGGGTAAGCTCCCGCGTGCGCAACGCAGCGCGACACAGGCCCAGGGGCGCGTCAACTTTGGCGTAGTCGGCAGGATCACGTGCCCGCAACAACCGGGTACTGCGTGCCTGAAAAGCAAAGACTGTTCAAACTTACCAGTGGTGAAGATTCCCGCCATCGGTGAAGATTCCCGCCATCCGGCGCCATCTTCAGCCTTCTTCCCGCCATCGGTGAAGTTTCCCGCCATCCGGCGCCATCTTCAGCCTTCTTCCCGCCATCCGTGGAGTTTTCCCGCCATTGGACGCCATCTTGAGGACGCCGCGCGGGAAGAAGAGGGGCGTGGACTCCGAAAGCGCGCGAGAACTGAAGCCCCGCCTCACGTCTGGACGTTGCGTAAGGTCCTGGAAGGAGCCCAGCAGACGCCGACGTCACAGGAGCGCGACGGAAGGTCCTCAACCCTGACGATCCACTGCGGAGCCGCGGCCTACGGAACAGGATCATCGCAAGGTAGGCCACGGTCCACTAGGGGGGAGGAAGATGTCGGATACGGAGGAGAGCTCCACTGCCTCAACCCCCGCCAGCGCTACCGCTGTTGCAGTTATGCCCTTCACCATGCCCTATATCCCGGGAGCAGCTTGGCTACCCCAGTACTCAGGGGAGTCACATACCCTGCATGACTTTAGAGAAAAGCTGGATAGCCTCTTCCAGGTGTACCCCCTCACAGAAGAGCAAAAAGTGAGCATCCTGGTGGCCCAACTAACTGGGGCAGCCAAAAGGGAAGTAAAATCCTGGCCACCTGGGAGGAAGACTGTCGCAGGGATACTAACCCGGCTGAAGGACACCTTTGATACCCGCACCTCAGCCGAGATTAAACTTAGATTCTACGGGTGCAAGCAGCGAGCGCATGAGAGTATAAGGGACTATGCACTCAACCTACAAGAGGCCCTGAGGGCCATTAAGCAAACCGACCCTAATGGAGTGGGAAACGAGGACAGGCTGTTGACCGAACAATTTATAGAGGGTTTATATTGCAATGCCCACCGCACCCAGTTGCGGGCAATGGCCTTACAGGACCCTCATCTAGAATTTGCACAGTTCAAGGACAGAGCCATCCGGGTGCTCCGAGAACCGGCACCAGGTGGCGTTGTGACCCACAGACGCCCCACTACCACTTACTACCAGGAGGCGGCGCCCTTGTCAGCAGGGCCTGTGGGAGCTGATGCGCAGGCTTTGGACAATGACCCGGCTCCAGACCTACACCATCAGGTCCAAGAGCTAGCTAAAAGCGTTGCTGCGCTAACCCGAACTGTGCAGTCTTTACAGGTTTCCACTCCAGGGAAGATCCAGCTGGCATCCGGACCGGAGGACATCCCGTGGCGTCGACCAAGGAGGACCCCACCGGCCAGAGGAAGACCCAGTGACCGATACAGCGAGGACGGACGACCCATCTGCCGCCGCTGCAATCAACCCGGACATATGGAAAGGTACTGTTCTTTAAACGGGCACAACCTGGGGTAGAGGGCCAACCCCCAGGAAAAAGATCACCAGGCCCATCGAACTGGCGCGACAGATATGTGGGAGGACGTCCAGTCTTGCCTGTGGTACTGGATGGCATTCCCATGAGTGCCCTACTGGACACCGGGTCACAGGTCACCACCATCCCGTACGTGCTCTTCAAGCAGTACTGGAATGACTCGGATATTACCCGCTACCCTGACGACGACTTGAGTATCATCGCCAGCAATGGTCAGCCCGTGCCACAGATCGGATTTAAAGAGGTGACCATCAAAATTGGTAGAGTCGAACTGGCCGCACAGGGACTGATCATTGTAGATATTGACAAACATGAGAGTCACCCAAAAATAACTCTAGGAACTAATGTAATTGAAAATTGTCTTGCAGAGGTGATTTTCCTTTTACAGCAGGTTGCCAAGAATGCCAGCTCCGGCGAGCAGCGGGTGCTCCAGAAAGAGATCCGGGCACTGATGCAACGGCAACAAGTGGAACTCTCCGGCGGTGAGATTGGTAGCGTAAGAATGTGTGACCCTTTTCCTATTGCCATGCCCCCAAAAAGTGAAATGATGATTTGGTGCCGGGCAGCTATTGGTTTGAGAGGTAGAGATTACCAGGCAATGGTAGAACCAGTTTACTCAGACAGTAGGCCCACCATTTTGACAGCACGGGGGGTGGTCAATGTACGCCATGGGAGGGTGCCCGTTCGCATAATAAATATCGGGGAGAGGGAAGTGTACCTGCCCCGGTATGCCACGCTAGCCAAATTATATACCACTAATCAAAATTCTATACAATCTGTGGAACCCTTGCCTCCATCTCACCCGGAGGAAGGTAAAGGCTCTAAGAAAGACATGGAGGACTGGTGTCAGCAACTACATCTGGGTACTGACTCCACTCCCTCACACCAGAAACAAGGAGTCTATCGGGTGGTTCAAGAGTATGAGAGAGTGTTTAGTAAACACCCGTTAGACTTCGGGCGAGTCAAGGGGGTAGAACACCGCATCCCCACGGGAGATCATCCTCCCATAAAAGAGAGGTATCGACCCGTACCCCCTGCACATTACCAACACGCCAAGGGGATGCTTAGAGACATGAAGGAGGCTGGGGTAATCCGGGATAGCTGTAGCCCCTGGGCAGCCCCACTAGTTTTAGTCAAAAAGAAAGACAACACCATGAGGATGTGTGTAGATTACCGGAAAATCAACCGTATTACACACAAGGATGCGTACCCCTTACCAAGGATAGAGGAGTCATTGGCTGCTTTAAGATCTGCTAACTTCTTCTCTACCTTGGATCTCACTAGCGGGTACTGGCAGGTTCCTGTAGCAGAGGCGGACCGGGAGAAGACCGCATTCACCACCCCGATGGGACTTAGCGAGTTCACCTGCATGCCGTTCGGACTCTGCAACGCCCCAGGAACCTTCCAACGATTAATGGAGTGCTGTCTGGGCCACAGAAACTTCGAGACGGTCCTGTTGTACCTGGACGATGTCATCGTATACTCCAAAACTTATGAGGACCACCTGAAACACCTGGCGGAGGTGTTCGAAGCTCTGGCGAGTTACGGCCTAAAGGTGAAACCCTCCAAGTGTCACCTCCTGAAACCAAAGGTGCAATACCTGGGACACGTGGTGAGCGCTGACGGAGTGGCTCCCGACCCCGATAAGATCACCGCAATTAAGGGATGGCCAAGCCCCTCCAGCGTAAAAGAAGTGCGGCAGTTCCTAGGGTTGGTAGGCTACTACCGAAGGTTTATTCCCGGTTTCACCAAAAAGGCAGCACCTATGCAGGACCTCCTGATAGGCCAGTCCCGGAAGGCCAAGAACCAGAAGCCGCCCTTCAAATGGGAAAAGCTAGAAGAAGAGTCCTTCCGCCAGCTGAAGATGGCCCTCACGGGGGATGAAATCTTGGCGTACCCGGACTATAGCCAGCCCTTCATCCTCTACACCGACGCCAGTAACATCGGGCTAGGAGCCGTACTGTCCCAGATTCAGCAGGGGAGAGAACGAGTAATCTCCTATGCCAGCCGAAAACTGCGACCCACCGAAAGGAACCCCGAAAATTACAGCTCATTTAAGCTAGAGTTCCTGGCCGTGGTATGGGCAGTCACCGAGCGCTTTAGGCATTACCTCGCTTCTTCCCGGTTCACCGTATACACGGATAACAACCCGTTGACACACCTGGACACGGCAAGACTCGGTGCCCTGGAGCAGAGGTGGATGGCCCGTCTGTCCAACTACGAGTTCACAATTAAATACCGGGCAGGGCGCTCCAATACCAACGCGGACGCCCTGTCCAGGATGCCCAACCTGCCGGACGGAGGAGAAGATCCGGAGGGACTGGAAGAAGTTGAACTCCCTGCGTTCCACCGTCATGGGACTATCCAGTATTCCCACCGGGTAAGGAGTAAGCAGGCTGCTACGTTGAACCCCTTACCTCACTACAACTGGGCGGAAACGCAAGACAGCGACCCTGCCGTCCGACTGGTGAAGGAGATGCTGACTCGCCCGGAGGCTAGCCTGGAATCAGACGCTCCAGAGGAAGCCAAACAACTATGGGCAGAGAAGAGTCGACTGTTCCTTTACAAGGGGAAGTTGTGCCGCAGAATGGTTAACTCCAGGACGCATGAACTACTCTGGCAAGTAGTGGTGCCACGAAGAGACGCAGCCATGGTGATGGAGGCATACCACGACGGAGCTGGACACTTCGGGTGGAAAAAGCTGGAGTTCCTGCTGCGCGAGCGGTTCCACTGGGTAGGCATGAGGGGAACCATCGAGAAGTGGTGCAGAGACTGTGGCCCGTGCAATCTGAGAAGGAAGGACCGGGCCAGCCAGAAGACTCCCCTGCAGTCCATCGTCACCCGGCAACCGTTGGAACTGGTAGCCTTGGATCATGTAAAACTGACCCCCAGCAGAAGTGGCTACGTCTACGCGTTAACCATCGTGGATCATTACTCCCGGTTTCTGGTTGTCGTCCCCGTCAAGGACTTAACGGCTCGAACAGCAGCTAGAGCCTTCCAGCAGCACTTTTGCCGTCCACACGGGTACCCGGACCAAGTGCTGACGGACCAGGGACCTGCCTTTGAAGCGGAGGTCTTCCAGGAATTCTGCAATCTGTATGGCTGCCGGAAGATAAGGACGACACCCTACCATCCGCAAACTAATGGACTTTGTGAGAAAATGAACCAGGTGGTAATGGATCTTCTAAAAACGTTGCCCCTGGAAGAACGCAGTCTGTGGCCTGAGAAGTTGCCCGATCTGGTGGACCTATACAACCACATCCCGGTAGGTTCCACCAACTGTACCCCGGCTTACCTAATGAGGGCAAGACCTGGTAAGTTACCTGTTGACCTGGAAATGGGAGTCCTGACGCCCGAGGACACTTCACCAGAAACAGACTGGGACACAGAGAGGCAGCAGCAGTACCGGAAAGTACAGGAGAGCGTGGAGCGAAGTCTCTGTCAGGCTAGGGAAAGACAAGAGAAGACTTACAACCAGTATGCTCCCGCTGTTCCCCTGGTACCCGGAGAGCAGGTCTTGAAGAGGAAGAGACGGCTCCACAAGTTGGACGACCAGTGGGAGAAGGACCCGTACACCGTACTGCCCTCAAGCCACGAGAACCCGAAGGTCTGTACCATCAGTAAAGACGGAGGGGAAACCACAGCCATTGTATCCCGGGACCACCTGAAGAAGTGCCCCGAACAACTGAGGAACCCTGAGGAGGAACAGGAAGACCATCGACCCGTGGAAGAAAGGGAAGATATGGTTAGTACCGTGCTCGGGGACTTCCCTCGGTCTTGGACTCAAGTCAATGGTGCAGTTGTGGTACCCGTACTCACCTTCCTCCAACCATCATCCCAAGAACCTACGGAGCAACGGGTAGAGCTGGAAGAGCAGCCGGTCCAGGAGGCAGAAGACTCCACCCAAGCGGAACAGGAGAATCCACCCTCTGCTTATAGTGAGCCTGCCGTACCCCTAGTGAGACAAAGAGCCGGTAGACAGCTGCCCAGTTTACCCTTGACAGCTCCTACACCCTGTAGTTCAGGGCCAGACAGTCAGCTCCGTAGGTCCACTAGGGCCACTAGAGGCCAGTTACCCGCACGTTGGAGGATCTAAATGTTTAAGTTGTTTTACAATGTTTACCTGTTTATTGTTGCTTGTGTGTAATTTTGTGTTTCTAGTTGTTTTTAGGAGTCTTCGGTGGATTTACCGGGAATCCTTTGTATATAGTTGGAGCGTAACCCAGGATGGACTAGAGACTGTTAAGGACTCGGGGTAGGACAGACCCCTACCTGGTTACGTCTCCCTGTGGTGGTGAAATGGACACCTTTGCTTTTCTTCAAAGACTGCACCCGGTTGCGGACATCCGTGACCATCTTATTGTGTTTCCTTATTGTATTTTATTGTTCTTTGATATACCTTGTTATATTTTTCTAAAAAGTGTTTAGTCCCGGAGTACTAAATTTCACTAGGGGGGAGTGTGACACCCCAGGGGTCTGGTTGTCACAGTGATAGAGATATTACGTCTGAGAGCAGGTGGGAGGTCCTTTGGTCAGGGATCCTGTGCATGCCACACCTCCTGCCCAGCCTTGGGAGGGGAAGAACTTCCCCTGTATAAACTCGGGGCTGAGGCAGGGTGAGTGAGTCCAGGAAGAGTAGAGACAAGAGCAGCATAGGAAGCAGCAGAGTCACAAGGAGTCAGGGGCTGGCAGCTAAAGAGCTCGCCCTGACTAAGAAGATTCTTTACCGGACCCGGAGTCCGAGGCTGTGGGGACTAACTTCTACCCAGCAGCAGAATCCGTCAGGCAGGGGATTTCAGGTCCCCTGGCCCAGAAGCCCGAAGGCCCGGTCACACGCGTGGGACCAGCACCGCCATCGTGGAGCGGAAGCCATTAGAAGGCCCCGAGTCACCGGCCATACGGGTGAGCACCACACGGTACACTCAGGGACGTGGGCTACTTACATCAGCTTCTAGCAAGGTAGCCAGAAGAGTACAGTCAGCTTGGGAGGCCTACAACTACGCCTGGCCAGGGGAGATCCCATCTGCTCAAGGACTGACCAGGCCCCGTTCGCTAGCAAGTACTCCGAGAGGGTCTATCGTTGTTACCAGTAAAGACCCTGAACGCTACCATACCGTCTCTGAGTGGTTCCTGCTACCCCCATCATCCACGTCGGCTGCCCTGAGGCCATACCCCTCCCGTTGGGGGTTATACTATCACGCTGCACCATCCTTCCACCGGCCTCAGCGGTCTGCCCTGCAGCAGCAGCCCCCTGGCTGCATTCAACGGGTGGCGTAGTCATCAACCATTTTCTACCGCTAACAGACTGCCGTCCAGTTTGACTCCCTGGGCACGGACCGGGTCATCGCCACGAGACTACAACCCTAAACAGATCCGGCTCCGGGTAAGCTCCCGCGTGCGCAACGCAGCGCGACACAGGCCCAGGGGCGCGTCATATACACAAAACGGCACAATTTATAATATATATTGCAAGTAGAGTTGAGCCAAAATATTTGCAGGACCTCGTCCACAGTGCACGTTGATCCTCCAGGACAGTGCAAACTTCATCAACCGGCACTCAAATGCTGGAATCCTGGGCGCCTCATCGGAGTACTAAGCCCCCGCGGCGTCAGGACATTGCTAGAAGAGTGCAAAAGGACTTGGCATTCGAGTGCCGGCCAAGGAAGTTCACACTGTACGTAAAGGATCCCGGACCAGGTTCAGGTGAATCTTTTAGCAGAACTTTAATTCAAAGAATTTAAAAAAGTTTGTTCGGTCCTTTATTAATTAGTTTATCTATTACTCTGCATCCTACTCAAAAATCATTAACGCACCCCTACTTCCAAACATCACTCGAAAAGTTTTCAAAAAGTTCCAAACAATGTTGAAAATAACTAAGAGAACAGCGACACTAAAAACGAATCTAAAAAAATCTAAAATGCCTCCAAGAGAAGTCGTAAAATATACAGAGTTCTGAAAAAGAAGTGACAATCCCAGGCGGCTCGGGATTAAAACGTCCTGGGATTTGGGATCAAAATCCTGGCGAATGTGTAAAGTCTCATCTTCCGCTTGTTCACACTCCTTAGTATTAATGGCATCTGCATGTGACATGTTATCAAGTAATCGGACCTGTAACAAGACATCTGTCTGGGGGTCCCTGCTATAGTCTCAAAAAATGTGTTTCATTAGATTCAATATTATGGCAGAATTATTCCAAAGAAACATTGCTTTAAAGGGAGAATATCTTTCTAACATGGAACTGCATTGTGCACCATATGGCAGCTTCCCATGTGCATGAGAAGTAATGGGGAAAATGGTTGTCTGGGACTGAGATATTGATGACCTGTGCTTAGGATTGTCACAGTGATGGGGGTCCGACACAATGCACCCCCACTGATCAGCTAATACCTGTCAGAAGATCACAGTATATGGAGCACCATAGCGCAGCACACTGTGTAGTGGCCATGCTCGGTACTGCAGCTCAGCTCACATTCACTTTAATAGGAGCTTAGCTGCAATACCGAGGTCAGCCACTACTCAGTGTATGGCGCTGCAGTGCTCCGGCTCCATACACTGTGAAGTTCCAGCACCTGTGACACCAGGTATCAGCTGATCGCTGGGGTCCCCAGGTGTCGGACCCTCACTGTTCTGATATTGATCGCCTATGGCTAAGTTTAACATGTCAGTCCCTTTCAAACTTCTGGGATATGAGATTTGTTGATGCCTTTGGCTATGAAGCCGTACATATACACTGCGCTGTATTGGGGGGCTAGAGGATAAAAGCGGGGGGTATCAAAGTGAATGTAATAAATGGTAATTAAAGGCGGAAATGACTAAAATGTTGGTCCCCACAATTCCCGGCGGGTTATTTCCTTTTTTTCATCACCGGTGTGTAATTATTACTGTCAGGCGTCTTTGGTTCCAGATTCGGCGCACCTGCTCGCTCAATTGTGTCTGCGCTTTGTCAATTAATATATCTAACTGAAAATTCAAGTGGAAAATCAATATGCTGAGCTCCCTGTAAGTGGAAACAGTCGGGGGATTTCTTTATCGCTTTCACCGGCAGAATATAGAAAACGATCGCGCACTTTGGACAATTTCGAAAGGCAGATTTAGCAGAATGATTTAAGAAGATGGCTTCTGTCTACGGGGAGATCGTCCGTATAATGACTCCGTGCAAAGGGAATTGATGCATCAACCCGGCAGCCAATCCCATAAAGTGCATGGCCAATATCCCCGCAGCCTAACGAGAGCTTATCTCTGATGGGTGCAGAGATGCCATGTAGTGAACCTGGAAAAAAAAAGCTGTCCCAATGGACATCGATCACCGGCAGATATCAACTCCTGAGCTCCCTGGTCAAAAAAGTTAGAAAAAAAAGTTTTTAGACTTTGCCCTTTTGGCGGCACAGCTGATAACAGGTGCTGCACCACAGAAAGGGCACAGTTAAAAAACTTTTTTCTAACTTTTTTTCAGCACATGGGGCGACCGCAGCGCCAGGTATCACCTGTTCGGTGAGAAGACCGCACCAACCCGGTCATCAATGTTATAGTCGTGGAAAACTTATTAAAACTTTTTTTTTGGTATTGAGAGCAATGGAACGGAAAATATTCAAACACTGAAGAAACATTTGGAAAAATAGCTTTGGGACCGTGAAGGCATTGATCACTTGTAGACAACAGTTTATGACTTTTATGGCCAAGAACTTTTTACAGTGAACTTACTGAGTTTGGTCTGATATTGATAACAGATCCCATGGATCGGTCATCAATATCTTGCTCCTGGACAACCCCTTTAAACTTTAAATGCAAACGTGTTCCATTGTTTGAGCTTCTTTTAACCATTTCTGACTTTGGAAAGTGGCTAAAAAAAAAATTTACCGGGGAATTTGCGAGGAGGTTTCTGGAGCGCGCCATAGCTTATATCAAAATGAATAAAAAAAAAAACAAAACTTTTATGACAACAAAACAAACGAAAAAACGGTTCAAGACAAAGTATAGCGGCGTTACCTGAACTCTGGCAAAACTTAATGGATACACTGGTGTCTAAAAGCAGTGTGCAAAACATGCAGTACCACGCACAACCTATAGACAGGGGGTGGCACTATTTTTTTTATTTTATTTTAAGGAAACAGCCATTTTTACCTTATCTTAGACAGTCCCTTTCAAAGACTAATAAAGAAGACTGGATTAGATCATGGAAACTTGCAGTATAATGGAAAAAGAATTGCGGTGTAATAATATTATTACGAGATGAGGCTCAGCCTTGGATACGACCGTTCTCTTATAAGGAAGAGAGTATTTACGATAAATTGTATTTTAACATTGAGAAATGGGGAGAAACTGACAGTGGACTCCTGAGAAGACATTACATTCAGCTCCCGCGACTCTCCTCCTTTCTTCCACACTCCGGTCATGTCGTTCCGACTTGATAAATGACATCACAGATGATGGACTCGGAGGTAACAGAATATATCACTTTCAACTTTTTTTTTTTTTTTTTTTAAAAATGTTTTTGTTCCCGTCTATAAGAAAAGCATTTTTTACTATTAGTTGAAAAACAGATCAAGAAATAATCCGGCAACAATTTATCACTCGGGTGTGAGACTTCTACAAGCGCAGATTTCTCATCTTTTAGCTGAGCCGCCATCCGTGACACCGATTTGCCCAAATCATCATTATTTTATTTTAGTTTTTGTTTTTTTTTGCTTTTTAATTTTTTTTATTCTAATTTCTTATTTTTTTTTACTTCTAATGAATTTATTTATTTTCACTTTTTTTTTTCTTAAATGTATGAATTTTCCTAAATCAGTCTAGAAATCCTGAATGGATGATATATTCTGCTGCTGGAGTCATTGTGCGCATACAACGTTATTAATCTGATGAGAGCTGGAAATTCTGGATTCTGAGAGACGGCACTACACCATGTTCAGGTGATTGTTACTATCCACATTAGTTGTGTGTCAGTATTAGGCCACGGCCCCACTATCAGTATTCGGTCAGTATTCGATCAGTATTTTTTCTCAGGAGTGGGAACCAAAACCAGGAGTGGGTGATAAATGCAGAATTGCTGACTTGTTTCTATTCTACCTTTTCTCTGATTGTTCCTCACCTGGTTTTGGCTCCCACTCCTGAGAAAAAATACTGACCAAATACTGACCAAATACTGATAGTGGAGCCGTGGCCTTAAAAGGATGTGCACTCATTCAACTATAAACCTACTTTTCAACAGCTGTTTAAATTAAATTACTAATCCTGAGATACATCCCGCATTATACCCCAGAGCTGCGCTCACTATTCTGCTGGTGCAGTCACTGTGTACATACATTACATTACTGATCCTGAGTTACATCCTGTATTATACCCCAGAGCTGCGCTCACTATTCTGCTGGTGCAGTCACTGTGTACATACATTACATTACTGATCCTGAGTTACCTCCTGTATTATACTCCAGAGCTGCACTCACTATTCTGCTGGTGCAGACACTGTATACATACATTACATTACTGATCCTGAGTTACATCCTGTATTATACTCCAGAGCTGCACTCACTATTCTGCTGGTGCAGTCAATGTGTACATACATTACATTACTGATCCTGAGTTACATCCTGTATTATACCCCAGAGCTGCACTCACTATTCTGCTGGTGCAGTCACTGTGTACATACATTACATTACTGATCCTGAGTTACATCCTGTATTATACTCCAGAGCTGCGCTCACTATTCTGCTGGTGCAGTCACTGTGTACATACATTACATTACTGATCCTGAGTTACATCCTGTATTATACCCCAGAGCTGCACTCACTATTCTGCTGGTGCAGTCACTGTGTACATACATTACATTACTGATCCTGAGTTACATCCTGTATTATACTCCAGAGCTGCACTCACTATTCTGCTGGTGCAGTCACTGTGTACATACATTACATTACTTATCCTGAGTTACATCCTGTATTATACCCCAGAGCTGCACTCACTATTCTGCTGGTGCAGTCACTGTGTACATACATTACATTACTGATCCTGAGTTACATCCTGTATTATACTCCAGAGCTGCACTCACTGTTCTGCTGGTGTAGTCACTGTGTACATACATTACATTACTGATCCTGAGTTACATCCTGTATTATACTCCAGAGCTGCACTCACTATTCTGCTGGTGCAGTCAATGTGTACATACATTACAATACTGATCCTGAGTTACATCCTGTATTATACTCCAGAGCTGCACTCACTATTCTGCTGGTGCAGTCACTGTGTACATACATTACATTACTGATCCTGAGTTACATCCTGTATTATACTCCAGAGCTGCTCTCACTATTCTGCTGGTGCAGTCACTGTGTACATACATTACATTACTGATCCTGAGTTACATCCTGTATTATACTCCAGAGCTGCACTCACTGTTCTGCTGGTGTAGTCACTGTGTACATACATTACATTACTGATCCTGAGTTACATCCTGTATTATACTCCAGAGCTGCGCTCACTATTCTGCTGGTGCAGTCACTGTGTACATACATTACATTACTGATCCTGAGTTACATCCTGTATTATACCCCAGAGCTGCACTCACTATTCTACTGGTGCAGTCACTGTGTACATACATTACATTACTGATCCTGAGTTACATCCTGTATTATACTCCAGAGCTGCACTCACTATTCTGCTGGTGCAGTCACTGTGTACATACATTACATTTCTGATCCTGAGTTACATCCTGTATTATACTCCAGAGCTGCACTCACTATTCTGCTGGTGCAGTCACTGTGTACATACATTACATTACTGACCCTGAGTTACCGCCTGTATTATACTCCAGAGCTGCACTCACTATTCTGCTGGTGCAGTCACTGTGTACATACATTACATTACTGATCCTGAGTTACCTCCTGTATTATACCCCAGAGCTGCACTCACTATTCTGCTGGTGCAGTCACTGTGTACATACATTACATTACTGATCCTGAGTTACATACTGTATTATACTCCAGAGCTGCACTCCCTATTCTGCTGGTGCAGTCACTGTGTACATACATTACATTACTGATCCTGAGTTACCTCCTGTATTATACTCCAGAGCTGCACTCACTATTCGGCTGGTGCAGTCACTGTGTACATATATTACATTACTGATCCTGAGTTACCTCCTGTATTATACCACAGAGCTGCACTCACTCTTCTACTGGTGCAGTCACTGTGTACATACATTACATTACTGATCCTGAGTTACATCCTGTATTATACTCCAGAGCTGCGCTCATTATTCTGCTGGTGCAGTCACTGTGTACATACATTACATTACTGATCCTGAGTTACATCCTGTATTATACTCCAGAGCTGCACTCACTATTCTGCTGGTGCAGTCACTGTGTACATACATTACATTACTGACCCTGAGTTACCGCCTGTATTATACTCCAGAGCTGCACTCACTATTCTGCTGGTGCAGTCACTGTGTACATACATTACATTACTGATCCTGAGTTACCTCCTGTATTATACCCCAGAGCTGCACTCACTATTCTGCTGGTGCAGTCACTGTGTACATACATTACATTACTGATCCTGAGTTACATCCTGTATTATACTCCAGAGCTGCACTCCCTATTCTGCTGGTGCAGTCACTGTGTACATACATTACATTACTGATCCTGAGTTACCTCCTGTATTATACTCCAGAGCTGCACTCACTATTCGGCTGGTGCAGTCACTGTGTACATATATTACATTACTGATCCTGAGTTACCTCCTGTATTATACCCCAGAGCTGCACTCACTATTCTACTGGTGCAGTCACTGTGTACATACATTACATTACTGATCCTGAGTTACATCCTGTATTATACTCCAGAGCTGCACTCACTATTCTGCTGGTGCAGTCACTGTGTACATACATTACATTACTGATCCTGAGTTACATCCTGTATTATACTCCAGAGCTGCACTCACTATTCTGCTGGTGCAGTCACTGTGTGCATACATTACATTACTGACCCTGAGTTACCACCTGTATTATACTCCAGAGCTGCACTCACTATTCTGCTGGTGCAGTCACTGTGTACATACATTACATTACTGATCCTGAGTTACCTCCTGTATTATACTCCAGAGCTGCACTCCCTATTCTGCTGGTGCAGTCACTGTGTACATACATTACATTACTGATCCTGAGTTACCTCCTGTATTATACTCCAGAGCTGCACTCACTATTCGGCTGGTGCAGTCACTGTGTACATACATTACATTACTGATCCTGAGTTACCTCCTGTATTATACTCCAGAGCTGCACTCACTATTCTGCTGGTGCAGTCACTGTGTACATACATTACATTACTGATCCTGAGTTACATCCTGTATTATACTCCAGAGCTGCACTCACTATTCTGCTGGTGCAGTCACTGTGTACATACATTCCATTACTGATCCTGAGTTACATCCTGTATTATACTCCAGAGCTGCACTCACTATTCTGCTGGTGCAGTCAATGTGTACATACATTACATTACTGATCCTGAGTTACCTCCTGTATTATACTCCAGAGCTGCACTCACTATTCTGCTGGTGCAGTCACTATGTACATACATTACTGATCCTGAGTTACATCCTGTATTATACTCCAGAGCAGCACTCACTATTCTGCTGGTGCAGTCACTGTGTACATACATTACATTACTGATCCTGAGTTACATCCTGTATTATGCTCCAGAGCTGCACTCACTATTCTGCAGGTGCAGTCACTGTGTACATACATTACATTACTGATCCTGTACTGATCCTGAGTTACATCCTGTATTATGCTCCAGAGCTGCACTCACTATTCTGCTGGTGCAGTCACTGTGTACATACATTACATTACTGATCCTGAGTTACCTCCTGTATTATACTCCAGAGCTGCATTCACTATTCTGCTGGTGCAGTCACTGTGTACATACATTACATTACTGATCCTGAGTTACATCCTGTATTATACTCCAGAGCTGCACTCACTATTCTGCTGGTGCAGTCACTGTGTACATACATTACATTACTGATCCTGAGTTACATCCTGTATTATACTCCAGAGCTGCACTCACTATTCTGCTGGTGCAGTTCATTCATTTAATGTACATTTTTCTGCCATTGCCTTTGTGACAACAGTTGATCACTGCTCCTTGGCATTTATTAAAAAGTTCGTAAATTGGACAATTCCTTTAAGAGATAATTGCGGTGTCAGTACACCTGTGCTTTCCCATGGGCGTGACTTTATGAGATTTCCAATCAGAAACCTCATGTGCTATGATTTACTTGTCATCCTGGAGGGAGAATATGCCGGTCACAGTCTGGGTTATTATGGAGCTGCGCTCTATATTCTGCCCTGAGGCCGGGAACCCTTTTCTGTTCTGATTTAACAAAGCAGTTTTGTTCCATTTTCTGGACCGACATGAAAAAAATCATTACCATCAAAATCTGCTCTGAAATGATGTGGTTTATTAAAATGAGGTGGCTGAACTCTGCGCTCTGCAGATTGTGCTGTGTAGACTGCGCTCTGCGGACTGGGTGCTGCAGACTGCGTTCTGTACACTGCGTTCTGCTCACTGCGCTATGCGGACTGCGCTGTGTAGACTGCGTTCTGCTCACTGCGCTATGCGGACTGCGCTGTGCAGACTGCGCAGTGTAGACTGTGCTCTGTGGACTGCGCTGTGTAGACTGCGTTCTGCTCACTGCGCTATGCGGACTGCGCTGTGCAGACTGCGCAGTGTAGACTGTGCTCTGTGGACTGCGCTGTGTAGACTGAACTCTGCGGACTGCGCTGTGTAGACTGCGCTCTGTGGACTGCGCTGTGTAGACTGCGCTCTGCGGACTGCACTATGTAGACTGAACTCTGTGGACTGCACTATGTAGACTGAACTCTGTGGACTGCGCTGTGTAGACTGCGCTCTGCGGACTGCACTATGTAGACTGAACTCTGTGGACTGCGTTGTGTAGACTGAACTCTGCGGACTGCGCTGTGTAGACTGCACTATGTAGACTGCGCTCTGCAGACTGCGCTCTGCGGACTGCGCTCTGCGGACTGCGCTGTGTAGACTGCGCTCTGCGGACTGCGCTGTGTAGACTGAACTCTGTGGACTGCACTATGTAGACTGAACTCTGTGGACTGCGCTGTGTAGACTGCGCTCTGCGGACTGCACTATGTAGACTGTGCTCTGTGGACTGCGCTGTGTAGACTGAACTCTGTGGACTGCACTATGTAGACTGAACTCTGTGGACTGCACTATGTAGACTGAACTCTGCGGACTGTGCTGTGTAGACTGCGCTCTGCGGACTGTGCTGTGTAGACTGCGCTCTGTGGACTGCGCTGTGTAGACTGTGCTCTGTGGACTGCGCTGTGTAGACTGCGCTCTGTGGACTGCGCGTGTAGACTGAACTCTGTGGACTGCGCTGTGTAGACTGCGCTCTGCGGACTGCACTATGTAGACTGAACTCTGCGGACTGTGCTGTGTAGACTGCGCTCTGCGGACTGTGCTGTGTAGACTGCGCTCTGTGGACTGCGCTGTGTAGACTGTGCTCTGTGGGCTGCGCTGTGTAGACTGCGCTCTGTGGACTGCGCTGTGTAGACTGTGCTCTGCGGACTGCTCTGTGTAGACTGTGCTCTGTGGACTGCACTATGTAGACTGAACTCTTTGGACTGCGCTGTGTAGACTGTGCTCTGTGGACTGCGCTGTGTAGACTGAACTCTGTGGACTGCGCTGTGTAGATTGTGCTCTGTGGACTGCGCTGTGTAGACTGTGCTCTGTGGACTGCGCTGTGTAGACTGAACTCTGTGGACTGCGCTGTGTAGACTGTGCTCTATGGACTGCGCTGTGTAGACTGTGCTCTGTGGACTGCACTATGTAGACTGAACTCTGTGGACTGCGCTGTGTAGACTGTGCTCTGCGGACTGCGCTGTGTAGACTGTGCTCTGTGGACTGCGCTGTGTAGACTGAACTCTGTGGACTGCGCTGTGTAGACTGTGCTCTGTGGACTGCACTGTGTAGACTGAACTCTGTGGACTGCGCTGTGTAGACTGTGCTCTGTGGACTGCATTAAGTAGACTGAACTCTGTGGACTGCGCTGTGTAGACTGAACTCTGCGTACTGTGCTGTGTAGACTGCGCTCTGCGGACTGCGCTGTGTAGACTGAACTCTGTGGACTGCACTATGTAGACTGAACTCTGTGGACTGCGCTGTGTAGACTGAACTCTGCGTACTGTGCTGTGTAGACTGCGCTCTGCGGACTGCGCTGTGTAGACTGAACTCTGTGGACTGCACTATGTAGACTGAACTCTGTGGACTGCACTATGTAGACTGAACTCTGCGGACTGCGCTGTGTAGACTGCGCTGTGTAGACTGCGGACTGCGCTGTGTAGACTGCGCTGTGTAGACTGTGGACTGCACTATGTAGACTGAACTCTGTGGACTGCGCTGTGTAGACTGAACTCTGCGGACTGCGCTGTGTAGACTGAACTCTTCGGACTGCGCTGTGTAGACTGAACTCTGCGGACTGCGCTGTGTAGACTGAACTCTGTGGACTGCGCTGTGTAGACTGAACTCTGCGGACTGCGCTGTGTAGACTGAACTCTGCGGACTGCGCTGTGTAGACTGAACTCTGCGGACTGCGCTGTTTTAGACTGAACTCTGCGGACTGCGCTGTGTAGACTGAACTCTGCGGACTGCGCTGTGTAGACTGAACTCTGTGGACTGCGCTGTGTAGACTGAACTCTGCGGACTGCGCTGTGTAGACTGAACTCTGTGGACTGCGCTGTGTAGACTGAACTCTGTGGACTGCGCTGTGTAGACTGAACTCTGCGGACTGCGCTGTGTAGACTGAACTCTGCGGACTGTGCTGTGTAGACTGCGCTCTGCGGACTGCGCTGTTTAGACTGAACTCTGCGGACTGCGCTGTGTAGACTGAACTCTGCGGACTGCGCTGTTTAGACTGAACTCTGCAGACTGCGCTGTGTAGACTGAACTCTGCGGACTGCGCTGTGTAGACTGTGGACTGCACTATGTAGACTGCGCTCTGTGGACTGCGCTGTGTAGACTGTGGACTGCACTATGTAGACTGAACTCTGTGGACTGCGCTGTGTAGACTGAACTCTTCGGACTGCGCTGTGTAGACTGCGCTCTGTGGACTGCGCTGTGTAGACTGAACTCTGCGGACTGTGCTGTGTAGACTGAACTCTGCGGACTGCGCTGTGTAGACTGTGGACTGCACTATGTAGACTGAACTCTGCGGACTGCGCTGTGTAGACTGAACTCTGCGGACTGCGCTGTGTGGACTGAACTCTGTGGACTGCGCTGTGTAGACTGAACTCTGCGGACTGCGCTGTGTAGACTGAACTCTGCGGACTGCGCTGTTTAGACTGAACTCTGCGGACTGCGCTGTGTAGACTGAACTCTGCGGACTGCGCTGTGTAGACTGTGGACTGCACTATGTAGACTGCGCTCTGTGGACTGCGCTGTGTAGACTGTGGACTGCACTATGTAGACTGAACTCTGTGGACTGCGCTGTGTAGACTGAACTCTGTGGACTGCGCTGTGTAGACTCCGCTTTGTGGACTGCGCTGTGTAGACTGAACTCTGCGGACTGCGCTGTGTAGACTGAACTCTGCGGACTGCGCTGTGTAGACTGAACTCTGCGGACTGCGCTGTGTAGACTGTGGACTGCACTATGTAGACTGAACTCTGCGGACTGCGCTGTGTAGACTGTGCTCTGTGGACTGCGCTGTGTAGACTGAACTCTGCGGACTGCGCTGTGTAGACTGAACTCTGCGGATTGCGCTGTGTAGACTGTGCTCTGTGGACTGCGCTGTGTAGACTGAACTCTGCGGACTGCGCTGTGTAGACTGCGCTCTGCGGACTGCGCTGTGTAGACTGGGCTTTGTGGACTGCGCTGTGTAGACTGAACTCTGCGGACTGCGCTGTGTAGACTGCGCTCTGCGGACTGCGTTGTCTAGACTGCGCTGTGTAGACTGCGCTCTGTGGACTGCGCTGTTTAGACTGGGCTTTGTGGACTGCGCTGTATAGACTGAACTCTGCGGACTGCGCTGTGTAGACTGCGCTCTGCGGACTGCGCTGTGTAGACTGCGCTCTGTGGACTGCGCTGTGTAGACTGCGCTCTGTTTACTTGCTTATTCCTGTCCCTATATGGATAGATCTGCACATGCTCTATACTAATAACATGGGGACATTGATAAGCATTCGCACTTTACTTTTCCCCTTGTAGTATTTACCCTGTAGGAGACGCTATTTATGTTTATGTCTGTACTTATTTACCATATATACTCGAATATAAGCTTACTTTTTCAGACCATTTTTAGTCTGAAAAAGCCCCCCCTCGGCTTATACTCAGGTATATACTCAAATATATACATAGTCCGGTGGTGGATAGTGGGGTGGGGTGGGGTTGCGGCGACAGAGGAGCGGGGCACACGCATGGGCGTGGAGAAGGGTGAATATGCATTCTTTTTAGTAGCGTGCACACAAGACAGCTGAGTCGCAGCGGGAGCTATGGCACTGCTGATACTGTGCGCATGTCATTAAAGAACAGGGATATTCACTCTTTTCCACGCACATAGTCTCGGCGTGGAGAGGAGTGAATATCCCCACAGCTCACTTCGGCGTCTGAGGGCACATGGCAGTGACGTCATGCGTTGCTCAGATGCGGAGGAGAGCTGCTGCTGGCAGAACAGGAGCAGCGTTGGAGCAGAGTGGAGGAAGGAAGGTGAGTATGAGAGATTATTTTTTTTAATGTGTGCAGTAAAAAGGGGCCATGCAAACCAGGATAGGGGGGCCATACATGCCAGGATTGGGATGAGGGGGCCATGCATACCAAGATTGGGTCTGAGGGGGCCATGCATACCAGGATTGGGGATGAGGGGGCCATGCATACCAGGATTGGGGATGAGGGGGCCATGCATACCAGGATTGGGGATGAGAGGGCCATGCATACCAGGAATGCGGATGAGGGGGCCATACATACCAGGATTGGAGATGAGGGGGCCATGCATATCCGGACTGGGGATGAGGGGAGCCATGCATATCAGGATTGGGGATGAGGGAGGCCGTGCATATCTGCATTGGGGATGAGAGGGCCATGTATATTAGGATTGGGGATGAGGGGTGCCATGCATACCACGATTGGAGATGAGGGGTGCCATACATACCAGGATTGGGGATGATGGAGCCATGTATACCAGGATTGGGGATGAGGGGGCCATGCATACCAGGATTGGGGATGAGGTGTGCCATACATACCAGGATTGTAGGATGAAGGGTGCCTTGCATACTAGGATTGGGGATGATGGAGTCATGCATACCAGGATTGGGGATGAGGGGGCCATGCATACCAGGATTGGGTTGAGGGGGCCATGCATACCAGGAATGGGGATGAGGGGGCCATGCATACCAGGATTGGGGATGATGGGGCCATGCATACCAGGATGAATGGGCAATACTTACCAGGATGGGGAAATTTACCAGTAGCTGCTGCATTTCCCACCCTAGGCTTATACTCGAGTTAATAAGTTTTCCCATTTTTTTTCTGGTAAAATTAGGTTCCTCAGCTTATACTCGAGTATATACGATATTTATTTATAGTTATTTCTGTATCTATTTATATACAGGCATATATATATATATATATATATATATATATATATATATATATACACATGTATTTTACATATTCTGGAGTAGCATAATGTCACTATTGTTATACTTGGAATATCTTAGGAGGCGATATCCTAATGTTCTCTGTACACGTGTGGATATATTTTTATTTAGCACACGAGCTCATTACGTAACTGTCTGAGTGACTGTCTCCCCTTATGACTTCTGTGTATTTGCTGGGTGTGTGCCCCGGCTTTAGGAAGGTTTTATATGTTTTTATTTTTCATTGATCAATTTTTGTCACCTGTATTGAATAAATATTATCTTGTTTCCACCTTACATGATGTGTTGGGACTTTGTGGTCGGATCGTTCTTCCTTCTTTTTTCTGACTGTCTCTTGATTCACGTTAGTCTGATTTTCTGATTTTGGCGTTACATATTTTAAACACTACTAGGGTAACAGGAATTTATTGCTCTTTACCCTTGATCTTGTTCTATAGGACTATGGGATCACACTGATCATACATGATATAGGACTATGGGATCACACTGATCATACATGATACAGGACTATGGGATCACACTGATCATACATGATATAGGACTATGGGATCACACTGATCATACATGATATAGGACTATGGGATCACACTGATCATACATGACATAGGACTATGGGATTACACTGATCATACATGATATAGGGCTATGGGATCACACTGATCATACATGACATAGGACTATGGGATCACACTGATCATACATGATATAGGACTATGGGATCACACTGATCATACATGATATAGGGCTATGGGATCACACTGATCATACATGATATAGGGCTATGGGATCACACTGATCATACATGATATAGGGCTATGGGATCACACTGATCATACATGATATAGGGCTATGGGATCACACTGATCATACATGATATAGGGCTATGGGATCACACTGATCATACATGATATAGGACTATGGGATCACACTGATCATACATGATATACGGCTATGGGATCACACTGATCATACATGATATAGGGCTATGGGATCACACTGATCATACATGATATAGGGCTATGGGATCACACTGATCATACATGATATAGGACTATGGGATCACACTGATCATACATGATATAGGGCTATGGGATCACACTGATCATACATGATATAGGGCTATGGGATCACACTGATCATACATGATATAGGGCTATGGGATCACACTGATCATACATGATATAGGGCTATGGGATCACACTGATCATACATGATATAGGGCTATGGGATCACACTGATCATACATGATATAGGACTATGGGATCACACTGATCATACATGATATAGGACTATGGGATCACACTGATCATACATGATATAGGGCTATGGGATCACACTGATCATACATGATATAGGGCTATGGGATCACACTGATCATACATGATATAGGACTATGGGATCACACTGATCATACATGATATAGGACTATGGGATCACACTGATCATACATGATATAGGACTATGGGATCACACTGTTCATACATGATATAGGGCTATGGGATCACACTGATCATACATGATATAGGACTATGGGATCACACTGTTCATACATGATATAGGACTATGGGATCACACTGTTCATACATGATATAGGGCTATGGGATCACACTGATCATACATGATATAGGGCTATGGGATCACACTGATCATACATGATATAGGACTATGGGATCACACTGATCATACATGATATAGGGATATGGGATCACACTATTCATACATGATATAGGGCTATGGGATCACACTGATCATACATGATATAGGACTATGGGATCACACTGATCATACATGATATAGGACTATGGGATCACACTGATCATACATGATATAGGACTATGGGATCACACTGATCATACATGATATAGGGCTATGGGATCACACTGATCATACATGATATAGGACTATGGGATCACACTGATCATACATGATATAGGGCTATGGGATCACACTGATCATACATGATATAGGACTATGGAATCACACTGATCATACATGATATAGGGCTATGGGATCACACTGATCATACATGATATAGGGCTATGGGATCACACTGATCATACATGATATAGGGCTATGGGATCACACTGATCATATATGATATAGGGCTATGGGATCACACTGATCATACATGATATAGGGCTATGGGATCACACTGATCATACATGATATAGGGCTATGGGATCACACTGATCATACATGATATAGGACTATGGGATCACACTGATCATACATGATATAGGACTATGGGATCACACTGATCATACATGATATAGGACTATGGGATCACACTGATCATACATGACATAGGACTATGGGATTACACTGATCATACATGATATAGGGCTATGGGATCACACTGATCATACATGACATAGGACTATGGGATCACACTGATCATACATGATATACGGCTATGGGATCACACTGATCATACATGATATAGGGCTATGGGATCACACTGATCATACATGATATAGGACTATGGGATCACACTGATCATACATGATATAGGGCTATGGGATCACACTGATCATACATGATATAGGGCTATGGGATCACACTGATCATACATGATATAGGGCTATGGGATCACACTGATCATACATGATATAGGGCTATGGGATCACACTGATCATACATGATATAGGGCTATGGGATCACACTGATCATACATGATATAGGACTATGGGATCACACTGATCATACATGATATAGGACTATGGGATCACACTGATCATACATGATATAGGGCTATGGGATCACACTGATCATACATGATATAGGGCTATGGGATCACACTGATCATACATGATATAGGACTATGGGATCACACTGATCATACATGATATAGGACTATGGGATCACACTGATCATACATGATATAGGACTATGGGATCACACTGTTCATACATGATATAGGGCTATGGGATCACACTGATCATACATGATATAGGACTATGGGATCACACTGTTCATACATGATATAGGACTATGGGATCACACTGTTCATACATGATATAGGGCTATGGGATCACACTGATCATACATGATATAGGGCTATGGGATCACACTGATCATACATGATATAGGACTATGGGATCACACTGATCATACATGATATAGGGATATGGGATCACACTATTCATACATGATATAGGGCTATGGGATCACACTGATCATACATGATATAGGACTATGGGATCACACTGATCATACATGATATAGGACTATGGGATCACACTGATCATACATGATATAGGACTATGGGATCACACTGATCATACATGATATAGGGCTATGGGATCACACTGATCATACATGATATAGGACTATGGGATCACACTGATCATACATGATATAGGGCTATGGGATCACACTGATCATACATGATATAGGACTATGGAATCACACTGATCATACATGATATAGGGCTATGGGATCACACTGATCATACATGATATAGGGCTATGGGATCACACTGATCATACATGATATAGGGCTATGGGATCACACTGATCATACATGATATAGGGCTATGGGATCACACTGATCATACATGATATAGGGCTATGGGATCACACTGATCATACATGATATAGGACTATGGGATCACACTGATCATACATGATATAGGGCTATGGGATCACACTGATCATACATGATATAGGGCTATGGGATCACACTGATCATACATGATATAGGACTATGGGATCACACTGATCATACATGATATAGGACTATGGGATCACACTGATCATACATGACATAGGACTATGGGATTACACTGATCATACATGATATAGGGCTATGGGATCACACTGATCATACATGATATAGGACTATGGGATCACACTGATCATACATGATATAGGGCTATGGGATCACACTGATCATACATGACATAGGACTATGGGATCACACTGATCATACATGACATAGGGCTATGGGATCACACTGGTCATACATGATATAGGACTATGGGATCACACTGATCATACATGATATAGGACTATGGGATCACACTGATCATACATGATATAGGGCTATGGGATCACACTGATCATACATGATATAGGGCTATGGGATCACACTGATCATACATGATATAGGACTATGGGATCACACTGATCATACATGATATAGGGCTATGGGATCACACTGATCATACATGATATAGGACTATGGGATCACACTGATCATACATGATATAGGACTATGGGATCACACTGATCATACATGATATAGGACTATGGGATCACACTATTCATACATGATATAGGGCTATGGGATCACACTGATCATACATGATATAGGAATATGGGATCACACTGATCATACATGATATAGGACTATGGGATCACACTGATCATACATGATATAGGGCTATGGGATCACACTGATCATACATGATATAGGACTATGGGATCACACTGATCATACATGATATAGGGCTATGGGATCACACTGATCATACATGATATAGGGCTAAGGGATCACACTGATCATACATGATATAGGGCTATGGGATCACACTGATCATACATGATATAGGACTATGGGATCACACTGATCATACATGATATAGGACTATGGGATCACACTGATCATACATGATATAGGGCTATGGGATGACACTGATCATACATGATATAGGGCTATGGGATGACACTGATCATACATGATATAGGGCTATGGGATCACACTGATCATACATGATATAGGGCTATGGGATGACACTGATCATACATGATATAGGGCTATGGGATCACACTGATCATACATGATATAGGGCTATGGGATGACACTGATCATACATGGTATAGGGCTATGGGATCACACTGATCATACATGGTATAGGACTATGGTATCACACTGATCATACATGATATAGGACTATGGGATCACACTGATCACACAAGATATAGGACTATGGGATCACACTGATCATACATGATATAGGGCTATGGGATGACACTGATCATACATGATATAGGGCTATGGGATGACACTGATCATACATGATATAGGGCTATGGGATGACACTGATCATACATGATATAGGGCTATGGGATCACACTGATCATACATGATATAGGGCTATGGGATGACACTGATCATACATGATATAGGGCTATGGGATGACACTGATCATACATGATATAGGGCTATGGGATGACACTGATCATACATGATATAGGGCTATGGGATCACACTGATCATACATGATATAGGGCTATGGGATCACACTGATCATACATGATATAGGACTATGGTATCACACTGATCATACATGATATAGGACTATGGTATCACACTGATCATACATGATATAGGACTATGGGATCACACTGATCATACATGATATAGGACTATGGGATCACACTGATCATACATGATATAGGGCTATGGGATCACACTGATCATACATGATATAGGGCTATGGGATGACACTGATCATACATGATATAGGGCTATGGGATCACACTGATCATACATGATATAGGGCTATGGGATCACACTGACCATACATGATATAGGGCTATGGGATCACACTGATCATACATGATATAGGACTATGGGATCACACTGATCATACATGATATAGGACTATGGGATCACACTGATCATACATGATATAGGGCTATGGGATCACACTGATCATACATGATATAGTGCTATGGGATGACACTGATCATACATGATATAGGGCTATGGGATCACACTGATCATACATGATATAGGGCTATGGGATCACACTGATCATACATGATATAGGACTATGGGATCACACTGATCATACATGATATAGGACTATGGGATCACACTGATCATACATGATATAGGACTATGGGATCACACTGATCATACATGATATAGGACTATGGGATCACACTGATCATACATGATATAGGACTATGGGATCACACTGATCATACATGATATAGGGCTATGGGATCACACTGATGATTCATAGTATAGGGCTATGGGATCACACTGATCATACATGATATAGGGCTATGGGATCACACTGATCGTACATGAAATAGGGCTATGGGATCACACTGATTATACATGGTATAGGGCTATGGGATCACACTGATCATACATGAAATAGGGCTATGGGATCACACTGATTATACATGGTATAGGGCTATGGGATGACACTGATCATACATGATATAGGACTATGGGATCACACTGATCATACATGATACAGGACTATGGGATCACACTGATCATACATGATATAGGACTATGGGATCACACTGATCATACATGATATAGGACTATGGGATCACACTGATCATACATGATATAGGACTATGGGATCACACTGATCATACATGATATAGGACTATGGGATCACACTGATCATACATGATATAGGACTATGGGATCACACTGATCATACATGATATAGGACTATGGGATCACACTGATCATACATGATATAGGGCTATGGGATCACACTGATGATTCATAGTATAGGGCTATGGGATCACACTGATCATACATGATATAGGCCTATGGGATCACACTGATCATACATGATATAGGGCTATGGGATCACACTGATCGTACATGAAATAGGGCTATGGGATCACACTGATTATACATGGTTTAGGGCTATGGGATCACACTGATCATACATGAAATAGGGCTATGGGATCACACTGATTATACATGGTATAGGGCTATGGGATGACACTGATCATACATGATATAGGACTATGGGATCACACTGATCATACATGATACAGGACTATGGGATCACACTGATCATACATGATATAGGACTATGGGATCACACTGATCATACATGATACAGGACTATGGGATCACACTGATCATAAATGATATAGGACTATGGGATCACACTGATCATACATGATATAGGACTATGGGATCACACTGATCATACATGATATAGGGCTATGGGATCACACTGATTATACATGGTATAGGGCTATGGGATCACACTGATCATAAATGATATAGGACTATGGGATCACACTGATCATACATGATACAGGACTATGGGATCACACTGATCATAAATGATATAGGACTATGGGATCACACTGATCATACTTGATACAGGACTATGGGATCACACTGATCATAAATGATATAGGACTATGGGATCACACTGATCATACATGATACAGGACTATGGGACCACACTGATCATACATGATCTAGGGCTATAGGATCACACTGATCATACATGATATAGGACTATGGGATCACACTGATCATACATGATATAGGGCTATGGGATCACACTGATCATACATGATATAGGGCTATGGGATCACACTGATCATACATGATATAGGACTATGGGATCACACTGATCATACATGATATAGGACTATGGGATCACACTGATCATACATGATATAGGACTATGGGATCACACTGATCATACATGATATAGGACTATGGGATCACACTGTTCATACATGATATAGGACTATGGGATCACACTGATCATACATGATATAGGACTATGGGATCACACTGATCATGCATGATATAGGACTATGGGATCACACTGATCATACATGATATAGGACTATGGGATCACACTGGTCATACATGATATAGGACTATGGGATCACACTGATCAAACATGATATAGGACTATGGGATCACACTGGTCATACATGATATAGGACTATGGGATCACACTGATCATGCATGATATAGGACTATGGGATCACACTGTTCATATATGATATAGGACTATGGGATCACACTGATCATACATGATATAGGACTATGGGATCACACTGATCATACATGATATAGGACTATGGGATCACACTGATCATACATGATATAGGACTATGGGATCACACTGATCATACATGATATAGGGCTATGGGATCACACTGATGATTCATAGTATAGGGCTATGGGATCACACTGATCATACATGATATAGGGCTATGGGATCACACTGATGATTCATAGTATAGGGCTATGGGATCACACTGATCATACATGATACAGGGCTATGGGATCACACTGATCATACATGATATAGGGCTATGGGATCACACTGATCATACATGATATAGGACTATGGGATTACACTGATCATACATGATATAGGGCTATGGGATCACACTGATCATACATGATATAGGGCTATGGGATTACACTGATCATACATGATATAGGGCTATGGGATCACACTGATCATAGTTCTGTATTTTATTAGTATGGTTATTATTATTCTTTCATAGTTGTCTGTTGCTGCTGGGGCAGTTGAGTTTTTCGTACAGGACACATACTTCCTCAGACTCCACCAGTCTCGTATTTGTCTTCCCTTTACTTTCTGCAGAATTATTATACAAATTCAATATACATTGTCGAAAACTTGCAGCAAAACTATTGCCAAGCTGCATTCAACATCACAACCAAAGCGTGGCCACATATAGACACATATAGCCGAAACATCTCCCAGCAGAGTATCACAAAATCATGTTTTGTTTTTAAAAAGCTGCTCATCCAGATCCACTTACGTGAAAATAAAACATCTCGCAGGCCCTGGAGTCTGAAGAGGTCCAAAACAGAAACATTGAGGAACTTACAGAAGTCCGAGCTCCGTGCCATCCGTATCACTGGAGGTGGAGGTTTCACCATTGATGATGACAGATGCTGGAGACCATTTGCTTTAACAGCTGATCAACCTTTAAAAATGCAGGTTAGACTAATCACCTCCCGGTAACTTCCCCTCTCCACGTTACCGGTGTGGTCGTTACAAGAATTAATTTGTTCATTACGAGGAAAGCCTGGATAACTCGCGCAGCCATTACACACACTTCATTAATTCTGTGAGAAATTAAGATTTTATAACTCTAAACCACGGGGAGTTTGGTTCACTCGGAGTATCAACTCCTTTTTGGGTAAAAAGTAGACTCTCCTCAAATCCCATTACTACAAGAAACAAAGAGAAAGTGCAGGCGGAAAAGAACTGTGGAGAGGTCACCGCCGTCCGGGATAAAACCGCTAACTGTGCGTGTACCAAATATATGACAGTATATAATACAGTATATCATAACAATGTATCAAAGAGAAGATCTGGAGAAGAGTTTTTGAGAACTGAGATAACTTATCAGACTTTTCACTTTCATAGACATTACAAATGAGCGAATCTTTTGAAATTTGAATTTGCCAACATTGTTGAATTATTCCCCCCAAAATTTGATTGGAATCAATTTGCCGCAAGTACGATTGCCCTGAAAAGATGTGTGTAACACTCTGAGGTCTCCCAGGACTGTATCCAACCCTTTTCAAACTCTTTAATGCAAACACAGCCTTATTAATGTCCAAGTGACCTCAGCATATAAGGCTATGGGTAGACGGTTGGTAACTATAACTATCCTTCGTTACTCTGCTGTCGCACACTATCTGTGATGTTTAGTCAGTGTTTCATGGCTTTTTTGCCCATCTCTATTGCTGAGCTGTGAGCTTTGACGTTCTTTCACTAAACAGATTTATTTATTTTATTTTACTCGCTTATATGGGACCATTAATTCCCCAGCGCTTTACAGACATCATCATCGTCACTGTCCCCATTGGGGCTCACAATCTAGATCCTATCAGTATGTCTTTGGAGTGTGGAAGGAAACCGGAGAACCCAGAGGAAACTCATGCAAACACGGGAAGAACATACAAACTCTGATTGAATACAATGTGGCAGCTGCATTCCCTCCCTGTGCTTTTATACAGGCTATCATATTTATTCCTGATCTAATAGACATTCATACCATATTGATGCCTCCACCAATTCCAAAACTCAAAAGTCATCATGTTGCCTGGTTTCCAAGACAAGACACTGTCAATATATACTCATATTGTGCTATGTTGGACTTCCATAGATGCAATGCTCCTCCAGAAGGAAAAAACTCTATAGCCTTGAAGCACAAATAAGAATATTAGCCAAACCAGCAGTTAGGAGTTCTTGCCTCTCGTTAGTACAGCGCCGGGTCCTGTTTGGCTGAATAAGAAGCTTCTTTGATGTAGTTGATCAATGCAAGAAGTAACAGTACCCCCAGAGCTGCATCAAAAGTGTCTCATCAATTCCAACAAATACTCTGTTCTCCACTGGCAAGAACTCCGTAACAGTTGTGTACAAAGGGTGCTTATGGTTTGGCTCATATCCCAAGGCTCGGTAATGGATCCGACATTCGCTAACAGGTTGGCTACCTAAGACTACCAAAGACAGGTTGGCTACCTTTTGGAAGAGAGCTAATTTGCATATTTTTTTCCATAAAACCTGATGCCTAGTAGCAATGGATGGTGGTATGAAGGGGACATGTTCTCTTTTAGTAGGATGCCTATGGAGACTCCTGGCCACCTCTTTTGCTAATGATCAGTATACGGGACCCTAAGGGCGCGACTAGCTGCACCAATATATAGTGACCCTGACAACCACTGTCTTATTTTCAGGAAAAGAGCATGGTTGTCAGTGTTAGACTGATATATGAAATGTATGTAATTGATGAATTGTGCTCCTTAATTCTTCATGATCCATTATGATTTGATACAAATTTATTAATTGACTTTTAATGGCTCCATTAGATTTCCTCTGGCTATTCTGTCCATCTAAAGGCAAAAAGAACAAAGTGGGAAGAGCGCCGTATTGGACTATAGTACCGATAATGTATTATATGATAGACGGATCTCACAAATGCTTGTCTGCAATTCACATCACAACCAAATATAGGCACATGTAGTATAAACATCTCCTGACAGAGTATCTCAAAATCAACTTTTTTTTTTAAACCTGGTCTTCTCGAGTCACTCATCTGGTGACATGTCAAGCCAAGGTTAAGGAAGGGCACATCTGTAAATATATATATAGAGAGAGAGAGAGAGTTATCCGCACCAGGATGTTCTGCAAACTGAAATCTTGAGATCACGATTTAAGTGAATTTCCACAATTTGAAACACAGAGAAATAAAAATAGAAAAGTAAATGTCCCCTGCTCAACTCCAAACTCGTCCTTCATAACTCGGGTATTATATCTGCAATTCGTTTTTTTTTTCTAAGAAATGAAGTTGAAAAGCCACCGATGTTTAAACTGTGATTTACTGTTATTATTGATGGCATCTATCGCTAATCTCCCAGTAGAAAAGGGATTAGTTTAATGTGTTAAATACACAAGAAAAAATCACTATCCTACAGAACACAAAATTAATATTCTGCAAAAGCTCCAACTAAATAGAAAAAGCCACAGTGGAAAGAGGCAGGGGTTCTGGAGGCCAGGGTTCTGGAGGCCGGGGTTCTGGAGGCCAGGGTTCTGGAGGCCGGGGTTCTGGAGGCTGGGGTTCTGGAGGCCAGGGTTCTGGAGGCCGGGGTTCTGGAGGCTGGGGTTCTGGAGGCCGGGGTTCTGGAGGCCAGGGTTCTGGAGGCCGGGGTTCTGGAGGCCAGGGTTCTGGAGACCAGGGTTCTGGAGGCCAGGGTTCTGGAGACCAGGGTTCTGGAGGCCAGGGTTCTGGAGGCCGGGGTTCTGGAGGCCAGGGTTCTGGAGGCCGGGGTTCTGGAGGCCAGGGTTCTGGAGACCAGGGTTCTGGAGGCCAGGGTTCTGGAGGCCAGGGATTTGGAGGCCGGGGTTCTGGAGGCCGGGGTTCTGGAGGCCAGAGATTTGGAGGCCGGGGTTCTGGAGGCCAGGGTTCTGGAGGCCAGGGTTCTGGAGGCCGGTGTTTTGGAGGCCGGGGTTCTGGAGGCCATGGTTCTGGAGGCCGGGGTTCTGGAGGCCGGGGTTCTGGAGGCCGGGGTTCTCAAGGCCGGGGTTCTCGAGGCTGGGGTTCTCGAGGCCGGGGTTCTAGAGGCCAGGGTTCTGGAGGCCGGGGTTCTCGAGGCCGGGGTTCTCTGCTTCTGAATTGCTGAAGAGCCACTGAGTCATTAGATATTCCATGAAGTTTGTTAGATTAGTGGTGAAATGGACTCTAAAGGCAAAATCCTTTTTGTGCCATAAAGGTGCTCAGGGCAGTCGTCACGTTCCTTTCTCCACTGTATTGTCAAGCTCTTGCTTCTACTTTCTCTGCAGCAATCTATAAGTAAATACTGTAGTTTTCCCTCAGTCCTTCCCAGCCCGAACCTCTAGCATGATCTCAAGTTCAAATAGGATGTCAAGTTATATCTAACCACCTATATGACATATGACACAGAGAATGCAGTGTTGATTATGTAATTTATTTCACACTCATGATTTGCAGTTAATCCAAGTTTTAGATTTTTTCTTTGTGCAACTGTCTCTCCCAGTAATATAGGCTGGATGTGAGATCTGTGTGTCTCTCCCAGTAATATAGGCTGGATGTGAGGTCTGTGTGTCTCTCCCAGTAATATAGGCTGGATGTGAGCTCTGTGTATATCTCCCAGTAATATAGGTTGGATGTGAGCTCTGCGTGTCTCTCCCAGTAATATAGGCTGGATGTGAGCTCTATGTGTCTCTCCCAGTAATATAGGCTAGATGTGAGGTATGTGTCTCTCTCCCATGAATATAGGCTGGATGTGAGATCTGTGTGTCTCTCCCAGTAATATAGGCTGGATGTGAGATCTGTGTGTCTCTCCCGGTAATATAGGCTGGATGTGAGCTCTGTGTGTCTCTCCCGGTAATATAGGCTGGATGTGAGCTCTGTGTGTCTCTCTCCCAGGAATATAGGCAGGATGTGAGATCTGTATGTCTCTCCCAGGAATATAGGCTGGATGTGAGTACTCTATGTCTCTCCCAGTAATATAGGCTGGATGTGAGGTCTGTGTCTCTCTGCCAGGAATATAGGCTGGATGTGAGATCTGTATGTCTCTCCCAGGAATATAGGCTGGATGTGAGATCTGTATGTCTCTCCCAGGAATATAGGCTGGATGTGAGGTCTGTGTCTCTCCCAGTAATATAGGCTGGAGGGGAGGTCTGTGTGTCTCTCCCAGTAATATAGGCTGGATGTGAGGTCTGTGTCTCTCTCCCAGGAATATAGGCCGGATGTGAGGCCTGTGTGTCTACCCTAGTAATATAGGCTGGATGTGAGGTCTCTATGTCTCTCCCAGTAATACAGTCTGGATGAGAGGTATGTGTGTATCTCCCAGTAATATAGGCTGGATGTGAGGTCTGTGTGTGTCTCTCCCAGTAATATGGGCTGGATGTGAGGTCTATGCCACTCTCCCAGTAATATAGGCTGGATATTAGGTCTGTGTGTCTCTCTTAGAAATATAGGTTGGATGTGAGGTCGGTGTCTCTCCCCCAGTAATATAGTCTGGTTTGAAGTCTGTGTGTCTCTCCTAAAGATATAGGTTGGATCTGAGCAACTGTCTCTCCCAGTAATACAGGCTGGATGTGAGTCCATGTGTCTCTCCCAGTAATATAGGCTGGATGTGAGGTCTCGGTGTCTCTTCAAGGAATATAGGCTGGATGTGAGGTCTGTATGTGTCTCCCAGTCATATGCAGTGGCTACAGAAAGTATTCAGACCCCTTTAAATTTTTCACTCTTTGTTTCATTGCAGCCATTTGGTAAATTCTAAAAACTTCATTTTTTTCTCATTAAAGTACACTCTGCACCCCATCTTGACTGAAAAAAAAGAAATGTAGAAATTTTTGCAGATTTATTAAAAAAGAAAAACTGAAATATCACATGGTCATAAATATTCAGACCCTTTGCTCAGACACTCATATTTAAGTCACATGCTGTCCATTTCCTTGTGATCCTCCTTGAGATGGTTCTACTCCTTCAGTGGAGTCCAGTTGTGTTTAATTAAACTGATAGGACTTGATTTGGAAAGGCACACACCTGTCTATATAAGACGTCACCGCTCACAGTGCATGTCAGACCAAATGAGAATCATGAGCTCAAAGGAACTGCCCAAGGAGCTCAGAGACAGAATTGTGGCAAGGCACAGATCTGGCCAAGGTTACAAAAGAATTTCTGCATTACTCAAGGTTCCTAAGAGCACAGTGACCTCCATAATCCTTAAACGGAAAAAGTTTGGGACCACCAGAAGTCTTCCTAGACCTGGCCGTCCAGCCAAACTGAGCAATCGTGGGAGAAGAGCCTTGGTGAGAGAGGTAAAGAAGAACCCCACGATCACTGTGGCTGAGCTCCAGAGATGCAGTAGGGAGATGGGAGAAAGCTCCACAAAGTCAACTATCACTGCAGCCCTCCACCAGTCGGGCCTTTATGGCAGAGTGGCCCGACGGAAGCCTCTCCTCAGTGCAAGACATATGAAAGCCCACATAGAGTTTGCTCAAAAACACATGAAGGACTCCCAGACTATGAGAAATAAGATTCTCTGGTCTGATGAGACGAAGATAGAACTTTTTGGTGATAATTCTAAGCGGTATGTGTGGAGAAAACAAGGCACTGCTCATCACCTGCCCAATACAATCCCAACAGTGAAACATGGTGGTGGCAGCATCATGCTATGGGGGTGTTTTTCAGCTGCAGGGACAGGACAACTGGTTGCAATTGAAGGAAACATGAATGCGGCCAAGTACAGAGATATCCTGGATGAAAACCTCTTCCAGAGTGCTCTGGACCTCAGACTTGGCTGAAGGTTCACCTTCCAACAAGACAATGGCCCTAAGCACACAGCTAAAATAACAAAGGAGTGGCTTCAGAACAACTCTGTGACCATTCTTGACTGGCCCAGCCAGAGCCCTGACCTAAACCCAATTGAGCATCTCTGGAGAGACCTGAAAATGGCTGTCCACCAACGTTCACCATCCAACCTGACGGAACTGGAGAGGATCTGCAAGGAAGAATGGCCGGGGATCCCCAAATCCAGGGTTGAAAAACGTGTTGCATCATTCCCAAGAAGACTCATGGCTGTACTAGCTCAAAAGGGGGCTTCTACTCAATACTGAGCAAAGGGTCTGAATACTTATGACCATGTGATATTTCAGTTTTTCTTTTTTAATAAATTTGCAAAAATTTCTACATTTCTGTTTTGTTTCAGTCAAGATGGGGTGCAGAGTGGACTTTAATGAGAAAAAAAATGAACTTTTTAGAATTTACCAAATGGTTGCAATGAAACAAAGTGTGGAAAATTTAAAGGGGTCTGAATACTTTCTGTACCTACTGTGGGCTAGATTTGAGATCTGTGTGTCTATCCCAGTAATATAGACTGGATGTGAGCTCTGTGTGTCTCTCCAATAATATAGGTTGGATGTGAGGACTGTGTGTCTCTCCCAGTAATATAGGCTGGATGTGAGGTCTATGTGTCTCTCCCAGTAATATAGGCTGGATGTGAGCTCTATGTGTCTCTCCAGTAATATAGGTTGGATGTGAGGTCTTTATGTCTCTTCCAGTTATATAGGCTGAGTGTGAGGTCTGTGTGTCTCTCCCAGTAATATAGGCTGGATGTAAGGTCTGTGTGTCTCTCCCAGTAATATAGGCTAGATGTGAGCTCTGTGTGTCTCTCCCAGTAAAATAGGCTGGATGTAAGGTCTGTGTGTCTCTCCCAGTAATATAGACTGGATGTGAGCTCTGTGTGTCTCTCCCAGTAATATAGATTGGATGTGAGGTCTGTGTGTCTCTCCCAGTAATATAGGTTGAATGTGAGCTCTGTGTGTCTCTCCCAGTAACATAGGCTGGATGTAAGGTATGTGTGTCTCTCCCAGTAATATAGGCTGGATGTGAGTTCTGTGTGTCTCGCCCAGTAATATAGGCTGGATGTGAGGACTGTGTGTCTCTCCCAGTAATATAGGCTGGATGTGAGCTCTGTGTGTCTCTCCCAGTAATATAGGCTGGATGTGAGGACTGTGTGTCTCTCCCAGTAATATAGCCTGGATGTGAGGACTGTGTGTCTCTCTCAGTAATATAGGCTGGATGTGAGGTCTGTGTGCCTCTCCCAGTAATATAGGCTGGATGTGAGCTCTGTGTGTCTCTCCTAGTAATATAGGATGGATGTGAGGTATGTGTGTCTCTATCAGTAATATAGGCTGGATGTGAGCTCTGTGTGTCTCTCCCAGTAATATAGGCTGGATGTGAGCTCTGTGTGTCTCTCCCAGTAATATAGGCTGGATGTGAGTTCTGTGTGTCTCTCCCAGTAATATAAGCTGGATGTGAGGACTGTGTGTCTCTCTCAGTAATATAGGCCGGATGTGAGGTCTGTGTGTCTCTCCCAGTAATATAAGCTGGATGTGAGCTCTGTGTGTATCTCCCAGTAATATAGGCTAGATGTGAGCTCTGTGTGTCTCTCCCAGTAATATAGGCAGGATGTGAGGTGTGTGTGTCTCTCCCAGTAATATAGGCTGGATGTGAGGACTGTGTATCTCTCTCAGTAATATAGGCTGGATGTGGGGTCTGTGTGTCTCTCCCAGTAATATAGGCTGGATGTGAGCTCTGTGTGTCTCTCCCAGTAATATAGGCTGGATGTGAGGACTGTGTGTCTCTCCCAGTAATATAGGATGGATGTGAGGTATGTGTGTCTCTCTGTGTACAACTCACATTGTGTATAACCTGCTTCCCTACTGCAGCTACGTCTAACACAGAGAGGAGGGAGGGTAAGAGCAGAGAGAGTTGTCAGAACCAGGGGTAGATTTCTAAGAGATTTGTATCAGCTTTGCAGAACATTTGTCTAGCTAAAGACCTTACAGACATTCTGCAACAGCGGAATGGTAGAAAATATTTAATGAAGACTATTTAGAAAGTTGCTTAACTTTGCATTTAGAAAGCTAATTAATTTTGTGTGAAGGGTACGTGATAGAAATGAACGAATCGGTTCCCAGGATCCTGGTCCTGCGTCATCTTGTAACGTTGATTAAAGTTACCCATTGGGGATAAAAGATCCCCAAACTGCCAATCAGTGCGGGTCTCAGCGATCGAACACCCACCAATCAGCAAGTCACCACCTATCCTGTAGATAGGTGAGAAATAGTTTTAACCAGAAAATCCCTTTAAGGCTGTAGGAACTCTGTAAATGCTTCTCACTAAACAAACATCTGCAAAGGTCCACAGTCAACAAAGTCTTTGAAACCAATGGATGTTGTAACTTTGGTCCAGACGACTTAATACAGTAAGTCCAGTTGGTATTTCCAGCTCACGTTTCCCTCTCGGCAGGCTGCTGACAACACAAGGCATCGCTTTATAGAATTATACCCCTTCTCATTGTACAACTTGTGCTACCTGGTGTTTTAAGCTTTACCAACTGATAGATTTTAATGAAAATCTTTGTGTCGAAAAAAAAAATGACATGCTAATATAATAACCTGAGCGGCACTGATACCCCGCGCCCCCGTATTCATTGTACTAATTATGAAAAAAATGGCCTTGACACTGAAGTGCACTGGATACATTGTATTCAAGTCAGAATCTCATTTGCAATGAGGGAAGAGACAGACTGCAAAAGGCTTCCTGATGTATCTACAGCCACAACCCCCCCACAGGCTGATCTATACAGTGGTCCCTGGATAAAGACGCATTAAGCCGTCCCTATTAACTGCTCCATACTACTCTCCATTATTGAAATGGCTCTAAATCACCATAATGACTCCGGCTTCTATTTTTGGCAGTTAATCCAGTAGAAAACCTAATCAGATACTGCAGATGTGCACAATACATCAGCGGATACATTGTTACAACATTGTAACAACACGGCCTGGAAAGAGATACTTAGCATTCTATAGGTAACACTGTCATTCCTGCCCCCTATACGCCTGCCCTCCGTGGAGAGGAAAAGGACAAAGGGGGCCTATGCATCTCCATCTACACGGTACGGGGCGAATGTATCTCCATCTACACGGTAGAGGACGTATGTATCTCCATCTACACAGTAGGGGACGTATGTATCTCCATCTACACGGTAGAGGACGTATGTATCTCCATCTACACGGTAGAGGACGTATGTATCTCCATCTACACGGTAGAGGACGTATGTATCTCCATCTACACGGTAGGGGACGTATGTATCTCCATCTACACGGTACGGGGCGAAAGTATCTCCATCTACACGGTAGGGGACGTATGTATCTCCATCTACACAGTAGGGGACGTATGTATCTTCATCTACACGGTTGGGGATGTTTGTATTTCCATCTACACGGTAGGGGACGTATGTATTTCCATCTACACGGTAGGGGACGTATGTATCTCCATCTACACAGTAGGGGACGTATGTATCTCCATCTACACAGTAGAGGACGTATGTATCTCCATCTACACGGTTGGGGATGTTTGTATTTCCATCTACACGGTAGGGGACGTATGTATCTCCATCTACACAGTAGGGGACGTATGTATCTCCATCTACACAGTAGAGGACGTATGTATCTTCATCTACACGGTTGGGGATGTTTGTATTTCCATCTACACGGTAGGGGACGTATGTATCTCCATCTACACAGTAGGGGACGTTTGTATTTCCATCTACACGGTAGGGGACGTATGTATCTCCATCTACACGGTAGGGGACGTATGTATCTCCATCTACACGGTAGTGGACGTATGTATCTCCATCTACACTGTAGGGGACGTATGTATCTCCATCTACATGGTAGGGGACGTTTGTATCTTCATCTACACGGTAGGGAACTTTTGTATCTTCATCTACACAGTAGGTGACGTATGTATCTCCATCTCCACGGTAGGGGATGCATGTATCTCCATCTCCACGGTAGGGGACGTATGTATCTCCATCTCCACGGAAGGGGACGTATGTATCTCCATCTACACAGTTGGGGATGTTTGTATCTCCATCTACACTGTAGGGGACGTATGTATCTCCATCTACACAGTAGGTGACGTATGTATCTCCATCTCCACGGTAGGGGACGCATGTATCTCCATCTACACGGTAGAGGACGTATGTATCTCCATCTACACAGTAGGTGACGTATGTATCTCCATCTCCACGGTAGGGGACGCATGTATCTCCATCTACACGGTAGGTGACGTATGTATCTCCATCTACACAGTTGGGGATGTTTGTATCTACATCTACACTGTAGAGGACGTATGTATCTCCATCTACACGCAAGGTGACGTATGTATCTCCATCTACACGGTAGGTGACGTATGTATCTCCATCTACACTGCAGAGGACGTATGTATCTCCATCTACACGGTAGGTGACATATGTATCTCCATCTACACGGTAGAGGATGTATGTATCTCCATCTACACGCTAGGTGACGTATGTATCTCCATCTACACTGTAGAGGACGTATGTATCTCCATCTACACTGTAGAGGACGTATGTATCTCCATCTACATGGTAGGTGACGTATGTATCTCCATCTACACGGTAGAGGATGTATGTATCTCCAGCTACACGCTAGGTGACGTATGTATCTCCATCTACACTGTAGAGGACGTATGTATCTCCATCTACACGGTAGGGGACGTTTGTATCTCCATCTACATGGTAGGGGACGTATGTATCTCCATCTACACGGTAGGTGACGTATGTATCTCCATCTACACGGTAGGTGACGTATGTATCTCCATCTACACGGTAGAGGATGTATGTATCTCCATCTACACAGTAGGTGACGTATGTAACTCCATCTACACAGTAGAGGACGTATGTATCTCCATCTACACGGTAGGGGACGTATGTATCTCCATCTACACGGTAGGGGACGTATGTATCTCCATCTACACGGTAGGGGACGTATGTATCTCCATCTACACTGTAGAGGACGTATGTATCTCAATCTACACGGTAGAGGACGTATGTATCTCCATCTACACTGTAGAGGACGTATGTATCTCCATCTACACGCTAGGGGACGTTTGTATCTCCATCTACACGGTTGAGTACATTTGTATCTTCATCTACACGGTAGGGGACGTATGTATCTCCATCAACACGGTAGGGGACGTTGGTATCTCCATCTACACGGTTGAGTACGTTTGTATCTTCATCTACACGGTAGAGGACGTGTGTATCTCCATATACACTGTAGGTGACGTATGTATCTCCATCTACACGGTAGGGGACTTATGTATCTCCATCTACACGGTAGAGGATGTATGTATCTCCATCTACACGCTAGGTGACGAATGTATCTCCATCTACACTGTAGAGGACGTATGTATCTCCATCTACACGGTAGGGGACGTTTGTATCTCCATCTACATGGTAGGGGACGTATGTATCTCCATCTACACGGTAGGTGACGTATGTATCTCCATCTACACTGTAGAGGACGTTTGAATCTCCATCTACACGGTAGAGGACGTATGTATCTCCATCTACACGGTAGGTGACGTATGTATCTCCATCTACACGGTAGGGGACGTTTGAATCTCCATCTACACGGTAGAGGACGTATGTATCTCCATCTACACGGTAGGTGACGTATGTATCTCCATCTACACGGTAGGTGACGTATGTATCTCCATCTACACTGTAGAGGATGTATGTATCTCCATCTACACGCTAGGTGACGTATGTATCTCCATCTACACTGTAGAGGACGTATGTATCTCCATCTACACGGTAGGGGACGTTTGTATCTCCATCTACATGGTAGGGGACGTATGTATCTCCATCTACACGGTAGGTGACGTATGTATCTCCATCTACACTGTAGAGGACGTATGTATCTCCATCTACACGGTAGGTGACATATGTATCTCCATCTACACGCTAGGTGACGTATGTATCTCCATCTACACTGTAGAGGACGTATGTATCTCCATCTACACGCTAGGTGACGTATGTATCTCCATCTACATGGTAGGTGACGTATGTATCTCCATCTACACGGTAGAGGATGTATGTATCTCCAGCTACACGCTAGGTGACGTATGTATCTCCATCTACACTGTAGAGGACGTATGTATCTCCATCTACACGGTAGGGGACGTTTGTATCTCCATCTACATGGTAGGGGACGTATGTATCTCCATCTACACGGTAGGTGACGTATGTATCTCCATCTACACGGTAGGTGACGTATGTATCTCCATCTACACGGTAGAGGATGTATGTATCTCCATCTACACAGTAGGTGACGTATGTAACTCCATCTACACGGTAGGGGACGTATGTATCTCCATCTACACGGTAGGGGACGTATGTATCTCCATCTACACGGTAGGGGACGTATGTATCTCCATCTACACTGTAGAGGACGTATGTATCTCCATCTACACGGTAGAGGACGTATATGTCTCCATCTACACGCTAGGTGACGTATGTATCTCCATCTACACTGTAGAGGACGTATGTATCTCCATCTACACGCTAGGGGACGTTTGTATCTCCATCTACACGGTTCAGTACATTTGTATCTTCATCTACACGGTAGGGGACGTATGTATCTCCATCTACACGGTAGGGGACGTTTGTATCTCCATCTACACGGTTGAGTACGTTTGTATCTTCATCTACACGGTAGAGGACGTGTGTATCTCCATATACACTGTAGGTGACGTATGTATCTCCATCTACACGGTAGGGGATTTATGTATCTCCATCTACACGGTAGAGGATGTATGTATCTCCATCTACACGCTAGGTGACGTATGTATCTCCATCTACACAGTAGAGGACGTATGTATCTCCATCTACACGGTAGGGGACATTTGTATCTCCATCTACATGGTAGGGGACGTATGTATCTCCATCTACACGGTAGGTGACGTATGTATCTCCATCTACACTGTAGAGGACGTTTGAATCTCCATCTACACGGTAGAGGACGTATGTATCTCCATCTACACGGTAGGTGACGTATGTATCTCCATCTACACGGTAGGGGACGTTTGAATCTCCATCTACACGGTAGAGGACGTATGTATCTCCATCTACACGGTAGGTGACGTATGTATCTCCATCTACATGGTAGGTGACGTATGTATCTCCATCTACACGGTAGAGGATGTATGTATCTCCATCTACATGGTAGGTGACGTATGTAGCTCCATCTACACAGTAGAGGACGTATGTATCTCCATCTACACGGTAGGGGACGTATGTATCTCCATCTACACGGTAGAGGATGTGTGTATCTCCAGCTACACGCTAGGTGACGTATGTATCTCCATCTACACTGTAGAGGACGTATGTATCTCCATCTACATGGTAGGGGACGTTTGTATCTCCATCTACACGGTAGGAGACGCATGTATCTCCATCTACACGGTAGAGGATATATGTATCTCCATCTACACGGTAGGTGACGTATGTAACTCCATCTACACAGTAGAGGACGTATGTATCTCCATCTACACGGCAGGGGACGTATGTATCTCCATCTACACGGTAGGGGACGTATGTATCTCCATCTACACGGTAGGGGACGTATGTATCTCCATCTACATGCTAGGGGACGTTTGTATCTCCATCTACACTGTAGAGGACGTATGTATCTCCATCTACACGGTAGGGGACGTATGTATCTCCATCTACACGGTAGGGGACGTATGTATCTCCATCTACACGCTAGGGGACGTTTGTATCTCCATCTACACGCTAGGGGACGTATGTATCTCCATCTACACGCTAGGGGACGTTTGTATCTCCATCTACATGGTTGAGTACATTTGTATCTTCATCTACACGGTAGGGGATGTATGTATCTCCATCTACACTGTAAAGGACGTATGTATCTCCATCTACACGGTAGAGGACGTATGTATCTCCATCTACACGCTAGGTGACGTATGTATCTCCATCTACACTGTAGAGGACGTATGTATCTCCATCTACACGCTAGGGGACGTTTGTATCTCCATCTACACGGTAGAGTACATTTCTATCTTCATCTACACGGTAGTTGACGTATGTATCTCCATATACACGATAGGTGACGTATGTATCTCCATCTACACTGTAGAGGACGTATGTATCTCCATCTACACGGTAGGGGACGTTTGTATCTCCATCTACACGGTAGGTGACGTATGTATCTCCATCTACACTGTAGAGGACGTATGTATCTCCATCTACACGGTAGGGGACGTTTGTATCTCCATCTACACGGTAGGTGACGTATGTATCTCCATCTACACGGTAGGTGACGTATGTATCTCCATCTACACGGTAGAGGATGTATGTATCTCCATCTACACAGTAGAGGACGTATGTATCTCCATCTACACAGTAGAGGACGTATGTATCTCCATCTACACGCTAGGGGACGTTTCTATCTCCATCTACACGGTTGAGTACATTTGTATCCTCATCTACACGGTAGGTGACGTATGTATCTCCATCTACACGGTTGAGTACGTTTGTATCTTCATCTACACGGTAGAGGACGTATGTATCTCCATCTACATGGTAGGTGACGTATGTATCTCCATCTACACGGTAGGGGACGTATGTATCTCCATCTACACAGTAGGGGACGTATGTATCTTCATCTACACGGTTGGGGATGTTTGTATTTCCATCTACACGGTAGGGGACGTATGTATCTCCATCTACACAGTAGGGGGCGTTTGTATTTCCATCTACACGGTAGGGGACGTATGTATCTTCATCTACACGGTTGGGGATGTTTGTATTTCCATCTACACGGTAGGGGACATTTGTATTTCCATCTACACGGTAGGGGACGTATGTATCTCCATCTACACGGTAGGGGACGTATGTATCTCCATCTACACGGTAGTGGACGTATGTATCTCCATCTACACTGTAGGGGACGTATGTATCTCCATCTACATGGTAGGGGACGTTTGTATCTTCATCTACACGGTAGGGAACTTTTGTATCTTCATCTGCACAGTAGGTGACGTATGTATCTCCATCTCCACGGTAGGGGATGCATGTATCTCCATCTCCACGGTAGGGGACGTATGTATCTCCATCTCCACGGTAGGGGACGTATGTATCTCCATCTACACAGTTGGGGATGTTTGTATCTCCATCTACACTGTAGGGGACGTATGTATCTCCATCTACACAGTAGGTGACGTATGTATCTCCATCTCCACGGTAGGGGACGCATGTATCTCCATCTACACGGTAGAGGACGTATGTATCTCCATCTACACAGTAGGTGACGTATGTATCTCCATCTCCACGGTAGGGGACGCATGTATCTCCATCTACACGGTAGAGGACGTATGTATCTCCATCTACACAGTAGGTGACGTATGTATCTCCATCTCCACGGTAGGGGACGCATGTATCTCCATCTACACGGTAGGTGACGTATGTATCTCCATCTACACAGTTGGGGATGTTTGTATCTACATCTACACTGTAGAGGACGTATGTATCTCCATCTACACGCAAGGTGACGTATGTATCTCCATCTACACGGTAGGTGACGTATGTATCTCCATCTACACTGTAGAGGACGTATGTATCTCCATCTACACGGTAGGTGACATATGTATCTCCATCTACACGGTAGAGGATGTATGTATCTCCATCTACAGGCTAGGTGACGTATGTATCTCCATCTACACTGTAGAGGACGTATGTATCTCCATCTACACTGTAGAGGACGTATGTATCTCCATCTACACGGTAGGTGACGTATGTATCTCCATCTACACGGTAGAGGACGTATGTATCTCCATCTACACGGTAGAGGACGTATGTATCTCCATCTACACGGTAGGGGACGTATGTATCTCCATCTACACGGTACGGGGCGAAAGTATCTCCATCTACACGGTAGGGGACGTATGTATCTCCATCTACACAGTAGGGGACGTATGTATCTTCATCTACACGGTTGGGGATGTTTGTATTTCCATCTACACGGTAGGGGACGTATGTATTTCCATCTACACGGTAGGGGACGTATGTATCTCCATCTACACAGTAGGGGACGTATGTATCTCCATCTACACAGTAGAGGACGTATGTATCTCCATCTACACGGTTGGGGATGTTTGTATTTCCATCTACACGGTAGGGGACGTATGTATCTCCATCTACACAGTAGGGGACGTATGTATCTCCATCTACACAGTAGAGGACGTATGTATCTTCATCTACACGGTTGGGGATGTTTGTATTTCCATCTACACGGTAGGGGACGTATGTATCTCCATCTACACAGTAGGGGACGTTTGTATTTCCATCTACACGGTAGGGGACGTATGTATCTCCATCTACACGGTAGGGGACGTATGTATCTCCATCTACACGGTAGTGGACGTATGTATCTCCATCTACACTGTAGGGGACGTATGTATCTCCATCTACATGGTAGGGGACGTTTGTATCTTCATCTACACGGTAGGGAACTTTTGTATCTTCATCTACACAGTAGGTGACGTATGTATCTCCATCTCCACGGTAGGGGATGCATGTATCTCCATCTCCACGGTAGGGGACGTATGTATCTCCATCTCCACGGTAGGGGACGTATGTATCTCCATCTACACAGTTGGGGATGTTTGTATCTCCATCTACACTGTAGGGGACGTATGTATCTCCATCTACACAGTAGGTGACGTATGTATCTCCATCTCCACGGTAGGGGACGCATGTATCTCCATCTACACGGTAGAGGACGTATGTATCTCCATCTACACAGTAGGTGACGTATGTATCTCCATCTCCACGGTAGGGGACGCATGTATCTCCATCTACACGGTAGGTGACGTATGTATCTCCATCTACACAGTTGGGGATGTTTGTATCTACATCTACACTGTAGAGGACGTATGTATCTCCATCTACACGCAAGGTGACGTATGTATCTCCATCTACACGGTAGGTGACGTATGTATCTCCATCTACACTGCAGAGGACGTATGTATCTCCATCTACACGGTAGGTGACATATGTATCTCCATCTACACGGTAGAGGATGTATGTATCTCCATCTACACGCTAGGTGACGTATGTATCTCCATCTACACTGTAGAGGACGTATGTATCTCCATCTACACTGTAGAGGACGTATGTATCTCCATCTACATGGTAGGTGACGTATGTATCTCCATCTACACGGTAGAGGATGTATGTATCTCCAGCTACACGCTAGGTGACGTATGTATCTCCATCTACACTGTAGAGGACGTATGTATCTCCATCTACACGGTAGGGGACGTTTGTATCTCCATCTACATGGTAGGGGACGTATGTATCTCCATCTACACGGTAGGTGACGTATGTATCTCCATCTACACGGTAGGTGACGTATGTATCTCCATCTACACGGTAGAGGATGTATGTATCTCCATCTACACAGTAGGTGACGTATGTAACTCCATCTACACAGTAGAGGACGTATGTATCTCCATCTACACGGTAGGGGACGTATGTATCTCCATCTACACGGTAGGGGACGTATGTATCTCCATCTACAAGGTAGGGGACGTATGTATCTCCATCTACACTGTAGAGGACGTATGTATCTCCATCTACACGGTAGAGGACGTATGTATCTCCATCTACACTGTAGAGGACGTATGTATCTCCATCTACACGCTAGGGGACGTTTGTATCTCCATCTACACGGTTGAGTACATTTGTATCTTCATCTACACGGTAGGGGACGTATGTATCTCCATCAACACGGTAGGGGACGTTGGTATCTCCATCTACACGGTTGAGTACGTTTGTATCTTCATCTACACGGTAGAGGACGTGTGTATCTCCATATACACTGTAGGTGACGTATGTATCTCCATCTACACGGTAGGGGACTTATGTATCTCCATCTACACGGTAGAGGATGTATGTATCTCCATCTACACGCTAGGTGACGTATGTATCTCCATCTACACTGTAGAGGACGTATGTATCTCCATCTACACGGTAGGGGACGTTTGTATCTCCATCTACATGGTAGGGGACGTATGTATCTCCATCTACACGGTAGGTGACGTATGTATCTCCATCTACACTGTAGAGGACGTTTGAATCTCCATCTACACGGTAGAGGACGTATGTATCTCCATCTACACGGTAGGTGACGTATGTATCTCCATCTACACGGTAGGGGACGTTTGAATCTCCATCTACACGGTAGAGGACGTATGTATCTCCATCTACACGGTAGGTGACGTATGTATCTCCATCTACACGGTAGGTGACGTATGTATCTCCATCTACACTGTAGAGGATGTATGTATCTCCATCTACACGCTAGGTGACGTATGTATCTCCATCTACACTGTAGAGGACGTATGTATCTCCATCTACACGGTAGGGGACGTTTGTATCTCCATCTACATGGTAGGGGACGTATGTATCTCCATCTACACGGTAGGTGACGTATGTATCTCCATCTACACTGTAGAGGACGTATGTATCTCCATCTACACGGTAGGTGACATATGTATCTCCATCTACACGCTAGGTGACGTATGTATCTCCATCTACACTGTAGAGGACGTATGTATCTCCATCTACACGCTAGGTGACGTATGTATCTCCATCTACATGGTAGGTGACGTATGTATCTCCATCTAGACGGTAGAGGATGTATGTATCTCCAGCTACACGCTAGGTGACGTATGTATCTCCATCTACACTGTAGAGGACGTATGTATCTCCATCTACACGGTAGGGGACGTTTGTATCTCCATCTACATGGTAGGGGACGTATGTATCTCCATCTACACGGTAGGTGACGTATGTATCTCCATCTACACGGTAGGTGACGTATGTATCTCCATCTACACGGTAGGGGACGTATGTATCTCCATCTACACTGTAGAGGACGTATGTATCTCCATCTACACGGTAGAGGACGTATATGTCTCCATCTACACGCTAGGTGACGTATGTATCTCCATCTACACTGTAGAGGACGTATGTATCTCCATCTACACGCTAGGGGACGTTTGTATCTCCATCTACACGGTTCAGTACATTTGTATCTTCATCTACACGGTAGGGGACGTATGTATCTCCATCTACACGGTAGGGGACGTTTGTATCTCCATCTACACGGTTGAGTACGTTTGTATCTTCATCTACACGGTAGAGGACGTGTGTATCTCCATATACACTGTCGGTGACGTATGTATCTCCATCTACACGGTAGGGGATTTATGTATCTCCATCTACACGGTAGAGGATGTATGTATCTCCATCTACACGCTAGGTGACGTATGTATCTCCATCTACACAGTAGAGGACGTATGTATCTCCATATACACGGTAGGGGACATTTGTATCTCCATCTACATGGTAGGGGACGTATGTATCTCCATCTACACGGTAGGTGACGTATGTATCTCCATCTACACTGTAGAGGACGTTTGAATCTCCATCTACACGGTAGAGGACGTATGTATCTCCATCTACACGGTAGGTGACGTATGTATCTCCATCTACACGGTAGGGGACGTTTGAATCTCCATCTACACGGTAGAGGACGTATGTATCTCCATCTACACGGTAGGTGACGTATGTATCTCCATCTACATGGTAGGTGACGTATGTATCTCCATCTACACGGTAGAGGATGTATGTATCTCCATCTACATGGTAGGTGACGTATGTAGCTCCATCTACACAGTAGAGGACGTATGTATCTCCATCTACACGGTAGGGGACGTATGTATCTCCATCTACACGGTAGAGGATGTGTGTATCTCCAGCTACACGCTAGGTGACGTATGTATCTCCATCTACACTGTAGAGGACGTATGTATCTCCATCTACATGGTAGGGGACGTTTGTATCTCCATCTACACGGTAGGAGACGCATGTATCTCCATCTACACGGTAGAGGATATATGTATCTCCATCTACACGGTAGGTGACGTATGTAACTCCATCTACACAGTAGAGGACGTATGTATCTCCATCTACACGGCAGGGGACGTATGTATCTCCATCTACACGGTAGGGGACGTATGTATCTCCATCTACACGGTAGGGGACGTATGTATCTCCATCTACATGCTAGGGGACGTTTGTATCTCCATCTACACGGTAGGGGACTTATGTATCTCCATCTACACGGTAGGGGACGTATGTATCTCCATCTACACTGTAGAGGACGTATGTATCTCCATCTACACGCTAGGGGATGTTTGTATCTCCATTCACACGGTTGAGTACATTTGTATCTTCATCTACACGGTAGGTGACGTATGTATCTCCATCTACACGCTAGGGGACGTTTGTATCTCCATCTACACGGTTGAGTACATTTATATCTTCATCTACACGCTAGGTGACGTATGTATCTCCATCTACACGGTAGGGGACGTATGTATCTCCATCTACACGGTAGGGGACTTATGTATCTTCATCTACACGGTAGGGGACGTATGTATCTCCATCTACACGGTAGGGGACTTATGTATTTCCATCTACACAGTAGGGGACGTATGTATCTCCATCTACACAGTAGAGGACGTATGTATCTCCATCTACACAGTAGGGGACGTATGTATCTCCATCTACATGGTAGGGGATGTATGTATCTCCATCTGCACGGTAGGGGACGTATGTATCTCCATCTACATGGTAGGGGACGTATGTATCTCCATCTACACGGTATAGGAAGTATGTATCTCCATCTACACAGTAGAGGACGTATGTATCTCCATCTACACGCTAGGGGACGTTTGTATCTCCATCTACACGGTAGGGGACGTATGTATCTCCATCTACATGCTAGGGGACGTATGTATCTCCATCTACACGGTAGGGGACGTATGTATCTCCATCTACACGCTAGGGGACGTTTGTATCTCCATCTACATAGTAGGGGACGTATGTATCTCCATCTACACGCTAGGGGACGTTTGTATCTCCATCTACACGGTTGAGTACATTTGTATCTTCATCTACACGGTAGGGGACGTATGTATCTCCATCTACACTGTAGAGGACGTATGTATCTCCATCTACACGGTAGAGGACGTATGTATCTCCATCTACACGCTAGGTGACGTATGTATCTCCATCTACACTGCAGAGGACGTATGTATCTCCATCTACACGCTAGGGGACGTTTGTATCTCCATCTACACGGTTGAGTACATTTCTATCTTCATCTACACGGTAGGTGACGTATGTATCTCCATCTACACGGTTGAGTACGTTTGTATCTTCATCTACACGGTACGGGACGTATGTATCTCCATCTACACGGTAGGTGACGTATGTATCTCCATCTACACTGTAGAGGACGAATGTATCTCCATCTACACGGTAGGGGACGTTTGTATCTCCATCTACACGGTAGAGGACGTATGTATCTCCATCTACACGGTAGGTGACGTATGTATCTCCATCTACACGGTAGGGGACGTATGTATCTCCATCTACACGGTAGGGGACGTATGTATCTCCATCTACACGGTAGGGGACGTATGTATCTCCATCTACACGCTAGGGGACGTTTCTATCTCCATCTACACGGTTGAGTACATTTGTATCCTCATCTACACGGTAGGTGACGTATGTATCTCCATCTACACGGTTGAGTACGTTTGTATCTCCATCTACACTGTAGAGGACGTATGTATCTCCATCTACACGGTATGGGACGTTTGTATCTCCATCTACACGGTAGAAGACGTATGTATCTCCATCTACACGGTAGGGGACGTTTGTATCTCCATCTACACGGTAGGGGACGTATGTATCTCCATCTACACGGTAGGGGACGTATGTATCTCCATCTACACGGTAGGTGACGTATGTATCTCCATCTACACGGTAGGTGACGTATGTATCTCCATCTACACGGTAGAGGATGTATGTATCTCCATCTACACGGTAGGTGACGTATGTATCTCCATCTACACGGTAGAGGATGTATGTATCTCCATCTACACGGTAGGTGACGTATGTAACTCCATCTACACAGTAGAGGACGTATGTATCTCCATCTACACGGTAGGGGATTTATGTATCTCCATCTACACGGTAGAGGATGTATGTATCTCCATCTACACGCTAGGTGACGTATGTATCTCCATCTACAATGTAGAGGACGTATGTATCTCCATCTACACGGTAGGGGACATTTGTATCTCCATCTACATGGTAGGGGACGTATGTATCTCCATCTACACGGTAGGTGACGTATGTATCTCCATCTACACTGTAGAGGACGTTTGAATCTCCATCTACACGGTAGAGGACGTATGTATCTCCATCTACACGGTAGGTGACGTATGTATCTCCATCTACACGGTAGGGGACGTTTGAATCTCCATCTACACGGTAGAGGACGTATGTATCTCCATCTACACGGTAGGTGACGTATGTATCTCCATCTACATGGTAGGTGACGTATGTATCTCCATCTACACGGTAGAGGATGTATGTATCTCCATCTACATGGTAGGTGACGTATGTAACTCCATCTACACAGTAGAGGACGTATGTATCTCCATCTACACGGTAGGGGACGTATGTATCTCCATCTACACGGTAGAGGATGTGTGTATCTCCAGCTACACGCTAGGTGATGTATGTATCTCCATCTACACTGTAGAGGACGTATGTATCTCTATCTACACGGTAGGGGACGTTTGTATCTCCATCTACACGGTAGGAGACGTATGTATCTCCATCTACACGGTAGGTGACGTATGTATCTCCATCTACACGGTAGAGGATATATGTATCTCCATCTGCACGGTAGGTGACGTATGTAACTCCATCTACACAGTAGAGGACGTATGTATCTCCATCTACACGGCAGGGGACATATGTATCTCCATCTACACGGTAGGGGACGTATGTATTTCCATCTACACGGTAGGGGACGTATGTATCTCCATCTACACGGTAGGGGACGTATGTATCTCCATCTACATGCTAGGGGACGTTTGTATCTCCATCTACACTGTAGAGGACGTATGTATCTCCATCTACACGGTAGGGGACGTATGTATCTCCATCTACACGGTAGGGGACGTATGTATCTCCATCTACACGCTAGGGGACGTTTGTATCTCCATCTACACGGTAGGGGACGTATGTATCTCCATCTACACGCTAGAGGACGTTTGTATCTCCATCTACATGGTTGAGTACATTTGTATCTTCATCTACACGGTAGCGGATGTATGTATCTCCATCTACACTGTAGAGGACGTATGTATCTCCATCTACACGGTAGAGGACGTATGTATCTCCATCTACACGCTAGGTGACGTATGTATCTCCATCTACACTGTAGAGGACGTATGTATCTCCATCTACACGCTAGGGGACGTTTGTATCTCCATCTACACGGTAGAGTACATTTCTATCTTCATCTACACGGTAGTTGACGTATGTATCTCCATATACACGCTAGGTGACGTATGTATCTCCATCTACACTGTAGAGGACGTATGTATCTCCATCTACACGGTAGGGGACGTTTGTATCTCCATCTACACGGTAGGAGACGTATGTATCTCCATCTACACGGTAGGTGACGTATGTATCTCCATCTACACTGTAGAGGACGTTTGTATCTCCATCTACACGGTAGGTGACGCATGTATCTCCATCTACACGGTAGGTGACGTATGTATCTCCATCTACACGGTAGAGGATGTATGTATCTCCATCTACATGGTAGGTGACGTATGTAACTCCATCTACACAGTAGAGGACGTATGTATCTCCATCTACACAGTAGAGGACGTATGTATCTCCATCTACACGGTAGGGGACGTATGTATCTCCATCTACACGGTAGGGGACGTATGTATCTCCATCTACACGCTAGGGGACGTTTCTATCTCCATCTACACGGTTGAGTACATTTGTATCCTCATCTACACGGTAGGTGACGTATGTATCTCCATCTACACGGTTGAGTACGTTTGTATCTTCATCTACACGGTAGAGGACGTATGTATCTCCATCTACACGGTAGGTGACGTATGTATCTCCATCTACACGGTAGGGGACGTATGTATCTCCATCTACACGGTAGGGGACTTATGTATCTCCATCTACACGGTAGGGGACGTATGTATCTCCATCTACACGGTAGAGGACGTATGTATCTCCATCTACATGGTAGGGGACGTATGTATCTCCATCTACACGGTAGGGGACGTATGTATCTCCATCTACACTGTAGAGGACGTATGTATCTCCATCTACACGGTAGAGGACGTATGTATCTCCATCTACACGCTGGGTGACGTATGTATCTCCATCTACACGGTAGAGGACGTATGTATCTCCATCTACACGCTAGGGGACGTTTGTATCTCCATTCACACGGTTGAGTACATTTGTATCTTCATCTACACGGTAGGTGACGTATGTATCTCCATCTACACGCTAGGGGACGTTTGTATCTCCATCTACACGGTTGAGTACATTTGTATCTTCATCTACACGCTTGGTGACGTATGTATCTCCATCTACACGGTAGGGGACGTATGTATCTCCATCTACACGGTAGGGGACTTATGTATCTCCATCTACACGGTAGGGGACGTATGTATCTCCATCTACACGGTAGGGGAAGTATGTATCTCCATCTACACAGTAGGGGACGTATGTATCTCCATCTACACAGTAGAGGACGTATGTATCTCCATCTACACAGTAGGGGACGTATGTATCTCCATCTACATGGTAGGGGACGTATGTATCTCCATCTGCACGGTAGGGGACGTATGTATCTCCATCTACATGGTAGGGGACGTATGTATCTCCATCTACACTGTAGAGGACGTATGTATCTCCATCTACACGCTAGGGGACGTTTGTATCTCCATCTACACGGTAGGGGACGTTTGTATCTCCATCTACATGCTAGGGGACGTATGTATCTCCATCTACACGGTAGGGGACGTATGTATCTCCATCTACACGCTAGGGGACGTTTGTATCTCCATCTACATGGTAGTGGACGTATGTATCTCCATCTACACGCTAGGGGACGTTTGTATCTCCATCTACACGGTTGAGTACATTTGTATCTTCATCTACACGGTAGGGGACGTATGTATCTCCATCTACACGGTTGAGTACATTTGTATCTTCATCTACACGGTAGAGGACGTATGTATCTCCATCTACACGCTAGGGGACGTTTGTATCTCCATTCACACGGTTGAGTACATTTGTATCTTCATCTACACGGTAGGTGACGTATGTATCTCCATCTACACGCTAGGGGACGTTTGTATCTCCATCTACACGGTTGAGTACATTTGTATCTTCATCTACACGCTTGGTGACGTATGTATCTCCATCTACACGGTAGGGGACGTATGTATCTCCATCTACACGGTAGGGGACTTATGTATCTCCATCTACACGGTAGGGGACGTATGTATCTCCATCTACACGGTAGGGGAAGTATGTATCTCCATCTACACAGTAGGGGACGTATGTATCTCCATCTACACAGTAGAGGACGTATGTATCTCCATCTACACAGTAGGGGACGTATGTATCTCCATCTACATGGTAGGGGACGTATGTATCTCCATCTGCACGGTAGGGGACGTATGTATCTCCATCTACATGGTAGGGGACGTATGTATCTCCATCTACACTGTAGAGGACGTATGTATCTCCATCTACACGCTAGGGGACGTTTGTATCTCCATCTACACGGTAGGGGACGTTTGTATCTCCATCTACATGCTAGGGGACGTATGTATCTCCATCTACACGGTAGGGGACGTATGTATCTCCATCTACACGCTAGGGGACGTTTGTATCTCCATCTACATGGTAGTGGACGTATGTATCTCCATCTACACGCTAGGGGACGTTTGTATCTCCATCTACAAGGTTGAGTACATTTGTATCTTCATCTACACGGTAGGGGACGTATGTATCTCCATCTACACTGTAGAGGACGTATGTATCTCCATCTACACGGTAGAGGACGTATGTATCTCCATCTACACGCTAGGTGACGTATGTATCTCCATCTACACTGTAGAGGACGTATGTATCTCCATCTACACGGTAGAGGACGTATGTATCTCCATCTACACGCTAGGGGACGTTTGTATCTCCATCTACACGGTTGAGTACGTTTGTATCTTCATCTACACGGTAGAGGACGTATGTATCTCCATATACACGCTAGGTGACGTATGTATCTCCATCTACACTGTAGAGGACGTATGTATCTCCATCTACACGGTAGGGGACGTTTGTATCTCCATATACACGGTAGGGGACGTATGTATCTCCATCTACACGGTAGGTGACGTATGTATCTCCATCTACACTGTAGAGGACGAATGTATCTCCATCTACACGGTAGGGGACGTTTGTATCTCCATCTACACGGTAGGTGACGTATGTATCTCCATCTACACGGTAGGTGACGTATGTATCTCCATCTACACGGTAGAGGATGTGTGTATCTCCATCTACATGGTAGGTGACGTATGTAACTCCATCTACACAGTAGAGGACGTATGTATCTCCATCTACACGGTAGGGGACGTATGTATCTCCATCTACACGGTAGGGGACGTATGTATCTCCATCTACACGGTAGGGGACGTATGTATCTCCATCTACACGCTAGGGGACGTTTCTATCTCCATCTACACGGTTGAGTACATTTGTATCCTCATCTACACGGTAGGTGACGTATGTATCTCCATCTACACGGTTGAGTACGTTTGTATCTCCATCTACACTGTAGAGGACGTATGTATCTCCATCTACACGGTAGGGGACGTTTGTATCTCCATCTACACGGTAGAAGACGTATGTATCTCCATCTACACGGTAGGGGACGTTTGTATCTCCATCTACACGGTAGGGGACGTATGTATCTCCATCTACACGGTAGGTGACGTATGTATCTCCATCTACACGGTAGGTGACGTATGTATCTCCATCTACACGGTAGGTGACGTATGTATCTCCATCTACACGGTAGAGGATGTATGTATCTCCATCTACACGGTAGGTGACGTATGTATCTCCATCTACACGGTAGAGGATGTATGTATCTCCATCTACACGGTAGGTGACGTATGTAACTCCATCTACACAGTAGAGGACGTATGTATCTCCATCTACACGGTAGGGGACGTATGTATCTCCATCTACACGGTAGGGGACGTATGTATCTCCATCTACACGGTAGGGGACGTATGTATCTCCATCTACACGCTAGGGGACGTTTGTATCTCCATCTACACTGTAGAGGACGCATGTATCTCCATCTACACGGTAGGGGACGTATGTATCTCCATCTACACGGTAGGGGACGTATGTATCTCCATCTACACGCTAGGTGACGTTTGTATCTCCATCTACACGGTAGGGGACGTATGTATCTCCATCTACATGCTAGGGGACGTATGTATCTCCATCTACACGGTAGGGGACGTATGTATCTCCATCTACACGCTAGGGGACGTTTGTATCTCCATCTACACGGTAGGGGACGTATGTATCTCCATCTACACGCTAGGGGACGTTTGTATCTCCATCTACACGGTTGAGTACATTTGTATCTCCATCTACACGGTAGAGGACGTATGTATCTCCATCTACACGCTAGGTGACGTATGTATCTCCATCTACACGGTAGGTGACGTATGTATCTCCATCTACACGGTTGAGTACGTTTGTATCTTCATCTACACGGTAGAGGACGTATGTATCTCCATATACACGCTAGGTGACGTATGTATCTCCATCTACACTGTAGAGGACGTATGTATCTCCATCTACACGGTAGGTGACGTATGTATCTCCATCTACACTGTAGAGGACGAATGTATCTCCATCTACACAGTAGGGGACGTTTGTATCTCCATCTACACGGTAGAGGACGTATGTATCTCCATCTACACGGTAGGTGACGTATGTATCTCCATCTACACGGTAGGTGACGTATGTATCTCCATCTACACGGTAGAGGATGTATGTATCTCCATCTACATGGTAGGTGACGTATGTAATTCCATCTACACAGTAGAGGACGTATGTATCTCCATCTACACGGTAGGGGACGTATGTATCTCCATCTACACGGTAGGGGACGTATGTATCTCCATCTACACGGTAGGGGACGTATGTATCTCCATCTACACGCTAGGGGACGTTTCTATCTCCATCTACACGGTTGAGTACATTTGTATCCTCATCTACACGGTAGGTGACGTATGTATCTCCATCTACACGGTTGAGTACGTTTGTATCTTCATCTACACGGTAGAGGACGTATGTATCTCCATCTACACAGTAGGTGACGTATGTATCTCCATCTACATGGTAGGGGACGTATGTATCTCCATCTACACGGTAGGGGACGTATGTATCTCCATCTACACGGTAGAGGACGTATGTATCTCCTTCTACATGGTAGGGGACGTATGTATCTCCATCTACACGGTAGGGGACGTATGTATCTCCATCTACACTGTAGAGGACGTATGTATCTCCATCTACACGGTAGAGGACGTATGTATCTCCATCTACACGCTAGGTGACGTATGTATCTCCATCTACACTGTAGAGGACGTATGTATCTCCATCTACACGCTAGGGGACGTTTGTATCTCCATTCACACGGTTGATTACATTTGTATCTTCATCTACACGGTAGGTGACGTATGTATCTCCATCTACACGTTAGGGGACGTATGTATCTCCATCTACACGGTAGGGGACTTATGTATCTCCTTCTACACGGTAGGGGACGTATGTATCTCCATCTACACGGTAGCGGACTTATGTATCTCCATCTACACGGTAGGGGACTTATGTATCTCCATCTACACGGTAGGGGACGTATGTATCTCCATCTACACAGTAGGGGACGTATGTATCTCCATCTACATGGTAGAGGATGTATGTATCTCCATCTACATGGTAGGGGACGTATGTATCTCCATCTACACGGTAGGGGACGTATGTATCTCCATCTACACGGTAGGGGACGTATGTATCTCCATCTACACGGTAGGGGACGTATGTATCTCCATCTACACGGTAGAGGACGTATGTATCTCCATCTACATGGTAGGGGACGTTTGTATCTTCATCTACACGGTAGGGGACGTATGTATCTCCATCTACACGGTAGGGGACGTATGTATCTCCATCTACACAGTAGAGGACGTATGTATCTCCATCTACACAGTAGAGGACGTATGTATCTCCATCTACACAGTAGGGGACATATGTATCTCCATCTACACAGTAGGGGACGTATGTATCTCCATCTACACAGTAGGGGACGTATGTATCTCCATCTACACGGTAGGGGACGTATGTATCTCCATCTCCACGGTAGAGGACGTATGTATCTCCATCTACACAGTAGAGGACGTATGTATCTCCATCTACACAGTAGGGGACGTATGTATCTCCATCTACACGGTAGAAGACGTATGTATCTCCATCTCCACGGTAGAGGACGTATGCATCTCCATCTACACAGTAGAGGACGTATGTATCTCCATCTACACAGTAGGGGACGTATGTATCTCCATCTACACAGTAGAGGACGTATGTATCTCCATCTACACAGTAGGGGACGTATGTATCTCCATCTAGACGGTAGGGGACGTATGTATCTCCATCTCCATGGTAGAGGACGTATGTATCTCCATCTACACAGTAGGGGACGTATGTATCTCCATCTACACAGTAGGGGATGTATGTATCTCCATCTACACGGTAGGGGACGTATGTATCTCCATCTCCACGGTAGAGGACGTATGTATCTCCATCTACACAGTAGAGGACGTATGTATCTCCATCTACACAGTAGGGGACGTATGTATCTCCATCTACACAGTAGAGGACGTATGTATCTCCATCTACACAGTAGGGGACGTATGTATCTCCATCTAGACGGTAGGGGACGTATGTATCTCCATCTACACAGTAGGGGACGTATGTATCTCCATCTACACAGTAGGGGACGTATGTATCTCCATCTACACAGTAGGGGACGTATGTATCTCCATCTACACGGTAGAAGACGTATGTATCTCCATCTACACGGTTGAGTACGTTTGTATCTCCATCTGCACGGTAGGTGACGTATGTATCTCCGTCTACACGGTAGGGGACGTATGTATCTCCATCTACACAGTAGGGGACGTATGTATCTCCATCTACACGGTAGAAGACGTATGTATCTCCACGTACACGGTTGAGTACGTTTGTATCTCCATCTGCACGGTACGGGGCGACTGTATCTCCATCTACACGGTAGGGGACGTATGGTATCTCCATCTACACGGTAGAAGACGTATGTATCTCCATCTACACGGTTGAGTACGTTTGTATCTCCATCTGCACGGTAGGTGACGTATGTATCTCCGTCTACACGGTAGGGGACGTATGTATCTCCGTCTACACGGTAGAGGACGTATGTATCTCCATCTACACGGTAGAAGACGTATGTAACTCCATCTACACGGTTGAGTACGTTTGTATCTCCATCTGCACGGTAGGTGACGTATGTATCTCCATCTACACTGTAGGGGATGTATGTATCTCCATCTACACTGTATGTGACGTATGTGTCTCCATCTACACGGTTGAGTACGTTTGTATCTTCATCTACACGGTAGGTGACGTATCTATCTCCATCTACACGGATGGGGACGTGTCTGCGATATGTGTGCACGGAGAAATCTTAGGCAATTAAAGACACAAGATGGAGAGAAGATCGGGATTCGGGACACCTCCACCTCCACCCACAGAAGCTCTTACGACATTCCACATCCATAGGACTTAACCCCTCAAGCACTGGCCAATTTTTATTTTTGTACTTTAGTTTTTTCCCCTCCTTCTTCCAACAGTCATAACTTTTACACTTTTCCATCAGACCAGCTGCACCAGGGCTCGTCTTTCTGCAGGGCGAGCTGGAGTTTTGAAGGCATCGTTCATTCTAACATTTGATGCACAGTAAAATGGGAAACAAGTTCCTAGTGAGGTGAAACGGCACGACCCCACCCGCGCGCTTCCATGATTGTTATTTTGGGTTTTGTTGGTACCTTGTTCATTGTGCTGTAAAAATGTTCAATGTCCTCGTATCAAGATTCTCATTACAGCGATAGCAACTTGTGTAGTTTAAATCTATATTTTAAATAAAATGCTGAAAAAATTTCAGAAAGTGGTAAAAAAAAGAAAAAAGTACTCGTTTTTTTAAGCAGCGAGTTGAAGCTTTCTCACTGCCCCGTGCCACAATACACCTCTCCAGCTCCACCACTACATGGCGTTGAGTGTTGCATGCTGGGAGTTGTAGTCTTACTCCAGCTCCACCACTACATGGCGTTGAGCGCTGCATGCTGGGAGTTGTAGTCTTTCTCCATCTCCACCACTTCATGGTGTTGAGTGTTGCATGCTGGGAGTTTAGTCTTTCTCCAGCTCCACCACTACATGGCGTTGAGCGCTGCATGCTGGAACTTGTAGTCTTTCTCCAGCTGCACCACTACATGGTGTTGAGCGCTGCATGCTGGGAGTTGTAGTCTTTCTCCAGCTCCACCACTACATGGCATTCAGCGCTGCATGCTGGGAGTTTAGTCTTTCTCCAGCTCCACCACTACATGGCGTTGAGCGCTGCATGCTGGGAGTTTAGTCTTTCTCCAGCTGCACCACTACATGGCGTTGAACGCTGCATGCTGGGAGTTGTAGTCTTTCTCTAGCTCCACTACTACATGGCGTTGAGCGCTGCATGCTGGGAGTTGTAGTCTTTCTCCAGCTCCACCACTACATGGCGTTGAGCGCTGCATGCTGGGAGTTGTAGTCTTTCTCCAGCTCCACCACTACATGGCGTTGAGCGCTGCATGCTGGGAGTTGTAGTCTTTCTCCAGCTCCACCACTACATGGCGTTGAGCGCTGCATGCTGGGAGTTGTAGTCTTTCTCCAGCTCCACCACTACATGGCGTTGAACGCTGCATGCTGGGAGTTGTAGTCTTTCTCCAGCTGCACCACTACATGGCGTTGAACGCTGCATGCTGGGAGTTGTAGTCTTTCTCCAGCTCCACCACTACATGGTGTTGAACGCTGCATGCTGGGAGTTGTAGTCTTTCTCCAGCTCCACCACTACATGGCGTTGAACGCTGCGTTCTCTTTAAACAACTGTTACTAGAAAATGAAATGCAAATGAGGCAATTATGTTTTCAATGAAATCCATCAGGTTCTGTCGAGGTTACGCCGGGGACTAATGGTCTGGTAATGGAGTCTTACCTGCGTGTGGCTCCTCCAGTCACACAGTAAATAGGGGCCTTTCCGAAGAGCATAAATCTCCCTGTGCGGCTCCGGCTGAGCCCACGACCCCACGAAGAGGCCGGGTCTGCAGATAATCTGCTGTATAAAGCGAGACAGAGGCCATTGTAACAAAGCTGCGGGCGGATATTCAGCCCCACCAGAAAAGCCTGTGGTCACCAGGAGCGAGGAAGCGAGTGGACTCCGGCAAAGACGAAGAATCGCCAGATGGTGCGAACGACTCCTATCATTGGGGCACGTTCACACGGAGAAGAGGCGCTGCGGAGCTTCTGGATTTGTGTGCAGCGTGTTAAGTGGAGAAGACGTAATAAATCCATCCCTGATCAGTTTTGAAACAGTTTGGACAATCCCTTTAATTGCGGCTAAAATTAGCTTCGTCCTCTCCGCGCCTTTAGAGACGCTCTGCAGGGATCTGATGCAGGTGGACGATGAACTATCCCAATAATTGCTGGCGGCCTAAAATACCAATCACAGGCTCATAATATCTGCAGTATATCAGGACGTAAATGTCTGCGGGTCTGTTGGCCAAGCGCTCGGTGCGAGAGCCGCTGCCGCACAATGGCCGTGCCCGGACCTCTTATTATCACCTGTCATCTGTCATGTGTTATTGCCACATATTTGGCCAAAAGGAAAAATTCCTTTTTGTTTACTTGTCAGGGATGATGAATTGCGCACCAAAACCACTATATCTGAAATCACTGCCGAGAACGACTCCGGGATTGTTTATTAACAGAAAGCGCGGCATATGAAAGCAATCAGCAAAACACGGCGTGCGGCTGGCACCGACGGACACAATCACGCTCGCAAGGACACGGGTTGTCAGCAGTCCGCCCACCCCTGATCGATGTAATAAGAGGACATGAATGGCAGATGGATTTTTTGGCACATTAAGCCAAATGAACCCGTAATGAAGATGTAGAGGTTATCGCCGGCAGCACGACAGGACGTCACAGGGTGGGTGTGAAAATGCATAAATGCTGGAAAACTCAAAATTTTTGCCTATGTGTGGACATTTCTGGAAAAATTCTCCCCTAAATCCAACTTTGGAAGTGAAATGGTTAAGTAGAACTTGGTAGAAGGATGGCTTCCTGTTAGGCTCTTGGCCATGGGTTCGATCCAAGTGTCCCATTGGGAAGTCTGAAAATACCAAGGCTACAGCCATGGTGCCGTCAATACTGAGCCATGCGTCCGAGAGCGTTTCAGCAGGTATTTGAGTGGCCAAGAAAGAGTCTAAACCTCAATCCAAAAGCAGAATTTTTCACTCATACAACTTCAATATTATTTCTAAAACGAGTCCACAAAGTTGGATCCACGGCACAAATGTGCAAATCAAATTCACCCAAAAAAAGAAAAATACTTTCACCAGAATGGAGTTACCATATGGTTGGAGTCAAAAAGGGCTAAACAAAAAATTATACTCCCCTCACCCCATCCGTCACCTCTCTCTCCACACAGCTACCCCCCCTCCACTCCTCACCATTCGGAGCACACTATGTCTCACGCACATCATGGTGTTGCATGAGGCTTAGAAATCACCGGAGGCGCCGAAGATCGGACCGGAGGGAGTCAGCTGTGTGGAGGCAGCGCTGAGGCGAGGTGGGCATAATTTTTTTCTGTTATTAAACCCTATGTTTATTATGCTCTGGGGTCTGGAGAGAACTTAGGGCATAATAATAATAATAACAACGCAGATTTGATTTGCATCGAATAATTTTGCTTATCTATAATCCAGAGCAATTAAATATTTAGGTGGCCGAGTTCAGACTCCAACCAAACCTAAACCTACAGACCTCCAGCGGGTCAATTATTATGTATTTCATTATATTTTGCTTAATAATCATAATGAATTTTGGTCGCTTTGTTAATGGTCCATATGGGAAAATGAAAAAATATTTTTACTACAGCCAGAACAAATTTATGACCAAACATATCTCCGTGGATGATGGATTGTGTTTTCAGATGAACACTCGAGCGATTAGTGAATACCGGTGAGTTATTAATATTTTGGAAACAATTTTGTTCATATTTTAAGACCTTGAAGGGGTCACTTGTCCAGTAAAGATAAGTTATCGCCTCTAATTTATAGATCAGTGGGGGTCCGACCGCTGGGATCTACACTAATCGGCAGAATAAGGGACTTGAGCAGTGGTGCGCATGCTCTATCGGCAGCCCAATAGGAAATGAATGCAGCGGCGGTCGAGCATGCGCAATGCCACTCCTAGCTACAGTGGGTGCGGACAGTATTCAGACCTCTTTAAATTTATCACTCTTTGTTTCATTGCAGCATTTGGTAAATTCTAAAAAGTTCATTTTTTTCTCATTAAAGTCCACTCTGCACCCCACCTGGACTGGAAAAAACAGAAATGTAGAAACTTTTGCAAATTGGTGAGAAAGGTAAAGAAGAACCCCAAGACCACTGTGGCTGAGCTCCAGAGATGCAGTAGGGAGATGGGAGAAAGTTCCACAAAGTCAACTATCACTGCAGCCCTCCACCAGTCGGGCCTTTATGGCAGAGTGGCCCGACGAAAACCTCTCCTCAGTGCAAGACATATGAAAGCCTGCATAGAATTTGCTCAAAAACACAAGAAGGACTCCCAGACTATCTATAATATAATGGGGGATGCGTCCCTCTGCCTGAAGCCTTTATAGACTGTGCATGCGTGACGTGCAGTCTGGCTCCAGACACAAGAACGCATGGAGCCGTTACAGGTAAGAGGAGTGTATGGCGCTGAAGATCGCGGTATGTGTAGACACTGAACGCATACCGCGATCTCCGGCGCCATGCTTACATACTTACCTGAACGGAAGGAGCGTTGCCGCGGCGCCTCTCTTCGCCGGAGAAAGGGGCAGGAGTGAGGCGTCGGATCGGCGCATGCGCATTGCGCTATCCGGCGCCATTTTACTGAAGACACATTTGCAGTGTCTTCAGCAAAATGGCGCCGGACAGCGCGGTGCTCTGGCGCAGCGCTCCTCCCCAGCCTCCGGCAGAACAGGACGCAGCAGCGCTGGAGCACAGAGAAGAAAGGTGAGTATAAGTGTTTATTTTTTTTGGATGTGTGTATAGTGCGAAAGGGATGAGGGGGCCACACATATCAGGATTGGGGTGAGGGGTACCACACATACCAGGATTGGGATGAGGGGTACCACACATACCAGGATTGGGGTGAGGGGTACCACACATACCAGGATTGGGGGGATGAGGGGTGCTACGCATACCAGGATTGGGGGGATGAGGGGTGCCATGCATACCGGGATTGGGGGGATGAGGGGTGCCACGCATACCAGGATTGGGGGGGTGAGAGGTGCCACGCATACCGGGATTGGGGGGATGAGGGGTGCCACGCATACTGGGATTGGGGGGATGAGGGGTGCCACGCATACCGGGATTGGGGGGATGAGGGGAGCCACGCATACCGGGATTGGGGGGATGAGGGGTGCCATGCATACCAGGATTGGGGGGATGAGGGGTGCCACGCATACCAGGATTGGGGGTGAGGGGTGCCATGCACACCAGGATTGGGGGTGAGGGGTGCGATGCATACCAGGATTGGGGGTGAGGGATGCCATGCATACCAGGATTGGGGGTGAGGGATGCCATGCATACCAGGATTGGGGGTGAGGGATGCCATGCATACCAGGACTGGGGGTGAGGGGTGCCATGCATACCAGGATTGGGGGTGAGGGGTGCCATGCATACCAGGATTGGGGGTGACGGGTGCCATGCATACAAGGATAGGGATGAGGGAGCCATGCATACCAGGATAGGGATGAGGGGTGCCATGCATACCAGGATTGTGGGTGAGGGGTGCCACGCATACCAGAATTGGCTGTGAGGGGTGCCACGCATACCAGGATTGGGGGGGTGAGAGGTGCCACGCATACCGGGATTGGGGGGATGAGGGGTGCCACGCATACTGGGATTGGGGGGATGAGGGGTGCCACGCATACCGGGATTGGGGGGATGAGGGGAGCCACGCATATCGGGATTGGGGGGATGAGGGGTGCCATGCATACCAGGATTGGGGGGATGAGGGGTGCCATGCATACCAGGATTGCGGGGATGAGGGGTGCCACGCATACCAGGATTGGGGGGGTGAGAGGTGCCACGCATACCGGGATTGGGGGGATGAGGGGTGCCACGCATACTGGGATTGGGGGGATGAGGGGTGCCACGCATACCGGGATTGGGAGGATGAGGGGAGCCACGCATACCGGGATTGGGGGGATGAGGGGTGCCATGCATACCAGGATTGGGGGGATGAGGGGTGCCACGCATACCAGGATTGGGGGTGAGTGGTGCCATGCACACCAGGATTGGGGGTGAGGGGTGCGATGCATACCAGGATTGGGGGTGAGGGATGCCATGCATACCAGGATTGGGGGTGAGGGATGCCATGCAAACCAGGACTGGGGGTGAGGGGTGCCATGCATACCAGGATTGGGGGTGAGGGGTGCCATGCATACCAGGATTGGGGGTGACGGGTGCCATGCATACAAGGATAGGGATGAGGGAGCCATGCATACCAGGATAGGGATGAGGGGTGCCATGCATACCAGGATTGTGGGTGAGGGGTGCCACGCATACCAGAATTGGCTGTGAGGGGTGCCACGCATACCAGGATTGGGGGGATGAGGGGTGCCACGCATACCAGAATTGGGGGTGAGGGGTGCCACGCATACCAGGATTGGGGGTGAGGGGTGACATGCATACTAGGATGAGGATGAGGGGTGCCATGCATACCAGGATTGGGGCTGAGGGATGCCATGCATACCAGGATGAGGATGAGGGGTGCCATGCATACCAGTATAGGATGGTGGGGACAGGATGGGGGCCTCACAAATACCAGGAGGGGGGCAGCACATATCAGCATGGGAGACAATATGCCAATAAAAATGCTCGCCACCCGGGCGTTGAATGGGTTCAATAGCTAGTGAGAAATAAGATTCTCTGGTCTGATGAGACGAAGATAGAACTTTTTGGTGATAATTCATCACCTGCCCAATATAATCCCAACAGTGAAACATGGTGGTGGCAGCATCATGCTATGGGGGTGTTTTTCAGCGGAAGGGACAGGACGACTGGTTGCAATTGAAGGAAACATGAATGCAGCCAAGTACAGAGATATCCTGGATGAAAACCTCTTCCAGAGTGCTCTGGACATCAGACTTGGCCGAAGGTTCACCTTCTAACAAGACAATGACCCTAAGCACACAGCTAAAATAACAAAGGAGTGGCTTCAGAACAACTCGGTGACCATTCTTGACTGGCCCAGCCAGAGTCCTGACCTAAACCCAATTGAGCATCTCTGGAGAGACCTGAAAATGGCTGTCCACCAACGTTCACCATCCAACCTGACGAAACTGGAGAGGATCTGCAAGGAAGAATGGCCGAGGATCCCCAAATCCAGGGGTCAAAAACTTGTTGCATCATTCCCAAGAAGACTCATGGCTGTACTAGCTCAAAAGGGGGCTTCTACTCAATACTGAGCAAAGGGTCTGAATACTTATGACCATGTGATATTTCAGTTTTTCTTTTTTAATAAATTTGCAAAAATTTCTACACTTCTGTTTTTTTCAGTCAAGATGGGGTGCAGAGTGGACTTTAATGAGAAAAAAAATGAACTTTTTACAATTTACCAAATGGCTGCAATGACACAAACAGTGAAAAATTTAAAGGGGTCTGAATACTTTCTGTACCCACTGTGTAAAGGATAAAAGTTCCCCATTTGGCCATTCTTTGCTGGTCCCAGCAGATTTTTTGGGATCCAACTCACACAATTCTTTGAGGGTGGGGAAGGGGCTCAAACAATAACACGTTATACTCACCGGTCCTATGCACTCACCGGACTCCTATCATCGCCTCCACCACCGCTCCTTAGTCCTCTGCACTGGTCTCTTTAATCCCTCCAGCACGGAGGTCCCCATGGTCACATTGGGGGTGCGGCACGTCATTGACGTTATTGATGCGCATCGAACTTCTTGACACCGTCTGAGCCTCAATTCTAGAAGAGCCAAAAAGACCCGTGCAGTGGACTAGGGAGCTGCGGTGGCGTAAGAAGTCAGAAGAGGGATTAAGACTGGTGAATATTTTGTGAATTTTTTTTTTTTTACCCCCCCTCCTGTTATTGTGCTTTGGGGTTTGGAGAGACCTCAGAACATAAACATCTTTTTATCAAGTCCAAATTTTTTTTAAGTCAGAATCGAATCGAGCACATTTCTGGAAATTTGCTCTTCTCTTCTAGGGTTTATTTCTTAAAGAGCTTTTTCCATTTACAAAATTAATTTGATTTATCCTACACTGATAAAAAGAGTTCAGAAGCCCCATAACTTGCCTAAAGAGAAGAAGATCTGTAGCAAAGAACATCTTTAACTCTGAAGTCATGTCCCATCCTTCATAAATAAATAGACACCGTGTAATACTCCATTTCCCCTGCGGGGGCACTGTAGGGAAATTGAACACTAACTGCCAGGTCTCTCAGATAACAGCAGATCATTGGAGGTCCCAGCTGGGGAACACTTTGTGGTCAGGGCAATGTCAAGGGTCTCCCCTAACAAGTAGGGATTGTCCAAAGTGAAGAATGATGAATCAAGAACCAAGAAAATGATATATTTGTTTATGAGTAAAAATCCTAAACTGGAACTCAAATAAAAGTTTTCTTTTTTATTTTTTTGCTTTAGGCATTAACCTTTGAGAAATGAAGAAAGTGGATGCAATTACCTCCGACGTCCGTACAGAGCCGGATACATTTGTAACATGAACACTTAGAACCAAGAACACAATCCATCCCTGGTCTATGAAACTCAAGTCATTTCGTGAAAGGAATAGGGATTTCACAGCTGGAAAGAATCTTATGCTAGAGGAACTTTTATAGATTATTTGAGTGTAATTTTCTGTTACCAGAACAGTAACTTTTTAAGCACTCGCTGTGAATTGAAACAGCAGGAGATAAGGACACCAATAAGATTGAGTAGACGTTGAGTGTGTTGAAGCTTAAAACTACTTGCGTTGGGGGAGTTCAGGAGGAGAACTTGAGTTATGTCAATGAAATCGATCAATCGATGGTTTTCAAGGCCGCCAATGATCCGGAGGCTGCACAACCTCAATAAGTTTAATGTAAAATGCATCACAATACATCAGTAAACATGCCGTCCTGACACATAGTCAATAAAGCTCGGGGTACTGGATGGACCTGAATAGACCGACACCACTTAACTCTGTCAGTAAGAGAAGTGCCATTTAGGAAGAAGAGGAAGAAGAGATAATATACTAATAAATTATCTGTTTGATCTAGAATTAAAGAGCAAACAATCCTCGGCTCTCAGTTAATTGATTCTGTAGTGAACAGGAGGTTAACCGTGAGGAGGGAATAAGGCTGGGAAGCGTTCATTGCGGACAACCAAGGCTGTTCACTACCGGCCATAAAAAACCTCACTGTCGAGTGTCCATGTAAAAACATCCTCCAAAAAAAAGTTATTTAGCTAAGAGCGAAGAAAATCCTCCAAGAACCCGAGAAAAAGTCAACACTTTTGTGTTTTTCCATTGTCCTAAATGGACATTTCTTCACCAAAAATCACTTTGCCTCCATCGGTACAGAGGTCATCTCCCCAAACACTTCTTCTATCTACACTGATCAGGTTTCGCTCACACTGCACACTCTGCCCAGTCTGGAATGTCCATTGTACATGTATATTGGATGTGAGCACTACGTGCATGGCGTGGGCTCCGAAGCCGAGTCCGCTTCGTACAGCACGGGTGCCAACTGTGTTTTACAGCTGATACCGAGTCTGACTGCTGCGGTTGGAGGTAGCTCTAGTGCAACCCCATAGATGACACTGTCAATTGTGAAAGCAGCATTTAAGAGGTTGGAAATAGTGGGACTTGTACCTTCCGAGCCTCATCGCCGCCCCATTTCCAATCCAATGTGATTGCAAAGAACTGTCATTTTATTTTCAGCCAAGAAGGAGGGGCAGCTATTAAAGGTCCCTGTGTCTGCCACGTTTCATAGTTTTTAAGGTTGAAGGTAGACTTAAGTTCATCATATTCAACCTTCAACCTTGGTTCATCAAGTTCAACCAAGGTTGAACCTATATCCTAATGTTGATCCAGAAAAAGGCAAAAACTCCATGGGACAGACACTATTTATTATCATTTAACAGCCTTTGGTTCGATATCGAGGCGTGGCAACTTGATGGATGAACGTTCTGTTGGAAGATCGATCTTGTGCAAGCCTAGATAGGTCCACCAGGATTTTCTCCGCCATTATCTTCATAGTATAAGGCCATCAGGTTACTGGTCTTCCTCTTCACCTTCTTTCTTCTATTTTTCCCACCATGATGTCCTTCTCCAGTGGTGGCTCTCTTCACATGATGTGTCCACAGTAGGTAAGTCATAGCTTTGTGATCCTTGCTTCCAGTGACATTTTTGGCTTGAATTATTCCAAAATTGATTTGTCTGTTCTTCTTGCTATCCATAATATTCATAACATCCTTCTACAGCACCACATTTCGAAGGCATCCATTCTTCTTCAGTTTTGTTTCTTTATCGTCCAGGTTTTGCATCCGTATGTTACCACAGAAAAGACCAGACTATGTATGAGTCGTGTCTTCATCGCCAGTGAAATGTTCCTTGATTTGAAGGCCTTGTCCAGTGACTTCATTGTGGATTTGCCCATAGCTATTCTCCTATTGACTTCTGGTGTCATTGCTGCATCTTGAGTGAACATTAATCCAAGTTGGTTCATGTCCTTTACAACTTCCAGTTCATCGCCGTCCATCTCAAATGTGTCCCGGTCGTACCTGACAGTGAGGAGGCAACCTTAAGAGGATTCAGACCTTAAGGTTGGACTTCAGAAAGGCAGATTTTAATGAACACAGAAAGGTAGGAAATGTCCAATGACTAGATGTTCTAAAGGACAGAAATGTCCAAGAAGGATGGGAGTACTCAAAGAGTGGTAATAAATGGTTGCACATCAAATTGGAAGAGTGTTTCAAGTGGGGTACCACAAGGCTCCTGGTCCCTGTGTTGTTCAACATTTTTATGATTGATCTACATAAGGGAACTGAAGATAAACTAATTAAATTTGCAGACGCTGCAAAGCTAGAAAGGATAGCTAACACTAGAGAAGACAGAGAAAGGATTCAGAAGGATCTAGATAAGCTTGAACAATGGGCAGCAACTAACAGAATGTTTTTTTAACAAGGAGAAATGCAAGATTCTACATCTGGGCAAGGAAAACGACATCTACAGAATGGGAGGAATAGAACAAAGCAACAGCCCGTGTGAAAAAGACTTGGTTGTACAAATAGATCACAGACTGCACATGAGTCAACAGTGTGATGCTGCAGCAAAAAAGACAAACACAATTCTGGGATGTATTAAGAGAAGCACACAGTCTAGATCACATGAAGTAATTATCCCCCTCTAGTCCTCTTTGGTCAGACCTCATCTGGAATACTGTGTCCACTTCTGGGCACCACATTTTAAAAAAGACATCGGAAAACTGGAACAAGTTCAGAGAAGAGCGACCAGGATGGTGAACGGACTGCAAACTATGAAGAACAGTTAAAGGATCTGGGAATGTTTAGCTGCAAAAGAGAAGACTGAGAGGAGACTTAATAGCTGTCTATAAATATCTGAAGGGCTGTCACAGTGTAGAAGGATCATCCTTATTCTCATTTGCACATGGAAACAAGAGAAGCAATGGGATGAAACTGAAAGATACAGATTAGATATTAGAAAAAAACTTTTTGGCAGTGAGGGATCAATGAGTGGAACAGGCGGCCACGAGAGGTGGTGAGGTCTCCTTCAATGGACGTCTTCACACAGAGGCTGGACAGACATCTGTCTGAGATGGTTTAGTGAATCCTGCATTGAGCAGTGGGATGGACACGAGGACCCTGGAGGTCCCCTCCAACTCTACCATTCTATGATTCTATGATTCTATTGTACAGGAGGAGGTGAGCTGTGACATCATCTATTGTGATTGGTGGATTCTGCGTTATTAGTTGTATATAGCGGTGTTAGCTGTCATTGTAATCCTGCCACTGATGATAATGAGACTGCTGAAAGCTCTAAAGAGACTAAAATAGCCCCAGTGGCCAGTGTGAAAATGACTGAATTTCAAAATTGTATTTCTTTTTAATTCAGATCAATATATGGAAAAAAAATACATGTAACATAAAAAAACCTGATTTAAACAATAAGTCACATCCTGATGACACATTCCCTATAAAAAATACTCCATCTCTGCTTCTCCAGAGAAGTCTCAGATCTGCCGCTGACAGATGCTGCCTTCAGGCTGTCAATTCATTAAATCTAAATGGAAGAAAAAATTGACTTTTTGGGTTTCCAGAGTGAACGTCTCGATAAACCTCCACAAGGCATCTCCAATAAAGTCTTGAAACTTTTTCTTCCTTCTTCCCATTGTTGTGCTTTTCTTTTTTACTTGATTTGTCCCACAAAATACTAGACTCTTGGGAATGACCAGCGTAAGACTATGGCCGATGGGACGTTCAGGTGTTGGACTTCGCAGAGTCAATTATTTCAAGAACTGTTGTAAGAACTTCTCGGTGCCCTCGTCTCCCAGTCTTGTCCTCTCCAGTAACTTCCTTACTTATTCCGCTCCGTTCTCGTCTTGTTTACTTGCGCTCTAGAGACTTTACTGTACAAGGTTGTTGTAAAACAATATTTGCAGGAAGCCGCGCAGTGAACTGCCTTATAAGACAGTCTGATCAATGGAGTTTGAAGTCATTGAAGCATATCTAATAAGCTTCCCAAGGCGGAAAAAGCCTCTGACTTAGAAATGTCACGTCTCAGCGGAGACCTGACTCTCGGAGTTTACTTTAAACATTATAAGAATAGTTAAAACTTTCTTGGTGATCTGTCTCACATGAGAATCGTTACCCACAGCATTTTGATTTCACACCACTGCGATGGCAATTGAAAAAAAAAAGAAATGAATATTACTTCATCTAAATCTTTAAGAGCCGGGCGGCTCGCGAGGACCAACAAAGAGATCTCATTTATTTAATTTTTTTCTGAGAGCTTAATAGCAAGTGTTCTGAGAGCGAGAGTGCCAGGTAACATAGTTACTGCGTCTCGCTAAAATAAAAGGCTGAGGACAAATATAGACACTGAAGACAATGATATCAACCTGGATTAGGTTATTTTAGCGATGCCGAATGTGTTATTTGCAGAACACAATGCTGAGATAATGATCTAAGGAACAATAAAAGAAAAGAATTGGCAGCCGGGGAATTTTATATTTCAAGACGATTTCTTATAAAGATTTCTTATTGGCACTCGTGGACCAAAAATTTGGGCACGAGGATTCTCATTAGTTGGAGGACTTCTTAAAATGAATCTCTACTCTTTACTATCATGTTGCACTTAGGTCTAATATTTAATGCTGATTAAATTCTTAATGTGTCTTCCTGATTATCACAGCTCCGATTTATTGATACAACGTAATTTTTTTTTACAAGTACATAAAATATAAATGTCACCACTAGAGGGAGCTCTAGAGCTAACTGCATACAGTCCTGATATCCTGTACAATGGATAATCTAAAAATTAAAAAGGGTTATTCCCCCAAAAAAACAAGATATCCCTCTTCCACAAGATTGGGGATAATTTGCTCTTCACTTGTGGTCTGAGTGCAGAAACTTTTCCCCCTCCTCAAGTTTTTCGATATACACATGTATTTTACTAAAGAGAATGTATCACTTATATCATTTTGTAATAATTAAAAGCAGATTATAATCATTTTTACCCTATTGTTTTGTTTTATTGTAGATTTTTGTTTTAGTTTCTTTGTACATAATTACGGGATGGCAATATTGCTGGTGCTGACAACAGCATTAAGTGATACAGCAGCCAGATGGACCATAGACAGCAACCGACAACTTCTGACTCATTGACTTCTATGGTAAAGTGTTGTGGGAATGGTCTGTGACCTGTGCAGGAATCATTGTACAGGAGGAGGAGGAGGTGAGCTGTGACATCACCTATTGTGAATGGTGGATCCTGTGTTATCAGCTGTATATAGAGGTGTTATCAGTCATTGTACAGGAGGAGGAGGTGAGCTGTGACATCACCTATTGTGAATGGTGGATCCTGTGTTATCTAATGTATATAGAGGTGTTATCAGTCATTGTACAGGAGGAGGAGGTGAGCTGTGACATCACCTATTGTGAATGGTGGATCCTGTGTTATCTAATGTATATAGAGGTGTTATCAGTCATTGTACAGGAGGAGGAGGTGAGCTGTGACATCACCTATTGTGAATGGTGGATCCTGTGTTATCAGCTGTATATAGAGGTGTTATCAGTCATTGTACAGGAGGAGGTGAGCTGTGATATCACCTATTGTGAATGGTGGATCCTGTGTTATCAGCTGTATATAGAGGTATTATCAGTCATTGTACAGGAGGAGGAGGTGAGCTGTGACATCACCTATTGTGAATGATGTATTCAGTGTTATACTGTATATAGAGGTGTTATCAGTCATTGTACAGGAGGAGGTGAGCTGTGATATCACCTATTGTGAATGGTGGATCCTGTGTTATCAGCTGTATATAGAGGTGTTATCAGTCATTGTACAGGAGGAGGAGGTGGGCTGTGACATCACCTATTGTGAATGATGTATTCAGTGTTATACTGTATATAGAGGTGTTATCAGTCATTGTACAGGAGGTGGAGGTGAGCTGTGACATCACCTATTGTGAATGGCGGATCCTGTGTTATCAGCTGTATATAGAAGTGTTATCAGTCATTGTACAGGAGGAGGAGGAGGTGAGCTGTGACATCACCTATTGTGAATGGTGGATCCTGTGTTATCTACTGTATATAGAGGTGTTATCAGTCATTGCACAGGAGGAGGTGAGCTTTGTCATCACCTATTGTGAATGGTGTATTCGGTGTTATACTGTATATAGAGGTGTTATCAGTCATTGTACAGGAGGAGGAGGTGAGCTGTGACATCACCTATTGTGAATGGTGGATCCTGTGTTATCAGCTGTATATAGAGGTGTTATCAGTCATTGTACAGGAGGAGGTGAGCTGTGATATCACCTATTGTGAATGGTGGATCCTGTGTTATCAGCTGTATATAGAGGTGTTATCAGTCATTGTACAGGAGGAGGTGAGCTGTGATATCACCTATTGTGAATGGTGGATCCTGTGTTATCAGCTGTATATAGAGGTGTTATCAGTCATTGTACAGGAGGAGGAGGTGAGCTGTGACATCACCTATTGTGAATGATGTATTCAGTGTTATACTGTATATAGAGGTGTTATCAGTCATTGTACAGGAGGAGGTGAGCTGTGATATCACCTATTGTGAATGGTGGATCCTGTGTTATCAGCTGTATATAGAGGTGTTATCAGTCATTGTACAGGAGGAGGTGAGCTGTGACATCACCTATTGTGAATGATGTATTCAGTGTTATACTGTATATAGAGGTGTTATCAGTCATTGTACAGGAGGTGGAGGTGAGCTGTGACATCACCTATTGTGAATGGCGGATCCTGTGTTATCAGCTGTATATAGAAGTGTTATCAGTCATTGTACAGGAGGAGGAGGAGGTGAGCTGTGACATCACCTATTGTGAATGGTGGATCCTGTGTTATCTACTGTATATAGAGGTGTTATCAGTCATTGCACAGGAGGAGGTGAGCTTTGTCATCACCTATTGTGAATGGTGTATTCGGTGTTATACTGTATATAGAGGTGTTATCAGTCATTGTACAGGAGGAGGAGGTGAGCTGTGACATCACCTATTGTGAATGGTGGATCCTGTGTTATCAGCTGTATATAGAGGTGTTATCAGTCATTGTACAGGAGGAGGTGAGCTGTGATATCACCTATTGTGAATGGTGGATCCTGTGTTATCAGCTGTATATAGAGGTGTTATCAGTCATTGTACAGGAGGAGGTGAGCTGTGATATCACCTATTGTGAATGGTGGATCCTGTGTTATCAGCTGTATATAGAGGTGTTATCAGTCATTGTACAGGAGGAGGAGGTGAGCTGTGACATCACCTATTGTGAATGATGTATTCAGTGTTATACTGTATATAGAGGTGTTATCAGTCATTGTACAGGAGGAGGTGAGCTGTGATATCACCTATTGTGAATGGTGGATCCTGTGTTATCAGCTGTATATAGAGGTGTTATCAGTCATTGTACAGGAGGAGGTGAGCTGTGACATCACCTATTGTGAATGATGTATTCAGTGTTATACTGTATATAGAGGTGTTATCAGTCATTGTACAGGAGGTGGAGGTGAGCTGTGACATCACCTATTGTGAATGGCGGATCCTGTGTTATCAGCTGTATATAGAAGTGTTATCAGTCATTGTACAGGAGGAGGAGGAGGTGAGCTGTGACATCACCTATTGTGAATGGTGGATCCTGTGTTATCTACTGTATATAGAGGTGTTATCAGTCATTGCACAGGAGGAGGAGGTGAGCTGTGACATCACCTATTGTGAATGGTGGATCCTGTGTTATCTACTGTATATAGAGGTGTTATCAGTCATTGTACAGGAGGAGGAGGTGAGCTGTGACATCACCTATTGTGAATGGTGGATCCCGTGTTATTTATATACAATTGTTAACTTTCATTGTAAACCTGTGTATAATGACAGTGAAATTACTGCTGAGAAGTGATCTCTACAGATAAGGATGTATAGCCTAATGTTAAAGCTTTTTGGCAAGAGTGAATATTGCAAGATTTTAGGATTTTTTTCTAATATAGATAATGATATGAAAAATATTAAAAACAATTTTTTATAAAAATACATTTAACGTAAACAAGTAACTAAAAAATCTTTTTCCTGATGCTTTAACCTAAATGAAGTGCATCATGTCTGTCGTTCTTTACCATTATGGAGCCAACAGCCAGGGGAAAAAAGTCCCACAGATCTGATAGGAAGCAGTATGGCGCCTCTCTGGTGCCACCATCAAAAAATGGGAGCCCCGATCATCGCCCTTCATGGGATATCCAGGAGATATGGCATTGATGTTCCAGCTAAGACAACCCCATTAACGGAGAGTCGGATGATTCTCGGCCCCTCTGCTTATAGTTCATGAACAGACTTTATATCATCTACAATTCATGAATACGTAAAGAATTCTATCAATATTTTACTAACTGATCAATGACATATGATAACCATTTATATAATCACATGACAGCTTTAATGGAATAAATACATTGTTCCTTCTTGACATCAGTTACTACAGACACTAAAATGGAAGGAGTTCAGGATCAGACTACACACTTAGTTTATTTTGTAGTCTGTAACCATGGAGACACATTTGTCTGCAAAGAAACTGTAGGCACAATACGGTTGCAGGTTTCCGGTATTATATTCCACTCAACTTCGCCCTTTTTTATGCATAGGAACAATAATGAAAAGGTTGCAAAAATTGCTAATACCCTTTTAGGACAACAGTAAGAGCTTCTGTACTAAACCAAAAATTGTTACATGATAACAATGTTGCAAAGTAACAGAATGGACAGTGAAATTCTACTAGAGGTAGAAAGACCCTTGAGAGAAATGAGAATGGATGGTAAAAATGTACCATGCCAAGGCAGAATGATACAATATATCAAGATAATTGTCACATTGCAGTGTATTACCTATATAGAGCCATGAGGTCACGTGAAGTCACTGATGGGTAAGTGATTGTCTGAAAAGTATCACTAGGACCAAGCAAAGGTTCCCATGTTCTGATCATACAATGGGTACCTGCCTGACTGGGCAGCCCGCACACTCGAGACCACCGATGGCGGCTTCCCCTCTCCCGCACACTCTGCGGTTTCTATTTTTGTTTTCAGTTTTAGTTCTAGGAAGATTTTGAGAAACCAGAGAGCAGCAGCATGAATCAAATTCATAACTATTGCCAGAAGGCAGAAGAATATACATTCAGGCAGAAGACGAAAAAAAAAGAAGAAGAAGCTCCAGCCGCCTCCACGCAAACACTAAAAACCCGGCCATAAATCAAGCATTTAATAACACACATTCCTCCTCACAGCCAACATTGTGACAAAGGTTCTGAGCGGAATCCATCATCTTCCTGTTGTATCTGTCCTATCCGAGCTGGTTGGAAGTCAGTTGCATTTTTTATTATCCTACAGCAGATTGGGATCCTGATTTTATGTTAGGCATATATATATATATTCAGTACAGACCAAAAGTTTGGACACATCTTCTCATTTAAAGATTTTCTGTATTTTCATGACTATGAAAATTGTACATTCACACTGAAGGCATCAAAACTATGAATTAACACATGTGGAATTATATACTTAACAAAAAAGTGTGAAACAACTGAAAATATGTCTTATATTCTAGGTTCTTCAAAGTAGCCACCTTTTGCTTTGATGACTGCTTTGCACACTCTTGGCATTCTCTTGATGAGCTTCAAGAGGTAGTCACCGGAAATGGTCTTCCAACAATCTTGAAGGAGTTCCCAGAGATGCTTAGCACTTGTTGGCCCTTTTGCCATCACTCTGCGGTCCAGCTCACCCCAAACCATCTCGATTGGGTTCAGGTCTGGTGACTGGAGGCCAGGTCATCTGGCGTAGCACCCCATCACTCTCCTTCTTGGTCAAATAGCCCTTACACAGCCTGGAGGTGTGTTTGGGGTCATTGTCCTGTTGAAAAGTAAATGATGGTCCAACTAAACGCAAACCGGATGGAATAGCATGCCGCTGCAAGATGCTGTGGTAGCCATGCTGGTTCAGTATGCCTTCAATTTTGAATAAATCCCCAACAGTGTCACCAGCAAAGCCCCCCCACACCATCACACCTCCTCCTCCATGCTTCACGGTGGGAACCAGGCATGTAGAGTCCATCCGTTCACCTTTTCTGCGTCGCACAAAGACACGGTGGTTGGAACCAAAGATCTCAAATTTGGACTCATCAGACCAAAGCACAGATTTCCACTGGTCTACGGTCCATTCCTTGTGTTCTTTAGCCCAAACAAGTCTCTTCTGCTTGTTGCCTGTCCTTAGCAGTGGTTTCCTAGGTTTCCTAGCAGCTATTTTACCATGAAGGCCTGCTGCACGAAGTCTCCTCTTAACAGTTGTTGTAGAGATGTGTCTGCTGCTAGAACTCTGTGTGGCATTGACCTGGTCTCTAATCTGAGCTGCTGTTAACCTGCGATTTCTGAGGCTGGTGACTCGGATAAACTTATCCTCAGAAGCAGAGGTGACTCTTGGTCTTCCTTTCCTGGGGCGGTCCTCATGCGATCCAGTTTCTTTGTAGCGCTTGATGGTTTTTGTAACTGCACTTGGGGACACTTTCAAAGTTTTCCCAATTTTTCAGACTGACTGACCTTGATTTCTTAAAGTAATGATGGCCACTCGTTTTTCTTTACTTAGCTGCTTTTTTCTTGCCATAATACAAATTCTAACAGTCTATTCAGTAGGACTATCAGCTGTGTATCTACCTGACTTCTGCACAACACAACTGATGGTCCCAACCCCATTTTTAAGGCAAGAAATCCCACTTGTTAAACCTGACAGGGCACACCTGTGAAGTGAAGACCATTTCCGGTGACTACCTCTTGAAGCTCATCAAGAGAATGCCAAGAGTGTGCAAAGCAGTCATCAAAGCAAAAGGTATTTACTTTGAAGAACCTAGAATATAAGACATATTTTCAGTTGTTTCACACTTTTTTGTTAAGTATATAATTCCACATGTGGTAATTCATAGTTTTGATGCCTTCAGTGTGAATGTACAATTTTCATAGTCATGAAAATACAGAAAAATCTTTAAATGAGAAGGTGTGTCCAAACTTTTGGTCTGTACTGTACGTATATATACATATATATATATATATATACACTAGATGGTGGCCCGATTCTAACGCATCGGGTATTCTAGAATATGTATGCGGCCGACCGGGCGCAATCACCAGAGCGTTGTTTAAATTTGGCGCCAAAATCACTGATTGGTCGCAGCCGGCAACCGCGACCCATCAGCATAGCAGTGTTTAAATTTGGCGGCAATATCGGTGATTGGTTGCGCCCGGCAGCCGCAACCAATCAGCGAACTGTGTTAGTGAGGACTGGAGAGTTTGTTTAAATTTGGCGCCAAAATCGCTGATTAGTCGCGACCGTGACCAATCAGCAAAGCGGTGTTTAAATTTGGCGCCAATATCGCTGATTGGTCGTGGCCGGCGGGTGCGACCAATCAGCAGAGCCGTGTTTAAATATGGCGGCAATAATGCTGATTGGTTGCGGCTGGTGACCGCGACCAATCAGCAGAGCGGTGTTTAAATTTGGCGCCAATATCGCTGATTGGTCGCGGCCTGCGGTTGCGACCAATCAGCAGAGCGGTGTTTAAATTTGGCGCCAATAATGCTGATTGGTCGCGGCCGGCGACCGCGAGCAATCAGCAGAGCGATGTTTAAATTTGGCAGCATTGTTGCTGATTGGTCGCGGCCGGCGACAGCGACCAATCAGCTAAGCGGTGTTTAAATGTGGTGCCAATAATGCTGATTAATCGCGGCCGGCGACCGCGACCAATCAGCAGAGTGGTGTTTAAATTTGGCGCCAATAATGCTGATTGGTTGCGACCGCGACCAATCAGCTAAGCGGTGTTTAAATTTGGCGCCAATAATGCTGATTAGTCGCGGCCGGCGGTAGCCGCATGGAGGTCAGCGGCGCCGCCGGTCGGGGTACTTCTGCTGCGAGTAGCCGGGAGATGACTGGCTAGCGCCGGTCATCTCCCGGCAGCATCGCCGCTGACCTCCGTGCGGCAGATGAGCCGCTAACGGCCGCCATCTTTTTCTGAAATCCCGCGTCGCTGATTGGCCGCGGCCGGACCAATCAGTGATGCGGGATTTCCTGGACAGAAGGACAGACAGACAGACAGACGGGATAAGACGATTATATATATTAGATACTGTATATACAGTACAGACCAAAAGTTTGGACACACCTTCTCATTTAAAGATTTTTCTGTATTTTCTTGACTGTGAAAATTGTACATTCACACTGAAGGCATCAAAACTATTAATTAACACATGTGGAATTATATACTTAACAAAAAAGTGTGAAACAACTGAAAATATGTCTTATATTCTAGGTTCTTCAAAGTAGCCACCTTTTGCTTTGATGACTGCTTTGCACACTCTTGGCATTCTCTTGATGAGCTTCAAGAGGTAGTCACCGGAAATGGTTTTCACTTCACAGGTGTGCCCTGTCAGGTTTAATAAGTGGGATTTCTTGCCTTATAAATGGGATTGGGACCATCAGTTGTGTTGTGCAGAAGTCTGGTGGATATACAGCGATAGTCCTACTGAATAGACTGTTAGAATTTGTATTATGGCAAGAAAAAAGCAGCTAAGTAAAGAAAAACGAGTGGCCATCATTACTTTAAGAAATGAAGGTCAGTCAGTGCGAAAAATTGGGAAAACTTTGAAAGTGTCCCCAAGTGCAGTGGCAAAAACCATCAAGCGCTACAAAGAAACTGGCTCACATGAGGACAGCCCCAGGAAAGGAAGACCAAGAGTCACCTCTGCTTCTGAGGATAAGTTTATCTGAGTCACCAGCCTCAGAAATCGCAGGTTAACAGCAGCTCAGATTAGAGACCAGGTCAATGCCACACAGAGTTCTAGCAGCAGACACATCTCTACAACTGTTAAGAGGAGACTTTGTGCAGCAGGCCTTCATGGTAAAATAGCTGCTAGGAAATCACTGCTAAGGACAGGCAACATGCAGAAGAGACTTGTTTGGGCTAAAGAACACAAGGAATGGACATTAGACCTGCGGAAATCTGTGCTTTGGTCTGATGAGTCCAAATTTGAGATCTTTGGTTTCAACCACCGTGTCTTTGTGCGATGCAGAAAAGGTGAACGGATGGACTCTACTTGCCTGGTTCCCACCGTGAAGCATGGAGGAGGAGGTGTGATGGTGTGGGGGGGCTTTGCTGGTGACACTGTTGGGGATTTATTCAAAATTGAAGGCATACTGAACCAGCATGGCTACCACAGCATCTTGCGCGGCATGCTATTCCATCCGGTTTGCGTTTAGTTGGACCATCATTTCTTTTTCAACAGGACAATGACCCCAAACACACCTCCAGGCTATGTAAGGGCTATTTGACTAAGGAGGAGAGTGATGGGGTGCTACGCCAGATGACCTGGCTTCCACAGTCACCAGACCTGAACCCAATCGAGATGGTTTGGGGTGAGCTGGACCGCAGAGTGAAGGCAAAAGGGCCAACAAGTGCTAAGCATCTCTGGGAACTCCTTCAAGATTGTTGGAAGACCATTTCCGGTGACTACCTCTTGAAGCTCATCAAGAGAATGCCAAGAGTGTGCAAAGCAGTCATCAAAGCAAAAGGTGGCTACTTTGAAGAACCTAGAATATAAGACATATTTTCAGTTCTTTCACACTTTTTTGTTAAGTATATAATTCCACATGTGTTAATTCATAGTTTTGATGCCTTCAGTGTGAATGTACAATTTTCACAGTCAAGAAAATACAGAAAAATCTTTAAATGAGAAGGTGTGTCCAAACTTTTGGTCTGTACTGTATATATATATATATATATATATATATATATATATATATATATATATATACATATATATATATGGGACGTAGCCGGCCTGCAGGCTCAACCACAGGTCTAACACACTGCCAGGAAACTGCAGAATGCAGAATCCTACCTGAGACTATTGAGCATTAGCAGAAGATCCCCCAACCTCCTCTGTTGCCCCCCTGATCCTTCTTATTGGCTTTTTTGCATTTCTTATTGGTTTCTATTGATAAGGTTTTGGAGCAGGGAGGCTGGCGGTAGCCTCTCCAGCAAACCTGACCCATCCTATGTGAAATAAGACACTTATAACATAAAGTGGTGGCCGACCATAGTATAACACAACACTGTTAGAACACTGGATTTTGGCTGTTGGAGCTGAAAAGAGGACATCGGTAAACCAGGGGAGGAGTCCTGAGGAGATAATTTGCATATTCCCACTGCATTTTGGGGTAAGTGAAGAGTCTCCGCGAGCTCAAAGAACACTGGATTTTGGCTGTTGGAGCTGAAAAGAGGACATCGGTAAACCGCGCGCATTTTGAAGCTTTTTTTTTTTTTTAAGCTTTTTTCACTGTTTTCAGAACATTAACAGTAAGAACATGGAAGAGTCCAGGAGCCATTTGGTGAGCTGCATATCCTGCTACATGTTCACAGACTTGCCAGTGGAAAAGCCAAACTTCACATGCCAGAAATGCAGCTTGTGTCCCTGTTGGAGGAAAAGTTGCGAAATCTAGAAGAGAGGTTAACTACCTTGAAAATCATTAAGGAAGGTGAAGAGTTCTTAGACAGAGCAGAATTATCTCTTCATGATTCAGAAAGAGAAGAAATTCGAACTGCACCTGAGGAAACAGAGGAATGGAAGCCTGTGACCCAGAGAAGCCGGAGGATCGAGAGGCAGTCAGCACCCATACTGCTCAGGAACCAGTACCAGGCTCTCACGCAGGAGAACCATGAAGAAATACAGCAAAATAAGACTTTGCCAGCAATGAATAACCTTGTAAGCCCTCAGAATCCTCCTGGATGGAGAAAGAAGAATGTTGTGAAGAAAAAACGGAGAGTGGTGGTCATGGGGGATTCCCTGTTAAGAGGAACAGAGGCCGCTATCTGCAGACCAGACATAACCTCAAGAGAAATGTGCTGTCTTCCAGGAGCAAAAATTAAAGATGTGTCTGACAGGATATCAAGACTCTTCAGACCTACAGATCACTACCCATTCCTGCTAATACATGTGGGGACAAATGACACCACAAGAAAGGACCTGGAAACCATCTGCAGTGACTTTGAAGACTTGGGCAAGAAAGTGAAAGAATTGGGAGCGCAGGTGGTCTTCTCATCCATCATCCCAGTGGATGGCCATGGAACAATGAGGTGGAATAAGATTCTACAGGTGAACAACTGGCTACGTCGATGGTGCCGTCAACAAGGATTTGGATTTCTGGATCATGGAATGAATTACCTATACGATGGACTACTTGCTAGAGATGGGGTGCACCTTACGAAGACTGGAAAACATGTATTTGGAAGTCGCCTTGCTGCACTCATCAGGAGAGCTTTAAACTAGAACAATGTGGGAAGGGAAGCAAAAGGCCAGAAAAAGCCATACAGCTGACAAATACTATTGAGATCTCTGCTACTGGAAGTGGAAAGGAAGAACAAAGACAAAACAATTTAAATAATAAAAATATGGGAGGAAGAGAAATCAATCACAAACTAAAATGTTTTTATACAAATGCACAAAGCATGGGCAACAAACAAGGAGAATTGGAACTACTAATGCAGGAAAAGGAATATGATGTTATTGGAATCACTGAAACTTGGTGGGACGATACACATGATTGGAATAAAAGGCTAAAAGGATACAACTTATTTGCAAGAAACAGACTTGATAAACGAGGAGGAGGTGTCGCATTGTATGTTAGAAAAGCGTATATCTGCACAGAGATGGAAGCTTCAGAGACTGGGAGTTCTGTGGAAACTGTTTGGGTAAGAATACAAGGAGAGAACAACGGAAAGGACACCATTGTAGGCATTTACTACAGGCCACCTGGGCAAGCTGAAGATATGGATGAACTCTTTATGTATCAAATGACCAAGTTCTCCAAAAAATATGACGTAGTGGTCATGGGAGATTTCAACTATCCAGACATTTGTTGGGAATCTCTCTCAAGTAAAACTAACAGGTCAAGCAAATTCTTATCCTCTCTTGCTGACAACTTTATCTTCCAAAAGGTAGGGGAGAAAACAAGGGGATCTGCTACTTTGGATCTAATCCTTATAAACAGGGAGGAAATGGTTGAGGAGGTAAAGGTGGCTGGGACGCTAGGAGGCAGCGATCATGCTATTATAGAATTTTGGATAACTAGAGGAGGAAGACATGTGAAGACTCAAACTTCAAGGTTAGATTTTAGAAAGGCAGATTTTAAGAGACTCAGAAAGAGAATAGGAGGGATCCAATGGCTGGATGTCCTTAAGGACAAAAATGTCCAGGAAGGATGGGAAATTTTTAAAAATGAGATTCTCAAAGCACAATCGTTAACAATCCCGAAAAGTAGGAAGAATGGGAAGCATTTAAGGAAACCAGGATGGATGAACACAGAACTTAAACACATGCTAAAAAGAAAGAAAGAAATGTTTATTAAATGGAAAGAGGGAGGCATATCTAAAGAAGATTATAATGCAGTCTGCAGATCCTGTAGGGCACGTATCAGGTTAGCTAAAGCTGACAATGAATTAAGGCTTGCAAGAGATGTCAAAAGCAATAAAAAAGGATTTTGGGGGTATGTCAAAAGTAAAAGAAAAGTCAAAGATGCTATAGGATTGTTACAGGATGAAAATGGAGAAATGGTAAGAGAGGATGTTGAGAAGGCCGAACTTTTTAATTCCTATTTTGCATCTGTTTTCTCTCAGAAAGAAAATGTAACATCAACTGATCTTCACTGTCCTTTTAGAGGAATAGAGGAATCCAAGTTATCTGTAAACAGAAAGATTGTGAGGGAATATTTAGCTAACATAAATGAGTTCAAGTCTCCAGGTCCAGATGAATTACACCCCAGAGTACTGAAGGAGATCATAGAAGAAATTTTAGAACCACTCTCCATAATCTTTGAAAATTCTTGGAGAACAGGAGAAGTCCCAGAAGACTGGAGAAGAGCAAATGTTGTTCCTATCTTCAAAAAGGGGAAGAAGGTGGACCCAGGGAACTATAGGCCAGTGAGTCTGACTTGTATACCAGGAAAGATCTTTGAACAAATTATTAAACAACATGTATGTAAGTACATGGATAAGAATGAAGTGATTAACCAGAGTCAGCATGGGTTTGTAACTAACAAGTCATGTCAGACTAACTTAATTTCCTTCTATGACAGAATCACTGACTGGGTGGATCAGGGAAATGCTGTAGATATAGTATATCTTGACTTCAGCAAAGCATTTGACAAAGTATCTCACACCATCCTTATTGAAAAAATGACCAAGTATGCAATGGACCAGGCAACTGTTAGGTGGATTCATAACTGGCTTAGTGATCGGACTCAAAGGGTGGTTGTAAATGGCTTCACATCCAGCTGGATGAATGTCTCAAGTGGGGTACCACAGGGCTCCGTCCTGGGACCTGTATTGTTCAACATCTTTATCAATGATTTAGATGAAGGAATTGAGGGTAAACTGATTAAATTTGCTGATGACACAAAGCTAGGAGGGATAGCTAATACTAGAGAAGAGAGAGAGAGGATTCAAAAAGACCTAAATAAACTGGAGCAGTGGGCAGCAACCAACAGAATGGTTTTTAACAGGGAAAAATGCAAAGTACTACATCTGGGCAATAAAAATGAAAAAAGCATATACAGAATGGGAGGAATAGAGCTAAGCAACAGTACATGTGAAAAAGACTTAGGTATACTAATAGATCATAGACTGAACATGAGTCAACAGTGTGATGCAGCAGCAAAAAAGGCAAATACAATTCTGGGATGTATTAACAGAAGCATACAGTCTAGATCACGTGAAGTCATTATCGGTCTTTACTCCTCTTTGGTCAGACCTCATCTGGAATACTGTGTACAGTTTTGGGCACCACATTTTAAAAAAGACATAGACAAACTGGAGCAAGTTCAGAGAAGAGCGACCAGAATGGTGACTGGTCTGCAAACCATGTCCTATGAGGAACGGTTGCAGGATTTGGGAATGTTTAGCTTGCAAAAAAGAAGACTGAGAGGAGACTTAATAGCTGTCTACAAATATGTCAAGGGCTGTCACATTGTAGAAGGATCATCTTTATTCTCATTTTCACAAGGAAAGAGTAGAAGCAATGGGATGAAACTAAATGGGAGGAGACACAGATTAGATATTAGAAAAAACTTTTTGACAGTTAGGGTGATTAATGAGTGGAACAGGCTGCCACGAGAGGTGGTGAGTTCCCCTTCAATGGACGTCTTCAAACAGAGGCTGGACAGACATCTGTCTGAGATGATTTAGTGAATCCTGCTTTGAGCAGGGGGTTGGACCAGATGACCCAGGAGGTCCCTTCCAACTCTACCATTCTATGATTCTATGATTCTATGATACAATGTCAAAGTGACCCGGCCGTCCTCACTGACCTACAGGGAGAGCTTTAAAGAGGCTACATATGACAATCATTATCTACATCATCATCATCGTCAACACGGGGAACCACAGGAAGAACAAGGCAAAAACAAACCAGAGGGATCATACAACATAGTAAAGAACACTGCACCATCTGCTTCTGCTAATGAATGTCCCTCTACGGCACGAGCCTGCAGTTGTCGTATAATCCAACACTCCTTCTCAACAGATAAGGATCAGCCCAGAATTTCACTCTCTAAAGTCAGTGACTTTTCTACGTTCTCCAATCTTAACTTTCAAAGCGTTCTTTTTGATGATCATGTTACACATCTATCTTGGGCTCTGCCTCCATCGCCTCAGTCCGTTGCTCTCTGTTGTGCTCCGTGACAGGTTTTGCAGGTTGCCCGGTGTGGCTTGGTGATGTAGGCTTCTTAATACTATTTAAGGTCCATTAACACGCACTTGTGTCTTAGTATTAAGACTCCAGTCTTTAGTGTTTGGTGTGCTCCACCATTTGTGCTCCCACTCTAATCCTGGATACCTGCAGCTCAGCAGGTTAACCCTCATCTTGCAATCACTGAATTCCCCCTTGCTTCGTTGCACTGCACCTGTACTTCTGATCATGAGTCTCCCGCATGTGCCATGTCCTGGTTTCTCGTGTGCCTTTCCTGCCTACTTCACCGATGCCTTGGGCCCCAGAGCCCACCGGACCGGGGACTTAGAGAATCCATCTCAACAGGTGGGCTGAAACAGATCATCATATCTATTTCCTTCTGCTTACATGAGCACATCATTGACGTTCATCGTGGCCCATGTAATCATGTCGTGAGACCAAGTCAGTTCCGGAAGATCTCAGTCAGAAGATGAGAAGAGTAGAACATCGAAGACAAGAAGACCGAAGACCCGAAATGAGCGGAGGACTAGGCAGGAACTGCGGCAGCCGGACAGGTGAGAGGCAGCAGCAAGCCCAGAGCGGGTGAGTATATTGTTTATTATTTTTTTACCCTCTTCCCGGTCTCGATGATGGATCTAGCAAAATACCCGCCACGTTACTGGATTTGTGCACATCAAATCCTGAAAAATTTAAATTCGGGAAAATTGCTACAAATCAATTCACTCATTTGTATAAGGGACTGATTACTGAGAACTTTAAAAATTAGCAATTGTATTAATTATGGTAATATTTAAGGCCCAGTTATTTGCAGCAACCAAATGCTTATACAATGCACACTACAGAAAGTACAAAAAAGGATGTGAAACGTATCGATGGCCCTGAAAAACTGGTATTCAAAGAGAAAATAATGAGATGAAAAGTTGCTTTAGCATAAAGTGATATTTTAATTCATCCCCGACCAAGGTGTACAGATAATGTCGGACGTTTTGGCTGTGTTGGCCTTTATCATGGTTTATCTGTGGTTGACGGAGTTCAGCGGGTCCGATGAGGATGTGCAGAGTAGGACTCTCCACACAATCTCATTATCACCTCATTATTTAGGTGCTGACGCTCCCCTTTCAATGTTATTGTCAGACGTCATTCTTCTTGCCACGAAGAACACACAATAGAGCAGAACATTTCTCCTCAACTATGTGAAAAATTGGTGCTTGTGAAGACTTATGAGGAAATTGTAAAATAATAATATCAAGTAGATCATTCACCGCATCCAGCCAACAACTTGGATCCCAAATGATCCAACTGAAGCTGTTTTGGTGGCACTGAACCACGGGATCTATAGACGTCATATCGGCAAAGCGAGGATGTGACCGCCGGGCAGAGTGTGAATTGGGTCCACAGAACAATTAGTTAGAAAGTTTTAAGTTTGTAAGAACCATTGGGATACTGAAAGTCACAGAGGGAACTTCTGAAGCAGGACAACCACTTCAAGGACATGAAAAGTGTAAGATCCATCGCTCGCAGCACTTCCCATGTGCCGTGCCCCATCTAATCACACCGGTCCGACATGATAAAAAATGAGCTGTAAACCAGTTTCTTTCTCAACCTCGTTAAGGACTTCAATTTCTCACAATACAAATTCAATTAATTATTGCCACATTTGAGCAAAAACCTTGTCACTGTGCAACTCACAACCACAAGGTGACCACATAAACTGCTCCCAACCGACTATTGTGAAATTCTAGTTTTTGCCATATTTGTTCATCGTGGGAACGTCAATCCAAGAGGAAAGGTAACTAAGGACACATCTGAATATTGGTACGGAGATAGCAGCCTTCCTCCTCTATGTCTATGATTATACTGTAAGATTGCTCCTATTTATACGTCCACAGCAAGAGTAATAAATCCTTCACAATTCAACCCAGTCGCCGTAATCTGAAAACGAGCGACTAAACCACCAGACACCACTGAGACTTGGTGCTTCTTCTTGCCATGGTGGATGGTGATTACATTAACTCTAAACTTATTATTCTAAAGGCAGACCTTCCCATCTGAAATATTCAATAAGCGACATGACGGATGGATTAAAAATGCTGCATGTTGTCGGAGATGTAAGTAGATGGGGCTGTTTGATCCCCGTGGAATCTCGGAATGTAGAAAATGTCATAACCAGCCGACCTTTCCCTTGAATGCATTAAGTATTCTAGGAGTCGGAGAGATAACTTAACATCAATCATCCGAACAGACTCTACTTTTTGTTGGGGGAATAGTTTCTCTTTAAAAAGGATTACACCGCTCGGCCCGGAGATTTTACTTTTTTTTTTTTTTGCACACGTTGAAGATGGTAATTTCTTTAAGAAATGTTCTCTTTGAAAGAAGCAATATCAACTCATTGCAGTCTTTCTCACCATGCGGAAACATCTTGGCACCTTCTAGAAAGTCGTATTGTCTATTTTTGGACTTTACTTTTAGATGTTCTTCAAGTAGAGACGCCAAAGATATAAATATACGAGTATACACCATACAGTGGTATAAAAAAGGGTTTGCTCAGCTGCAGCCTGTTACGATTTTTACCTTGGATCTGCAATCAGTTCGGCTCTGGCTAAACCAAGGTGTCGAGACTAAATCTTTGTGCACATGGATTGGATTTGACATGGATTTTTCGGCACTGAAATTCATGTGAAATCCAACAATCAGCTGTGTTCAGCAACGACATTCACATCCGATGCAAAATTTCCGGAGCTAGCGAGAAAAAGTAGCATTCTAATTATTCCTATAGATTCCTCAAAAGAAGAAAAAGTAGAGAAGGAATTTTCCTAACACGAATTATCACCCTACATTGGAGGTCGAGATACCAAATGAAGGGCGTTCACTCAATAGCAGGTGTAATCCAATGGAAAAATTACCCAAAAAAAAGGGCCAGAAGAATAAAATAAAATGAAAATTAATTTAAAAACACAATTTGTTTCATCTGTATTTAGCCTTCATCAGGTGTCAGATACAACGCGCTTCTGCTGTATCCTGCCTTCTTCAGGTGTCTGACACCTGAAGAAGGCTGGATACAGCTGAAACACATTGTATTTTTAAATACATTTTTCTTTTCTTTTATTCTTCTGGTACATTTTTAGTAATTTTTCCATTTGATTAAATCTGCTATGGTGGGAGTGCCCTTCACCTTCATTACGCACCGCCGGAACTTCCTAAGAGGAATTTCCATCAGCACACCTGGACGGCTGCATCTATTGGATTTATTTCATGCACTCTTAGGATAGGAGTTGTGCCAAAATATGTACAACTCCATCAGGTGAGCAAATTCCCTGATTTGATTTTTATCTCTTTTTTTGAACTTACTAAGCTCAGAAAGCGCCATCTTCTCTACCTCGTTACTTAATGGAATTCCACTACTGGTACACCATGCATTGGACTAACCTTTCTGCAGACCTGTGGCACTTTGCACTGCATATTTGTGGCAAATTTTGTAGTTATTCATCAGATTCCCGCTCCTCCCCAGGACTTTCCTGCTCAGATTTCCAAGTCATGGTACCCAAAGTAGTCACCAAGTATCAGCAGGTGCACAACCAGGAACATCTGGAGCAGTAGCATGGGCAATGCCAGCTATGGAGCCAGTGGTCTTCAATGGAGAGCACCCAAGATGCAATAAACCAGACAATGTCATGAAAGCTCAAAAAGAAGATGAGCCGGTGGTCGTGGCTGTGTACAAAGACCCGATGGCCACCCCCAGAAGAGTAGGGCTTTAGCGGAGCGAAGTGTGTAATCTAAATCTGATATATTGAACTGGACCTCAGAACTGGACAGAGGTCACCTCAAGATTCCTACAAATTGTGAAGTAGACAAGATAAACCTTTCATTATATACCTGTCTAGAAAAGATTTCAAAGTCATTTCTATAATTTTAGGTCTTTGTAAAACCAAAGAAGAAGTGGCCAACCTGACAAATATTAATGGTCATGACTGTGCATGAAGAAACCGTTCAAAAATGGCGCAAACTTTTCAATTACAGGACTCAAGAAATGCCTAACAAAATCTAATTTCTTCACAGCTTGTGTAAAGGTCTAAATTGGCATTTTTGTGTCCAAAATGTCTATTGTATGGCCACCTCAAAGAGGTTATCTCATATGTGCTGCTCAGGAGCTCACTGCTCTCCCGCTTCCTGACTTCCTGCTTACCGGGGGCGGTGCGCTCCTGATCATTGACAGTTTGGATTTGGACCATGGTTGCACCACTGACCCAAATTTTGCACGCTCCCATGCTGCAAGAACAGACAGTTTTGGCTCTGCAGCACCGGTGGAGCACAGGGGCACTAAAGTTGTGATATCGCCAGCTTCACAGCAGCATTTACAAGCTCTAAAGCTAACAGCTTGTAAGCGCTAAAGCAAGAGCTTCCTGGTCGCTCCTTTCTTAGGAAACCGGCCACTGCTGATAGACTTCAGAGGTGGCCAGTAAACTAGTGCTTCACAATAGAATGCACTAGTTTTTGTAATTGAGGAGGATTTTTTAATAACAAATTGATTGCAGAGTTGTTTGTTTTTCACAAGCATTTTGCAATTTTACGCTTACATTTAAGATGCTGAGACAAGCCCTAACATTTATACTGATCTCAGCTTTGGTTACAAAACTGCAAAAAAGAAAAAAAAAATTCCATCATTTCCAACAGTCAAATATGTTGGTGGCTTCGAGACGTTCCGGAGTTGCCTTCGGTCCAGGACAACCAGCCATTATTTAAGGTAGACCATTGATTTCTCAGAGCTCACAATGAATGACCGGTCATCAGAACGTGACGCACAAGTGGGACATGAAGTTAGACGATCATCATCCCAAACACAAAAGTAATACTGAACATAAATGGCTTAAGGCAAGCAACGCCAGAGGTCACCGGAGAGACTGGGCAACGAATTCAGACAACTACCCTCTTAGGGATCCCTATGTGTCTAATGTCTGATACTTGGTAACAGCACAGGATGGTCAGCGGTCCAAGAAAGTCCAAGAAAGTCATTTTGGAAAAGGAATAACTTTGCATGACGTTGCCTACAGATAGACATGTGCCTGTTGGTCTCAGGGCTGAGTGTTCCCTTTTGGTTTTGTCTGATCCTCACTGATAATTCTTGATCTTTCTGCACTTTTGTTTACAAACTTGATTATTTCAGGTTGTACAATGTATCACAACCAAGGCTGCAGCTTTACAGCAAAGCAAATATGATGCCACTAATTACTATCCATAGGAATATTATAGCACCCGCTGACAGCCAGAAACCTGTCTGCATTTTATTAAATGGTATCCTGACATCCCTTCAGAGCGTTTCACACTGTAAACCATGGAAGGTAATAAGAGGAAATGGCAGACAGTTGAGCTCTTAACAGGTTCCCATTGCAGCCATCGCAGGTGGAGCGGTAATGTTAGATATCTTACTATTACCAATGGAGATCCAACAGTGACAGCGAAGGCTAAGATCATTCTAACTCTCCTCTGTGACAAATCTGCATCTTTACAGTAACAATTTAGAAAAAAACTGATACAATGTGTCTGTACATAGAATGCAGAATACAAGGGCAAAGCATGACACAAGCATGTTCTCGTAGAAGACTTCTCCATCCTCAGCCCTTGTACTGGGCATTACACAGCTTCCTTGGAGTATTTCTTTAAAGGGACCAATTTTTGCTCCTAAACCACCATCAAGAAGTGATAATGTGTCCATGTACTAAATCTTGTAAAGCTGTAGCCTATATTTAAATCACTGCTGAGGAGTCATCTGGGTTGTGCCCAGATCAGAAAGAGTCCCATAGTCCGTCCTCCGTCCGCGCCTCCCTACTTGATTGACATCTCATTGCCTCTGAATGTCACCAGCAGCCGCTGTTACAACTTGTGATTGAACCTTTGACATTTGCGGTTCTGCGCTCACTAGGGATGAACGAACTGATTCCAGACAAATTCAATTTTACAAGAAATTCGGATTCTCCTGAGCTCAATGTTTTCGTGATTCACTCGGTATGAATTTATCAAAATTGGCGGCTGTTCAGCTGTCATTTTGCTTGTTTTGTAAAGGGCCATGAAAGGGGTTAAAAAAAAATGAACCAAAAAAAAACCTCACCCTCATCTGTCCCACCATCGCAATTCCCCATCTGGGCTCTTCTTTCATTTAGCATGCAATGGCTGACATCTTTACTCCGTGGAGTTTGCGGCACTGAGCAGGTCTCTGACATCATGACGCGCGGACTTGATCCGACGCGCGTCGTGATGCTATAGGCTATGTTCACACATTGCTTTTTTGCTGTGTTTTTTCTGCAACCAAAACCCGCTCTCTTGGCAGCAAATAAGCTGCTTACAAAAAAACAGGTTGTGCTGCATTTTTTTTTTGTTGTGGTATATGTGTCATTTGCCATCCTTGCATGTTTAATAAAGTTTGTTTCATTCATCAAAAAGCAGTAAAAATGCATGGTTGTGTATTTTTTGTATCGTGTTTTACTTTCTCATTGCTTTTTATGGTGAAAATGCTGCAGAATTTAAAAAAAGCAGCAGTTTTCCAATGTAGTCAGATAAAAAAGCCAAGTGTGTGCAGGAGATTTCTGAAATCTCATAGCTTCGCTGGTACCAGAAACAGCAGCTTTTGCTGCTTTTTTGTTGTGTTTTTTATTGTGTTTTTTTTTGGTTGCGTTTTTGGTGCTTTAAAAGTGTCATTTTTCTACGGAACATGTTTAATAAACTTAGTTTCATTCACTAAAAAAGCAGCAAAAACTGTTGCAAAAAACGCTGAAAGAATGGACCTGCTGCAGTTTTCAAAAACGCAGCAGTTTTCCAATTCAGGCACGAAAAAAAGCAATTGTGTGCATGAGATTTCTTAAATCTTATAGAATTTGCTTGTACTGTAAAAATCCTCTTTTAATTTGCATTAAAAAATGCATAAAAAAAAACTGCTACAAAAACGCAGCGTATGAACATAGCCTTAATGTGCAACATTAAGTTAGAGGCTGACTTGGTACAGAGTCGAGAGTCTTGATTTCATGTGTTGAAAGGAAGAAGAGGCCGGCGGAGATTCTTTCTGGAGGACCGGAAGGGAGAAGGAGAGGCTGCAGCTGTGGGACAGGTGAGCAGCGAGGTGTGTGTTATTTTTTATCACCCCATAATTATTCTGCTCTCAGGTCTGGAGAGATAAAAGGTAATAATGGGGCAAAAAGCGATTCATATTGAAGAAAAGTTCCAAATTTGAGCAAATCTGAAAATTAGAATTTTGTGAGAGTCACTAATCAGAAGTGCTCACCCAGAAGAAAAAAGTGCAGCCGTGAAGATGGACACAATAATGCACCGCACCGCACATTTCCCGGCAGGACATGCTAATGGAGCATGCGCGAGATTAGGTGGAAGCTTCTGGTGCCAGGGAGATGCTATCCAAACCAGAAGGAGCACAGTTGATATCAGGATTGTCTCTCCTTGATAACCGCCCTGATGACTCTGAATTGGACTTGTACAATAGGGCACTACAGTAATATAGAGGGATAGTCAGATTTAGCATACAGAAATGTTATCGCTTCTTGTAATGAGACATGGAGGGAGTTTAGGAGTAAAAAAAGAAATAGGTTCCCTTTAAGGAAGATTTCATGTCCTGCACATGGGGTGTCAGAACTTGTAATGTGGCTGTGATTTACTGTCCGTTTTGCTTGTTACGCAGTCATTTTTCATAGTAACATAATCTGAACTCTCTGTTATCATTTTAGGGCAGTTATTGGGGATCACTAAGCAGATTAAAAAAAAAAAAAAAAATCATGGGAAATTTATGGCCGCTCTCTGTTGCAGGTGAAAAGTGCATGCTAATAGAAGCTGTTGGTAGAGAAGGGGAAAAAGCTCCCACGGTCGGAAAACTCAGTCTGACTAAATAGAAGCGGGAGATTTATTAGCAGCTACCAAACAGTGTGTGCGACTGGAACACTTTCAAACAGCTGCACCCATGGATCATTTTTATTGCCCTACAATTTCTGCCGATGACAGCCACAAGTAAATATTTTGGTTGGCATCTGTAGAATGGATTTGGTAATGGGCAACATTCGTAAATGACTACTCATTTTCTTTTTTGCTACTTTGAGAAAGCTCCTTTTATTGCTCTCGCCTTTGTGTTTGCTTCTTGCTGTTCCCTGGGTTGATGGAGTTGGGTGAGTAACTCTCATCCGTCTCCTGATCAATCACAGGATATAACGTGAGGACTAATGGACATATCTGCAGATGACAAATCACCAGTATCCCATGACGGTCTCTGGAAGGTGGGAAGAGCACTACCTGTAGCATTAATGGGGTCTTACGAGAACTTTACTAGACTTTATTCAGGGAACCACAGCTCTGCAGCATTTTCCACATGACTTTCCTTTTTTTAAGGGGAACTTGGCAGTAGTGTTGAGCAAATTTGTTCGGCATTTCAAATTCGAGTTCATGTTCGGGGCTCCGGCTTGTTCGCGCCAAAAAATCGGCTCCATCCACGAACATCCCTGATTTGCCACACTGTCACGAAGATGTTATCGGATGTTATCTGCGTGACAGCGTGGCAAATCAGGGATGTTCGTGGGCAGAGCCAATTTTTTTGAGCGAACAAGCCAGACCCCCGAACATGAACTCAAATTTGAAATGCCGAACAAATTCGCTCAACACTACTTGGCAGGTACAGCTACATTTTATGGAATCCAGCAGTAGCAGTGCTGTAAAACAAAGGTCAGTGTGCCACAATTCCAACAACACTAATGGATACAAATTTCAATTGTGATTTTTCTCTTTACATAAATTATACTGCAAGTGCACTGGGGTACTATCTGTGCACTTGCAGTCCATTTATCCTTTTTGTGTTTTCTATACCGGTGGGCACCCTCCATTGTTTGACTCACGGTGCTCGGGGTGATCTTACTGAGTTCACCACAGTTCGTCGTCCCGGCTCACAGTGAAGTGAGCCTGGAAACGCAGCTTCAGTGACCCGCAGTAACCTCTAGGAGGTCGCCGTTCGGCACTGATGCTGCGCTCGCAGCACCTTATTGTCTCATGGTTTGCAGCCTGGACGGTAGCATCATGCCACTGTTCAGGTTGTAAACCAAATATCGCAGAGATGGATTACAGCGTGGGACACTGTAGATTCTAGCCACTTCGGTCAGGCGAGGGTTAGTGTTCCTTTTTATTTTTGGGTTTTTTTTATACAGGGGACAAGGGCTTAGATGGATTAGGTGTAAGGTGAGTATAAGTGTTTTTTCTATTTTATTCTTAATTTTACACTGGGTGTAGACAGTGGGGGCTGAATACAACTCTCAACATTGTCCCCTGCTCGTGATGATGTCAGCGCGAGCAGGGAACAATGATGAGAGTTGCCTTCAGCAGCCGGCACCTGGGATCAGCACGAACTGTACCGATGATTCTCAGGCACTGGTACTTGTTACACTGATGACACATGGATGTCAAAAAACAGACCACATTCAGAGATGCAAAGCAGACGTGTGAAGGGGGTCTTAATCAGTGATGGCAAGGAGGATTTCCAAATAACACGTTGCCCGTCTCATTTTGTAATAAGCTGAGCTGGGACTATGTGTCCACTTACCACTAATCCAAGAACATGCCATATGCTGATAGGGATCCCACCATATGGATATTATGCACGTGAACAAACCATTCACAGGCACATTTCTATGTAAAAATTTGAGCATCTCTGGAGTTTTCATACTTTGTTTTCCAGAAAAATGCCACTATATTATCTTGCATAAATCCTAGGATTTTGCAGTCCAACCCCCAGTCTTTCATTGTTTGGGACACCTTTAGGGGCAGAAAACACATAAATTGGATGACTCTGTTAGGGCTCCACAAAGGACGATCGTCTCCATTTCCCAGAACTCTAACTATCATGTATTCCTCATTGGACTGTCAGACAATGGTTTCCCTGTTTTTATGAAATGATCAACAAATATAAATTACACGTGTCCCTTTTTTTACTTTCTTGTTACTTTTCTCTTCGCATGAGAAATTCCGAGATTAATAAGCTTTTAGAAAAACATGAATTTGTGATACTCTGTCGGGTGATGTTTATGCTATGTGTGTCTATGGCAGAAATTGGAGTTCTTAATTCAATTTGAAGAACAGTAAGGATGGAAACATCTGTAATTCATAGCAAAGGGGAACTTGGCCAAATTCTTACACTCTAGTTTAATGTTCACTGGAGTCCTTCACTGGTTTATGTGTCACTCACGCTGGACGGAGCTGTCCAAGGTGCTGGAAGGAAAGGCTTGTGCACAGCATTAGAGACGAGCGACGTCTTGTACCCAAACTCTATTTCTTATGCTGTCACCCTACAAAAGGTAAGATCAATAATAGTTTTCCCTTGTAAAGGCTCATACACATGGATGTTTTCTTACATCCATTTGTCATGAAGTGAAGGGAATACAAATGGAGATTGAATTAGATATCAGTGATCCGTGATATATGGATGTAGCATGTACGGCGGAAAGCACATTACCGAGCACATTTCTCCCATTAATGTCTTCTTATTTCCCACACAAACAATCTGTTTATTATGAAGTCTGGAAAAAAAGCTGATTTTGCTATAGAGACGTAGATTAGCAAATATATGGACGTAAAAAAGTATGTCTAATATTGCAACTACAATTGTTCATTGCGGCAATGTATCTGTAATTATGAAGCCTTGAAAAAATCCCGGATTAAAAGTCTCCTATTTTCTGTGCATACAGCTCACATGCTGATTTATGTGTCTCTATGGTTACAGACTACAAACAAACCCTGCGTGTAGTCAGATCCTGCCGTCATCTGTTACTCTCCTTTATCTACTCTAGAATACGGTTACAGTGTTTGTGCCTTTCTGAATGAATTCCTTTAAATATGAAGACCCCTGTCTTAAAGGCCATGTCTAACTGCACCTCTTGCTTGACCACTTAGTTTGTATCATAAATGATGTTTAGCATACTTGTCAGCTCATCCACTTATCATTATAGGACAGTGTCAGCAAAGTCATCTCATCATTACAAGGATAGGGTCAGCAGAGTCATCTCATCATTACAAGTGTAGGGTCAGCAGAGTCATCTTATCATTAGAGGACAGCGTCAGCAAAGTCATCTCATCGTTACAAGGGCAGGGTCAGCAGAGTCATCTCATCATTACAAGGGCAGGGTCAACAGAGTCATCTCATCATTACAAGGGTAGGGTCAGCAGAGTCATCTCATCAATACAAGGGCAGGGTCAGCAGAGTCATCTCATCATTAGAGAACAGAGTCAGCAAAGTCATCTCATCAATACAAGGGCAGGGTCAGCAGAGTCATCTCATCATTATAAGGGCAGGGTGAGCAGAATTATCTCATCATTAGAGGGCAGGGTCAGCAGAGTCATTTTCTCAGAGGGCAGGGTCAGCAGAGTTATTTCCTCATTAGAGGGCAGGGTCAGCAGAGCCATTTCCTCATTAGAATGCAGGGTCAGCAGAATCATCTCATCATTAGAGAGCAGGGTCAGAAGAGTTATTTCCTCATGAGAGGGCAGGGTCAGCTGGGCCATTTCCTCATTAGAAGGCAGGGTCAGCAAAATCATCTCATCATTAGAGGACAGCGTCAGCAAAGTCATCTCATCATTACAAGGCCAGGGCCAGCAGAGTCATCTCATCATTAGAGGACAGGGTCAGCACAGTCATCTGGTAGCCTCCTATGAAAAGAAGATACTTCCCGGACTACTGGAAAAGTTGGCAAATTTCCATTTATTGTTTAAAAGCCTCCAAAACCTCATGTTGAACAGCATTTCAAGAAGAGCTGAGATGTCTAGTCACTAGATGGAGCTGTGACATACATTGGTTTATGAGGGCAGTGACAAGCAAGGGGAATGGAGATGAAGGTGCATGCTTATCGGGGAACATTTGTGTGTTCCACACACAGATGTGTTTCCCAGAAAGTCATCTCTGAAAGCTGCCTCTGTACGCCATATATGATCTGTGCACACGATACTACACTTGAAAAATAATGCATACACATAAGTGTGTTAGTGGGGAGGAAGTGAAAAGTGTTATGGAATATATAGTACATCACTCATCTCAGCAAGATGATGTTACCTCTGACAGAGACTCCATCAGTTTGATTCTGTGTCGAACAGTCTGCCTGATCAAAAATGACTAAGGGGGATAATTTTTGGACAGTTTTTTTTATTTATTTTTTTTTTAATGAATGAAAAGTTTGTAAGTGCGTTATGTTATTAAATGGGCTGTTGGTTACCAACAGGTTACCATTAGCTTCTATAGGGAAGTCACTTTGACATTACTAAGACTATGGTTGCTTTAGGGATTGGATACAGTGCTAGGAAACCTCAGTTTTATTCAAGTCTTTTCAGGGCAATTGGAGTTTCTGTGATTCTTGGTGAATTTATTTGCCACAAATTGAATGTTTTCGAAAAATGTGCCGAAACTGGAGAACTCAAATTTCAAAAGATTTGATCATCTCAGGCCACCATAGTCACACTGGGGGGTGCACCTTTAAGTTTAAACCATGCCTGCACTGTGGGATGGGAAAGGCAGGGAAAAAATATTTTAGACTTATCACAGCAATCATCATGCCATCGATGCAGTCATTTTGTAAGCGGAGGTAAATGGAGTGCACCAGGTAGAGTGACCATACATGTAACGAATATAGCCACTTTTCAGCCCCAAGGTGTAGTTTCACTTTCTTATGTAATTGGGTGGACCTAGGGGCTCCACGACATTGACGACCAGTAGCTCTTACCCCCTATGTGACCGGTATAGATAAATGCATGGGCGCGCCATTATCTAAGGGCAGTTCTAGAATACGTCTACTATGAATCCAAGATTGGCTTGGTTCTACAAATATATACTTTTGGGAAGGGAAATCTTGAACAATGCAGAGGAATTTATTTCCTAAAGTGTAATCTTGCAGGAGTTCTGCTATTTGCTTTCTGCTGGTGCACTGCACCGGATGATACATTTAATCAATCCACTCATCCTGCATTTTCACAACTCATTTCATGTGGCTTAGTCAGCCGTATAACATGTTAACCGTCCTCTTGGCTCGTCGTCTGCAAGATGTTTAGTTTGTTGGAGTGGATATACTCTCGCTTCAATTCGTATCCCCAGTACACCTCCCCGCCTGCCGCACCGTCTCCTCCACCGGAATGTTTAAGACTTGAGCAACAATCAGCCGGGACTCTGTGATTTGCAGCCATAATCTTCCCGGAGATTACGAGAATGTGCAAGCAAATCAAATCATGTTCTTCTGTTCCGTGTCTCAGCAAGTCCTGAGCTGGAGCATATTTCCTAATGTGTTGGGTTGAGGTGAGACAGGTTTTCATGTCTTTAACTAAATTCTCTGCCTGATACAAGGAAGATGCATGGTAAGCGAGGAGGGAAGAAAACACCAGAACTCAGATAAAACAAGGGGAAGGGAACATAATATTTCTTGGCTAAGACAACTCTCTGCAAACAAGTCTAGAAGACTATAAGGCTGGCGTAGATCACATACATGCAACCGGTATGGCGCCTATGGGGCGCACATTGGTTTTGCCCACTTCCACTCATGGTTCCTTCTTTGTAATATACATTAGTAAGAGGGAATAGGGTTCATTATTTCGCAGAAGGCCACGAGTGTTGGGATGACTCTGCATAGAGGCGACACCTGACAGTCACTATCGGACCATGCTAGAAACCAAAAAAGAAAGTGCCTCATTTTGTTTTTTTTTGCAAAGGGCAAACCTATTGGAAGCCCATGCCAAAATATTTCCGATACCTCGAATTTTATTTTCTGAACTGAATAAATCATTAAAATAACAACAAAAGAAGTCCCTTTATAAACCAGAGATTGGTGCACTCTATTCCGTCTATGATCATTAACGCCAATATGGCGTCCAAAGCTGCTGTGCTGCGTCATGAATTGTTAGGGGGGGAGGGGAGTGATCACATCTGGAGAAACGCTGATCCGCAAGACATATTTTTACTTGAAATATTTTGGTGCTTAATTAATGTTCCCCGAGACACAAAGGAGCTATTAATTTGTCTTCTTCTTCAATCACCATTATTGCCGGCTGCCGGGAGACTCGACGTCAGAACGTGGACGCTCCTGTAGAAATGCCGCCAGTTTCTATAGCAGCATGATGGTCGTGTTACACGGCTTAAATACAGCGAGCGATTAATATACATTTATTATACAAGTGTGCTGGTTTGCAAGACTTTGTACCGCTTTGTTAAGACTAAGCTCCTAAACGAGGGAAGGAACACAAATCAACGGTGGCGTCCAACTGGGCGTTCATGGTATTTAATGAAAAACTTATACCTCCACGCATGAAAATAGGTTGGGTTGTATTCATACTATACAAATACCTGTCCAAATTCTGACCAGTCAGGTTGGTGAACAATTGGTCAACTGGAGCCATCTTAAAGGGAATCAGTCAGCAGATTTCACACCCCAATCTATGTATATGTGCATGTAGCTCTTTCAAAGACAAGTCCAGCAATACCTTAATATGGCCAGTCCGTTTCTCCATTACTGAGAAATCAGCGCTTGAATTGATATGCAAATGAGGCTGAAGAGCTACGGTAGATCTGAAACCTTTGTCACTCCAGCTCTATTCCCATCGAGCCCCGCCTTCTCCTGAAAGCCTCCATGCTGTGTGACTTCAGAGAAAGGAGCTATCAGTGAAGCAGGAGAAAGTGGCACTGTGTGGGGAATAGATCTGAAGTGACGGAGGCTTCAGATCTACCATAGCTCTTCAGCCTCATTTGCATATAAATTCCATCGCTGATTTCTCACTAATGGAGTAGTGGACTGGCCATGTAAAGGTATTGCTGGACATGCCTTTGAATAGTTTGAGGTGTGAAATCCTGCTGACTGATTCCCTCTAAATATTAATATATTGTATTATAAACGTCAGACCATTCTTCCATAGACGTGTCCTTCTTTACCTTTCCTATTGGCTGAGCATAACCTGAGGGTGAAACCAGCTGATAAAATTCAAAATATGATTTTTGTGATACTCTGTCAGGAGATGTTTATGTTATGAGTCCATACGTGGCCATCTAGTGGTTGTGGTGTAAAGTTCAGCCAGTTGAGGCTTTTGCTGACATGTCGCGATAGTGTATTGAATTTGTATTGTGAGAAATTGGAGGATGAACACATCCACGGTTATTACATAACAGTTCCCGTATAGTATAGAGGAGGCATGATCAAACTCATGGATGGACTGGCATCACCGCAGGTGCTTGGAGGTTCCAGTAAGAGGAACATTGCACAGTAAATTAATGTCCATGCCAATGTTTACCCCACCAGGAACAATAGAGAGATCCAAGGTCTCGTGGACCCTTAAACCACTGAGCAGGAATAGCACTATGTTATGCAAAGAGCTTCATGATATTTCATGGAGGCCACAGAGGGTTTGACCACATCAACCCAAACCCTCTGAACTACAACCTGTCTCTGATCCAAAGGAGCAGATGTTCTCTGAAGTACAAGTGGCCTTAGGGGCAAGCCTCCATTGCCTAATGGACTATCTAGCTTTGGTAAGTTTAGTGATGGGAACTAATGCAGATCCTTCATGTCTATTGCCTTCTTGGGTGAGCAGAAATTCCCGGTGGTCAACATGTCCTGCCCTGCTCTGCATCTTTCTCCTTGGCATCATGTCTACAAGTCAGATAGTTCACGGCCTTGTAGGCACTGCTGTGTAGACGGGACATGAGCAATGACCTATGGGTGATTCATCGGCTGGATCCAATCATGAGTGAATGGAAGAAGAGCACTGTCTCAACATGGGGCTTGAGAACTTGGATGTTGGGTGGTTTAATTGGGCATGTACAGGACAAGGGTTAAACTAAGAAAAGTTTAAGAAGAACTTTTCAGATTGTCATTTTGGGTCTTTGGGAGAGAGAAGGATAACCTACAGTGCCGAAGCAGGAGAGGTCCGATGAGATGGCAAGAATGGAGTAACAAGGAGGTGGAGTAACATGGAGGGTGGAGATCAGAACAAGGCAGAACAAGGGAACTGTAGTTTTGGTTTTATTCCGTGTCCCATGTAACTGACACTATAGATACTTCCATCACTGCACTCGAAAAGAGACTTTTTTTTTTTTTGGATACATAATACTAACATACATGCAATTTTCACAATAATTGATACAAAGTTTTCATCATGTGGAGATCCCCTTCCATAAGACATTGCAATCTTCAATGCATAAAAAGGACTGTTAACAAAGTACATTGTGCCGGGGTTTAATTTATGGAAAGACGAGGAGCCACGTAAGTCAATGAATGCCGCGTAAGACGGCAACGCGACCTTCAGAAGAAATCTGCAAATTATTCTGGGTGAAAACCAAACTGTTCTTAGAGAGAGAAAAGTAAAACGTGCACAAATGATTTGCCGTAAATCAGCATCCACCAATGCAATATCTAACACAATTTATGGGGGTAAAATAAAATTAGTTTCCTTTCTGAATAGCTGTTGTGCTCAGTCGGAATTTTTTTATAGGACTTTTCTCCAGCTGTTAGGACTGTGTGCGCAAACATAATGGAGAATTCTCTTATTTATATAGTCAGAAAATAAAAGTATAAAACTATGTTATAGGTTGGGTGGACAAGAACCTGCCATTAAAATGCTCATCTTCTACTCCACCGTCATCCAGAAGTTTGTGTTGGCGTATATGGTACAACAGCTACAGGCTTATGCTGCGGAGCAGAAAAATAGCAAGTTTAGAGCAGCACCTCACCACAAATAAATTGATATGTAGGTTGTGGTTGCAAGTATGTCAAAAAGAGGATGATCCCAATCCTCCATAAGATCCACAGGAGAAAAGACAGCAACAACAGCATCCACCGTAGCAAAAAGTATCTTCTTCTTTATTAATACGTCACATAATACAGGGAGACAGCAACGTTTCGACCTTACAAACAATGGCTTGATAAAGATCTATCTGGTTTGAAAGGTGGAAATGTTGCGGTCTCCCTGTATTATGTGATGCATTAATGAACATGAAGATACTTTTTGCTACGGTGGATGCTGTTGTCGCTTTCTTCACCTACTGTATACTGATGAGCAGATATAAATGGAGCGGTGTTGGTTGGTGGAGCTGTACTGTATGACCTCTCGGTCTGCTTCGTGTTCTCTTCCTGTAATCCTCCATGATGTGATTTGCTCAATGATTCCGCTGAAAGCTGAAATCTGCAACAGTTTGACCCTCAACTAGACAAGTCATTTGTATGATAAAACACAGCGAGCTACATATGGCGGAATACAAAAATAATGGCCCCTCTTTCATCCAGTATGGAAACCTCACCCTGAAGCCCTCTGTAGTCTGGAGGGTTCCCCTATCGTATCAAATTATATTAAAATTGGTGATAGATTCTTGACAAACAGCAATCACAACTTTCATTGTTTCTTCATCCCTTCCTTTCTTTTCTGGGCACCTCGCTGTTCTTACCAATGAGTGGGTTTACGGCATAGTCGACAACTCTCCCCATATGTCCTGAAGGCTCTCAGCTGGCTACCAGCTATTTCTCAAGATTTCTTCAATCAGGGATGTGGAGAGGTAGGGAATGGAGATGGGAGAGATGGGGAACTGGTGTAGGTGTGTCTCCAAAAAAGAGGACTATTTGTGTCTTCAAGAGCTAAAACTGGCCAACCCTCCGCTTGCTGAAAAAAGTTTGGCAACTATGGCTCAAGGCTTCCAAACATTTTGGATTCTGTTGACCGAATTATTGTACGGGCTTTGGATCTAACTCGCCCGACTGCCCCAAACACATTAAAAAAGTTGTCCACTACTGGACAATCCCAGCTTAACCAATGCAGGACCCAATTTTAAGAAAACACAATCTATACTGTCCTCCTGCAGTGGCGCACTCTTCCCGGAGAATGACGTGACTTGTTGTGCCACCATGTGCCGGCTGCAGCCAATAAGTATCCGCTCGTCAGCTGCAGACTTTACTATGTCATCACAGTAGAAGTCCACCCTAACAGAATAATGATGAGCTGCATCCAAAGAGGGACCACCACTGCAACATGTCCGGCCACCACTAGTCTAGTGCGAATGGGAGCCTTCATGGCAATTAATCACAATATCTGGATTCCTTTGGCATTGTAACATTTTTTGCAAAAAGAAATGCTGCCCGGTAGGGAGAAACAATAATTTCCTTGAAACAATCTCAATTTTGAGTTCCAATTCAGACGTAACGGAACGGATCTGACCGAGGTGAAGCTTCCAAGGTTCATAACAAAAAAAAACTTGACATTTATGGTTCTCACTATGTTGCCCTGTTAGTGGATGTCATGTCACAGGGCAGGAGGAGCTGAGAGGATCGATATATAAGAATGTGGGAAAGGAATCGGTATAACTTGTATTTTCAGCACTTAACATTCTGCTCATTTTGGGTTTAGGAGTCCAGTGGGCGGGATAACAGATGACTGACAGTCTTTCCTGTAACAATCAATAAATAAGTCCGCCCACTGGACTCCTAACCCCCAAAGATTTGAAAAGTTATATCAAATCTTTTCCTACAAAACTATGTATCAATCTTCTCTGTTCCTCGTACTCTATATCATGCTGTCCGCAGATTGGATGCTCACAAGTTATTTTCCAATAATATGAAGACTTCAACCAAAGTGGGTTTTTTTAGGAAATAATTGGCAGATTTGCCCAAATCCAGACCTCAGACTTATTGCATTATTCATCGCTACTTACAGTTTACAATGATATTCACTTTCTTCACATCTGGAAAGGGTACAGTGTTTTCTGCCAGACACTCGTACTCGCCAGCCTGGTCTCTCGTAATGCCATAAATATCCAAGTACTGCCCGCTTCCAAATGGCTTCGCTGAAAGAAAAGAGACAAAATTTAAAAAAAAATTAAAAATAAAAGAATTAAAAGCAATATCATGTGCATTAAATCTGCAAGAGTATTTTAGCCGAGTACTTTAATGCGGCTTTAACACCATCAATAGTAATGAAAGCTTTCAGCACTTTCTTTTTTTCATACAAATTGAGCTATTGGTAATAAAGAAAAAAATATTTAAAGAGTTATTTTATTACAGCGGCGATGGTGCGGCAGATACGAGCCACATGAGACCAGAGAGCGAAGACGGAGATGGAAAGAGGAATCTGGAAGATTTGTTTTCATCTACATTTTTGCTAATTAATATTATAATATATCTTCATTATGTGCTAAGCTCAGTTTTTCTGATACAGATCTCCAAATCCCAGTTTTTCTTCACTCAGTAGTAGAGCTTATTAATGATATTCTGTTTGCAAGCAGCCACCACTAGGGGGAGCTCCCTGTACAGAGATACATGATAAGATCCTGTCTGCAGTCACCACTAAGGGGAGCTCCCTGTATACAGAGATACATGATAAGATCCTGTCTGCAGCCACCACTAGGGGGAGCTCCCTGTATACAGAGATACATGATAAGATCCTGTCTGCAGTCACCAATAGGGGGAGCTCCCTGTATACAGAGATACATGATAAGATTCTGTCTGCAGACACCTCTAGGGGGAACTTCCTGTATACAGAGATACATGATAAGATTCTGTCTGCAACCACCACTAGGGGGAGCTCCCTGTATACAGAAACACATGATAAGATTCTGTCTGCAGGCACCACTAGGGGGAGCTCCCTGTACACAGAGATACATGATAAGATTCTGTCTTCAGCCACCACTAGGGGGAGCTCCCTGTATACAGAGATACATGATAAGATTCTGTCTGCAGCCACCACTAGGGGGAGCTCCCTGTATACAGATACATGATCTGGTTCTGTCTGAAGCCCCCACTAGGGGGAGCTCCCTGTATACAACGATACATGATAAGATTCTGTCTGCAGCCCCCACTAGGGGGAGCTCCCTGTATACAGAGATACATGATAAGATCCTGTCTGCAGCCACCACAAGGGGGAGCTCCCTGTATACAGAGATACATGATAACATTCTGTCTGCAGCCACCACTAGGGGGAGCTCCCTGTATACATAGATACATGATAAGATTCTGTCTGAAGCCACCACTAGGGGGAGCTCCCTGTATACAGAGATACATGATAAGATTCTGTCTGCAGCCACCACTAGGGGGAGCTCCCTGTATACAGAGATACATGATGAGATCCTGTCTGAAGCCACCACTAGGGGGAGCTCCCTGTATACAGAGATACATGATGAGATCCTGTCTGCAGCCACCACTAGGAGGAGCTCCCTGTATACAGAAATACCTGATAACATTCTGTCTGCAGTCACCAATAGGGGGAGCTTCCTGTACATAGATATACATGATAATATTCTGTCTGCAGTCACCACTAGGGGGAGCTCCCTGTATACAGAGATAAATGATAAGATTCTGTCTGCAGCCACCACTAGGGGGAGCTCCCTGTATACAGAGATACATGACAAGATCCTGTCTACAGCCACCACTAAGGGGAGCTCCCTGTATACAGAGATACATGATAAGATCCTGTCTGCAGTCACCACTAAGGGGAGCTCCCTGTATACAGAGATACATGATAATATCCTCTCTGCAGCCACCACTAGGGGGAGCTCCCTGTATACAGAGATATATGATAAGATCCTCTCTGCAGCCACCACTAGGGGGAGCTCCCTGCATACAGAGATACATGATGAGATCCTGTCTGAAGCCACCACTAGGGGGAGCTCCCTGTATACAGAGATACATGATAAGATTCTGTCTGCAGTCATCACTGGGGGGGGGCTCCCTGTATACAGAGATACATGATAACATTCTGTCTGCAGTCATCACTGGGGGGGGGGGCTCCCTTTATACAGATATACATGATAACATTCTGTCTGCAGCCACCACTAGGAGGAGCTCTCTGTATACAGAGATACATGATAAGACTCTGTCTGCAGCCACCACTAGGGGGAGCTCCCTGTATACAGAGATACATGATAAGATTCTGTCTGCAGCCACCACTAGGGGGAGCTCCCTGTATACAGAGATACATGATCAAACCCTGTCTGCAGCCACCACTAGGGGGAGCTCCCTGTATACAGAGATATATGATAAGATCCTGTCTGAAGCCACCACTAGGGGGAGCTCCCTGTATACAGATACATGATCTGGTTCTGTCTGAAGCCCCCACTAGGGGGAGCTCCCTGTATATAGAGATACATGATAAGACCCTGTCTGCAGCCACCACTAGGGGGAGCTCCCTGTATACAAAGATATATGATAAGATCCTGTCTGCAGCCACCACTAGGGGGAGCTCCCTGTATACAGAAACAAGATCTGGTTCTGTCTGAAGCCCCCACTAGGGGGAGCTCCCTGTATATAGAGATACATGATAATACCCTGTCTGCAGCCACCACTAGGGGGAGCTCCCTGTATACAGAGATATATGATGAGATCCTGTCTGCAGCCACCATTAGGGGGAGCTTCCTGTATACAGAGATACATGATAAGATCCAGTCTGCAGACACCACTGGGGGGAGTTCCCTGTATACAGAAATACATAATAGGATTCTGTCTGCAGCCACCACTAGGGGAAGCTCCCTGTATACAGAGATACATGATAAGATTCTGCCTGCAGCCACCACTAGGGGGAAGCTCCCTGTATACAGAGATACATGATAAGATCCTCTATGCAGCCACCACTAGGGGGAGCTCCCTGTATACAGAGATACATGATAAGATCCTCTCTGCAGCCACCACTAGGGGGAGCTCCCTGTATACAGAGATACATGATGAGATCCTGTCTGAAGCCACCACTAGGGGGAGCTCCCTGTATACAGAGATACATGATAACATTCTGTCTGCAGTCATCACTGGGGGGGGGGGGCTCCCGGTATACAGAGATACATGATAACATTCTGTCTGCAGCCACCACTAGGAGGAGCTCCCTGTATACAGAGATACATGATAACTTTCTGTCTGCAGTCACCAATAGGGGGAGCTTCCTGTACATAGATATACATGATAAGATTCTGTCTGCAGCCACCACTAGGGGGAGCTCCCTGTATACAGAGATACATGATAAGATCCTGTCTGCAGTCACCACTAAGAGGAGCTCCCTGTATACAGAGATACATGATAAGATCCTCTCTGCAGCCACCACTAGGGGGAGCTCCCTGTATACAGAGATACATGATAAGATCCTGTCTGCAGTCACCACTAAGGGGAGCTCCCTGTATACAGAGATACATGATAAGATCCTGTCTGCAGCCACCACTAAGGGGAGCTCCCTGTATACAGATTTACATGATAAGAGTCTATCTGCAGCCACCACTAGGGGGAGCTCCCTGTATACAGAGATACATGATCCGGTTCTGTCTGCAGCCACCACTAGGGGGAGCTCTCTGTATACAGAGATACATGATAAGATTCTGTCTGCAGCCACCACTAGGGGGAGCTCCCTGTATACAGAGATACATGATAATATCCTGTCTGCAGCCACCACTAGGGGGAGCTCCCTGTATACAGAGAAACATGATAAGATCCTGTCTGAAGCCACCACTAGGGGGAGCTCCCTGTATACAGAGATACATGATAAAACCCTGTCTGCAGCCACCACTAGGGGGAGCTCCCTGTATACAGAGATATATGATAAGATCCTGTCTGAAGCCACCACTAGGGGGAGCTCCCTGTATACAGATACATGATCTGGTTCTGTCTGAAGCCCCCACTAGGGAGAGCTCCCTGTATATAGAGATACATGATAAGACCCTGTCTGCAGCCACCACTAGGGGGAGCTCCCTGTATACAGAGATATATGATAAGATCCTGTCTGCAGCCACCACTAGGGGGAGCTCCCTGTATACAGATACATGATCCGGTTCTGTCTGCAGCCCCCACTAGGGGGAGCTCCCTGTATATCGAGATATATGATAAGATCCTGTCTGCAGCCACCACTAGGGTGAGCTCCCTGTATACAGAGATTCATGATAAGATCCTGTCTGCAGCCACCATTAGGGGGAGCTCCCTGTATACAGAGATACATGATAAGATCCTGTCTGCAGACACCACTGGGGGAAGCTCCCTGTATACAGAAATACATAATAAGATTCTGTCTGCAGCCACCACTAGGGGGAGCTCCCTGTATACTGAGATACATGATAAGATTCTGTCTGCAGCCACCACTAGGGGGAGCTCCCTGTATACAGATACATGATCTGGTTCTGTCTGAAGCCCCCACTAGGGGGAGCTCCCTGTATATAGATATACATGATAATATTCTGTCTGCAGTCACCACTAGGGGGAGCTCCCTGTATACAGAGATAAATGATAAGATTCTGTCTGCAGCCACCACTAGGGGGAGCTCCCTGTATACAGAGATACATGACAAGATCCTGTCTACAGCCACCACTAAGGGGAGCTCCCTGTATACAGAGATACATGATAAGATCCTGTCTGCAGTCACCACTAAGGGGAGCTCCCTGTATACAGAGATACATGATAATATCCTCTCTGCAGCCACCACTATTGGGAGCTCCCTGTATACAGAGATATATGATAAGATCCTCTCTGCAGCTACCACTAGGGGGAGCTCCCTGCATACAGAGATACATGATGAGATCCTGTCTGAAGACACCACTAGGGGGAGCTCCCTGTATACAGAGATACATGATAAGATTCTGTCTGCAGTCATCACTGGGGGGGGCTCCCTGTATACAGATACATGATAACATTCTGTCTGCAGTCATCACTGGGGGGGGGGGCTCCCTGTATACAGAGATACATGATAACATTCTGTCTGCAGTCATCACTGGGGGGGGCTCCCTTTATACAGATATACATGATAACATTCTGTCTGCAGCCACCACTAGGAGGAGCTCTCTGTATACAGAGATACATGATAAGACTCTGTCTGCAGCCACCACTAGGGGGAGCTCCCTGTATACAGAGATACATGATAAGATACTGTCTGCAGCCACCACTAGGGGGAGCTCCCTGTATACAGAGATACATGATAATATCCTCTCTGCAGCCACCACTAGGGGGAGCTCCCTGTATACAAAGATACATGATAAAACCCTGTCTGCAGCCACCACTAGGGGGAGCTCCCTGTATACAGAGATATATGATAAGATCCTGTCTGAAGCCACCACTAGGGGGAGCTCCCTGTATACAGATACATGATCTGGTTCTGTCTGAAGCCCCCACTAGGGGGAGCTCCCTGTATATAGAGATACATGATAAGACCCTGTCTGCAGCCACCTCTAGGGGGAGCTCCCTGTATACAAAGATATATGATAAGATCCTGTCTGCAGCCACCACTAGGGGGAGCTCCCTGTATACAGATACATGATCCGGTTCTGTCTGCAGCCCCCACTAGGGGGAGCTCCCTGTATATCGAGATATATGATAAGATCCTGTCTGCAGCCACCACTAGGGGGAGCTCCTTGTATAAAGAGATACATGATAAGATTCTGTCTGCAGTCACCACTAGGGGGAGCTCCCTGTATACAGAGATGCATGATAAGAGTCTATCTGCAGCCACCACTAGGGGGAGCTCTCTGTATACAGAGATACATGATAAGATTCTGTCTGCAGCCACCACTAGGGGGAGCTCCCTGTATACAGAGATACATGATAATATCCTGTCTGCAGCCACCACTAGGGGGAGCTCCCTGTATACAGAGATATATGATAAGATCCTGTCTGAAGCCACCACTAGGGGGAGCTCCCTGTATACAGATACAAGATCTGGTTCTGTCTGAAGCCACCACTAGGGGGAGCTCCCTGTATATAGAGATACATGATAATACCCTGTCTGCAGCCACCACTAGGGGGAGCTCCCTGTATACAGAGATATATGATGAGATCCTGTCTGCAGCCACCATTAGGGGGAGCTCCCTGTATACAGAGATACATGATAAGATCCAGTCTGCAGACACCACTGGGGGGAGTTCCCTGTATACAGAAATACATAATAAGATTCTGTCTGCAGCCACCACTAGGGGAAGCTCCCTGTATACAGAGATACATGATAAGATTCTGCCTGCAGCCACCACTAGGGGGAAGCTCCCTGTATACAGAGATACATGATAAGATCCTCTCTGCAGCCACCACTAGGGGGAGCTCCCTGTATACAGAGATACATGATAAGATCCTCTCTGCAGCCACCACTAGGGGGAGCTCCCTGTATACAGAGATACATGATGAGATCCTGTCTGAAGCCACCACTAGGGGGAGCTCCCTGTATACAGAGATACATGATAACATTCTGTCTGCAGTCATCACTGGGGGGGGGGCTCCCGGTATACAGAGATACATGATAACATTCTGTCTGCAGCCACCACTAGGAGGAGCTCCCTGTATACAGAGATACATGATAACTTTCTGTCTGCAGTCACCAATAGGGGAGCTTCCTATACATAGATATACATGATAAGATTCTGTCTGCAGCCACCACTAGGGGGAGCTCCCTGTATACAGAGATACATGATAAGATCCTGTCTGCAGTCACCACTAAGAGGAGCTCCCTGTATACAAAGATACATGATAAGATCCTCTCTGCAGCCACCACTAGGGGGAGCTCCCTGTATACAGAGATACATGATAAGATCCTGTCTGCAGCCACCACTAAGGGGAGCTCCCTGTATACAGATTTACATGATAAGAGTCTATCTGCAGCCACCACTAGGGGGAGCTCCCTGTATACAGAGATACATGATCCGGTTCTGTCTGCAGCCACCACTAGGGGGAGCTCTCTGTATACAGAGATACATGATAAGATTCTGTCTGCAGCCACCACTAGGGGGAGCTCCCTGTATACAGAGATACATGATAATATCCTGTCTGCAGCCACCACTAGGGGGAGCTCCCTGTATACAGAGATACATGATAAGATCCTGTCTGAAGCCACCACTAGGGGGAGCTCCCTGTATACAGAGATACATGATAAAACCCTGTCTGCAGCCACCACTAGGGGGAGCTCCCTGTATACAGAGATATATGATAAGATCCTGTCTGAAGCCACCACTAGGGGGAGCTCCCTGTATACAGATACATGATCTGGTTCTGTCTGAAGCCCCCACTAGGGGGAGCTCCCTGTATATAGAGATACATGATAAGACCCTGTCTGCAGCCACCACTAGGGGGAGCTCCCTGTATACAGAGATATATGATAAGATCCTGTCTGCAGCCACCACTAGGGGGAGCTCCCTGTATACAGATACATGATCCGGTTCTGTCTGCAGCCCCCACTAGGGGGAGCTCCCTGTATATCGAGATATATGATAAGATCCTGTCTGCAGCCACCACTAGGGTGAGCTCCCTGTATACAGAGATTCATGATAAGATCCTGTCTGCAGCCACCATTAGGGGGAGCTCCCTGTATACAGAGATACATGATAAGATCCTGTCTGCAGACACCACTGGGGGAAGCTCCCTGTGTACAGAAATACATAATAAGATTCTGTCTGCAGCCACCACTAGGGGGAGCTCCCTGTATACTGAGATACATGATAAGATTCTGTCTGCAACCACCACTAGGGGGAGCTCCCTGTATACAGAGATACATGATAAGATTCTGTCTGCAGACACCACTGGGGGGAGCTCCCTGTATACAGAGATACATGATAAGATCCTGTCTGCAGACACCACTAGGGGGAGCTCCCTGTATACAGAGATACATGATAAGATCCTGTCTGCTGCCACCACTAGGGGGAGCTCCCTGTATACAGAGATACATGATAAGATTCTGTCTGCAGCCACCACTAGGGGGAGCTCCCTGTATACAGAGATACATGATAAGATTCTGCCTGCAGCCACCACTAGGGGGAGCTCCCTGTATACAGAGATACATGATAAGATTCTGCCTGCAGCCACCACTAGTGGGAGCTCCTTTCATGCAGATTTTAAAAGCCTTCTGCTGCTATCATTTAGAGCTCTGGTTAAACTTGTATTAAGTCTTTTCCATAAGACTTTGATGTTCAAATTGAATTCCAGTAAATGCAAATAAGTGTCAGTGACTCAACAAGGGGTCCATAAAGGTTCTGATATTGTGACGGCAAGCAATGGCATAGCCCTGCAGACTGTTTTATTCATGGTAAAAATACTGTGAAAGATGAATGCGAGCAGCTCCTAAGAAACTGCAGAATTTTATACAGTAGAAAAAAAAGACATTTCAAAGAATACTGATGCCCCGGTATAAAAGGGAATAGTAATAATAATATTTTGTTTCTATAGCGCCAACATATTCCACAGCACTTTACAATTCAGAAGGGACTTGTACAGAAAAAAGTAACACATAGTTTAATGCAAAACAAGAGGAGTGGGGACCCTGCTCGCAAACTTACAATCTAACAAGAAATATGGGGGACAGAAAATGTAAAAAAAAAACAACATTCTTGTCGTGTACGGTCCAGTCATCAGTATAATAAAAAACAGGGGCACTGAAATAACGGACCAAGAACCGGTCACCAGCCAGTATCTGTATAAGTACAAAGTGTTATTGAGTGCATGGAGGGTGTGCAAACTGATGATAAGGAGGACCAGATTCTGGGGAAAATTTAGGGAAGGAGAATAAGGAATGAGGTGATGTGATAGGCCGGTCTAAAGGAATGTGCTTTTAGGGTACGCTTGAACCTGTGGACACTGGGAGTTAATGTGAATTTCTAGGGTAGTTTCATCCAGAGAACTGGAATGCAGAAACGCTTAGAAAACGCTTGGTAGAAGGTCTGCCATGTTCCCCAATGATAATCCGCTGTGCTGTGCACATGCTGCGGAAATTTCCGCTGCGGATTATCATTGCGGAAAAAAACGCAGCACTACCAATTATTTTGCGGAAGCGCTGCGTTTTCGCCGCCATTGACTTACATTGGAACACATGTAATCAGCATCACTGTATATGTAGATGCGGAATCCAAGAGTTTCAATGTGCGGATGGTACCCGGGTGTGGAGGACAGGAGACTCTCCTCCGGACCCGGGTACCATAGAACCTGTAAAAAAAAGAATAAAATAAAAAATAAATATGATATTTACTTTCTGACGGCCCCCGGTCTCCTTGTCTTTGCTTGCCGGCAGCTCGCGGTGGACTGAAGGACCTGCGCTGACGTCATTTAGTCATGTGAGGGCAGGTCCTTCAGTGTACCGCGAGCTGCCGGCAAGCCAAGACGGATCGAATAAAGACTCCGGGGGCCATCAGAAGGTAAGTATATAGTTATTTTTTTATTATTTACCATTCTTTACGGTCACACTATATATGCCGTTTGCCGTTTGAATGGATTTATATAATGTGACCAAGTTGTCAAGCACTTTCCAAGTGATGCTAAAATCTCTTGGAAAGCGCTTGTCAACCCGCATGCGGAAATGCATGTGAAGAACGCTTCACAGCCGCATGTCCCTGGCAGGAAAAACGCATGTACAATCCGCATGTACAATCCGCATGTGTTTTTTCTGCCAGGGAGATGAAGAAATGCTCAGGAAAAACTCCAGAGCATTTCTGCATCATGGGCACATAGCCTAAAGGATGTTTGTCTCAGATCATTAGGAAAGAGTAGAGGATGGGTGGGGAGATAGACAGATAAGGAGGAGATGTAGGGCGGTGCAGCACTGTGGAGAGGACGGGTAGGTGGTAGACAGATGAGGAGGAGATGTAGGGCGGTGTAGCACTATGGAGAGGACGGGTAGGTGGTAAACAGATAAGCAGGAGATGTAGAGCGGTGCAGCACTGTGGAGAGCACGGGTAGGTTGTTAGAAAGAGATGAGGAGGAGATGTAGGGCGGTGCAGCACTGTGGAGAGGACAGGTAGGCTGGTAAACAGAGATGAGGAGGAGATGTAGGGCAGTGCAGCACTGTGGAGAGGACGGGTAGGTGGTAGACAGAGATGAGGAGGAGATGTAGGGCAGTGCAGCACTGTGGAGAGGACGGGTAGGTGGTAGAAAGAGATGAGGAGGAGATGTAGGGCAGTGCAGCACTGTGGAGATGACGGGTAGGTGGTAGACAGAGATGAGGAGGAGATGTAGGGCAGTGCAGCACTGTGGAGAGGACGTGTAGGTGGTAGACAGATAAGGAGGGGATGTAGGGCGGTGCAGCACTGTGGAGATGACGGGTAGGTGGTAGAAAGAGATTAGGAGGAGATGTAGGGTGGTGCAGCACTGTGGAGAAGACCAGTAGGCTGGTAGACAGATAAGGAGGGGATGTAGGGCGGTGCAGCACTGTGGAGATGATGGGTAGGTGGTAGAAAGAGATTAGGAGGAGATGTAGGGTGGTGCAGCACTGTGGAGAGGACAGGTAGGTGGTAGAAAGATTAGGAGGAGATGTAGGGCAGTGCAGCACCATGAAGAGGACAGGTAGGGTGTTAGAAAGAGATGATGAAGAGATGTAGGGCGGTGCAGAGCTTTGGAGAGTATGGGCAGTGTGGTAGACAGGTGAGGAGAAGAGGTAGGGTGGTGCACAGCTGTGAAGAGCTTTGTGGGTGAGAGTGATAAGTTTATTTTGAACTCTGTAGCGACTGGGCAACCAGTGCAATGTCTGGCACAGGGTGGAGGCATCAGTGTAGCTGCTGGACAGAAATATGATCCTGGCTGCTGCATTCAGAATAAATTGGAGAGTTTAGTAATAGGGAGACCGATTAGAGCTGCAGTAGTCCAGACGAGAATGGATCAGTACAACAGTAAGCTTGTTGAATCAAAGGTAAGGAAAAGTCGAATTCTGGAGATGTTTTGGAGGTACAAGTGTCATGAGAGAGTGAAGGATCGGATGAATGGAATGAAGGTAAGATCTGAGTCAAATATCACCTATTCTGCTTGAGAGTTATAGTAGAACAATCATTTTTCATCAAAACTATAGGAAACTAATGACATTAAAGTCGAGGACGTCCAGAAATTGCAGATTAAAACAAGTGTATCAGACATTAAATTACTGTTGTGATGATGGGTGGAAGCCATGATGCTTGTGTGAATGCGTCCTTTTCCCTTATGTTAGGACTCTTATGTGATATTATAATTGGATTTTTAATATAGCTCTGGTATTACTCCTAGAGATTGTAAAATAAATTCATAACAAATCAAATTTGTTTGCAGAAAATCTGAAATTTTGGGGATTTGATCTGGATGAATCCAGCAAAATTGTGGCCAGTTATTTGTTTCTCTATTTTTTAACCCTTTCCTTCCCCACATTTTTTTTATATATTTTTTTTCCTTGGTAGGTCTAGCGAAATCTTAATGCATAATAAAAGTCTTTTTGAGGTACTTTCGAGTCTAAACCAATTTTATTTAAAATTAATCGAATCTTCCGGCTGAATTGAGCGAATCTGCCCGAAATGATTTTCAGGAAATTAATTTTCCTCTAGTTATTTATTTTCTGTAAATCGATTGATCCTTTTTTTTTTTATATTTCAGGTGGATGCTTCCATAACTTGGATTTTCCACCTATGGCAAAGCATTAAAGTCTTTTCTTGTGGGGCTGTTGTGCTCCGAACAGAACATATATGTGAACACAGCCTAAAACAAGAAATGTCCTTTAAGACCATGTGTCATCAGAAAATTAACTACTGTTCAGTTCAAGTTTTTGTGTTAAATGTTTTTTTTTTTTTTATTTTGACAGTTTTTTTTTTTGTTGATAGCATCTATTAAAAAATCAAGAATAATTATCTTGCAGTTTCCACACTGACCACTAGGGATTTTTTAGACTCTAACTTCATGATGTTTCAGGAAATGAACTTGTACATTAGCAGCAATGGCCAGACTCCATCTCTATCTTTTGTATTGAAACCTATGAGTGTGTGAAAAGATCATTGTGAAGGGAGGAGGAGAAGGTGAGCTGTGACAGCGCCTATTGTAAATGGTGAGTCCTGTGCTATCATCTGTGCTGTGCGTATAGGTGTTATCTGCTATTGTATTCCTGTCTCTGCTGGTGAGGAAACTACTGAAAAATCTTCTTGAAAGAACAGGAAGTTGCCGTCTACAACTAGTTTACTAGATTATTTTAAACAATTACACATTTTCTTGTTTTTTTTTAATAAAGATCATGATATGGAAATAAAAGCCAAAGCAAATACATGTAAAATACAAAAAAAACTGATTTAAATAATAGTTCATTTTCTGATGACACACTCCCTTTAAGAGACCTTTTATGTATGTAAATCATTGTGATAACGTTTTATTTACATGACTAAGATCTCGACGGCTTTGCAGAAATCCCGATCATCCCTATGCACCTGGAAGAGTCTGACGAACCCCCTATTGACTTAGTAGGGTCAGTCAATTCTTGTCACTGAAAGAGATGGAACTGCTGACGAAGAATGCAAATGTGAACACAGCCTAAACTTAGAACCTCCCTTGAATGTCCCCCTTATCTCTTGTGCAGCCCATAGAAATCTAAAGCATTTTGCAGAATCTCCCATTAATATCCAGCAGGGCCAGATAGCACATTTTCTCGACTAGGCTGAGATCTCTGCTCGGTACAAATCTCCATAATCCCTATGCACTAGGCTCCTGCTGGAGGTAAATATTTCATAAAATGAAATCTTCAAACCTAACAGAAGCTGCTAGTGAGCAGGACTCAATAATCTGGATGTGACGCACAGCAGATATTTGGTCGTCTTCGATCGAGCTAAGAAAGAAAAATATGCAAAGGACGTGGATTGTTCTGCAAACACATAAACTAATCCTTAAATAAATATGTAAAGAATAAACAGATCCACGCACGACCGTAGAGTCAACGACATCCGGGACCAACTGGGTATTGTGTCTCGCAGAAGGTCTTCGGCGGATACGTAAGGCTTCAGATCCAAATAAAACAAGTACAAGTATTTCTAAATTGCATGAAGCCGTCTCCATTCTGTGATACTCATTATAAAAGAATTATGAAGAGAAATCTCTGACAATGTAAGCAGCTGTGGCTGTTTTATGCATGATTGCCCGCACCATCCTCCATGTCCAGGTGGAATCCATTTAGACAAAATGTTTACTAAACACTCCAAAAAAAGCAACAGAGGAAACGGTAACAAGAAAGTCGTTGGTTTATTGGCAGCGATTCCCTTTCTTTTATTCATGGGTTATCTCTGCTTTTTTAATATTTCTGTCATGCCCAAGTCAATCGGGGCTATTAAAAGTAATTTTGTCAACACAGACTAAGGGCAAATGGTTTATGAGATAATCACCAGATCAAGGAAAATGGATACATTGTTCCTCGGAGTTCAATCATAACACAAAAGAGTAATTTAAGATACTTGAAGGGGTTGTTCAGTTAAAACAAAGTTAGTTATTTGGGTTTTACTCATCTATCTAATATCCAAAAACTTATTTTTTTAATGTTTTGGTTAAGGATCAAGGATAGTTTGCATGGACTTTTCTATACAAAGTTCAGGGTTTCAGGCTTGCAGGTAGCGGTTCGGGTACACAACGACACTTGATTCTGGTGTAAAACAGTCTTAAGTTTATTTATCCGTCATAAACCATTAACAGAGTTCACATGCAAGCAAAATAGCCTTTGGTCGGCTTAAACGAATATCAACAAAAGAAGAAAACGGTTCCTTTTCTGGGTAGGCAAATAAATACTCAACGGTCTCACTCATGCAACAATGTTGGTCAACAATAATGAATACGCTGCAGCTCCCACACATTAGGTACACCTGAGCCACTGCAGCTGCCTTTTGTAGGAACTGCAAAGCCCGGACTGGAGGTATGGGAGCGACCTTTCCCACCCAGACTCTTTTGGTCACTCTTATATCCCAGACCCAAAATCCGGTCCCAATAAAAACCTTCTCTGCAACCTACCGTTGCTGGAGCCTTCAATTCCGGGACTTGCCTCACCGAGACCAACCACATCGGTGACACATACCTGCCATCCAGGACTTTTCCTCCTGCTCCTTTACATAAGCTAATTATTAGCAGCCAGCCATAAATTGAGGCTGCTGGCCATAAGTTGGTTGGAAGCAGAGGTGGATGCCAGGGATGAGATGGGCTCTCCCTAAACTTTGGTGATGGCAGGTTGCTTATCTCCAACGATTGTTGTGGTTTTCTGATCCGGAAGTATCGGGAAATTTTTGGTGGGGGCTTTTGTCTTGTAGAAGGCTTGCAATAGACCTCATCCCTTTTTTTTGTGTGTAGCTCACTCTTAAGTGAAGAAAGTCACAATTTCTGGATTTAAAAACAAAATTAGATACGTAATGGTATTTATGCTCCATTGAGTAGGGTCTGTTTCATTGAAAGCTTCCACCATTATATCTACATGAACTCAAAAGAAAAGCCGACTTAATTACTAAGAGAAGAGTTTTTCAAAAACTACCCAATAGGTGCTTAATTTGAAGGCAGATTGAGATCTGGATATAGTAAAGCTTTGGGGACGGATTCTTTCATTTGCACATCTGCGCCAGACCTTTCTCCAGGTTGGACGAGAAGCTCAGTCATTTCCTCAGAATTCTGCCCAATTGACGTTTCTGAATTATTCTTAATTTTGGTTTGATCTCGTGTTTCTCCAAGTTGCGTAATATTCATAATCATCACTATTGGCCATGCTCCCAACACATCAGATGGCCAAAGAATGACTTATTAATGTTCATAAATTACGTTTTGTTTGCATCCCTATACACAAGTCGATGCATGAATATACTCAGGAAACTCTCTGGATGAAATTACCATAAAACACAGCTACTGTACAAAGCCATAAATATGACAGCACTTTACAGCGAGCGATAATAAAAATGCAGGAAACAATTTAAGATCTAAAGTAGACATAAATCAGCATGGGCATGCTTACTGATAAATCCATTTAACTCTTTCTTGATGGGGAGGTGTCCTATGGAGGAAGATCTATCCTCTGTGATCTATCTATCTGATTACAGGAATGCCTTTATTTTTTGCTATTTTTTAGGGAATATACATGAAGAAGGCTTTGGCCCAAAGTAAGTTTTTATTTAGAAAAAAGGAGAGGTTTATTGGCAAGACGCATAAAAAATATATTAAAAGGCACAAAACCATCATCTGTTTGTGCTATTAGTAGACATAGCTTTATGCCTTACACTGATCCACCATGCATGGTTAAGGGAAATTCTCATTCTAGACTGTCTGAATAACAACCTCCATCGAAATTTCAGTTTGGTGAAAGCCACCTTACATCAAAGTCCTGAAGCCAACAGAGTACTAAATCTTTCATATATTTGATGCCTTTTGAAATCTCATGACAGTCAAGCCATCGTTATATGCCTGCTATTACTTGAGATTTGTGGCATATATTTAAGCCATATCCCTTTACACAGATACATCCTGCCTGGTTAAGAGAAGCTTTTCATCGATTAATGATTTTTATCTAAATGTCAATTTGGGGAAAGCCCCCTTGTATCAAAGTCCTGAAGCCTTCAGATTATAAATCTGCTGCATTTTGAATCTTATGACAGTCAAAATATCCAGCTATGAGCAGGCATAAGATTTTTCAACATAAATTTGCACTAAGTTCCTTTACACTGAGACACTATTTGTGGTAGAAGGAACATCAACCTGCAGCAGCCAAAATATCTTTCTTTGCCAGTTACCTGTAGACATAGGTTTGAGCCAAAAATTTAAGTCAATTTAAGTCATGTCCCTTTACACTAATCCACAGTACATGGTTGAAGGAAGTTTCTCATTCTGAATATCAACCATCATCTAAAACTCAATTTGCAGAAAGCCCCCTTACATCAAAGCCCTGAAGCCAATGGATTAAACAACGTCATAATCAAAGTCTTCAGGGAAACATGTACACCCTTAAATAAATTTTATGCATCATAAAATCTCAAAACACAGTCTCTAGACAGTCAAAACATCTTTCTAAACTGGCTATTACTAGACACAGATTTGGGCAATAAATTTGAGCCATGGCCCTTTACACTGATCCATCCCGCCTGGTTGAGAAAAAAGTTTTCATTGCATTTTGAATCTTATGAATATCTTTCCATGCCAGCTATAAGCAACGTGCATTGTTGAGGGAAGTTTCTTATTCTGAATATCAACCATCATCTAAAATTCAATTTGGGGAAAGCCCCCTTACATCAAAGTCCTGAAGCCAATGGATTACACAAGGTCATAATTAAACTCTTCAGGAAAATGTGTACAACCCTTCATTAGTATGATACATTTTGGTATTTCTGACAATCAAAATATGTTTCAATGCCAGCTATTAGTAGACCTTCAACATATACTTGTACCAAGTCCCTTAAAACTGGGTCACCATGAATGGTTGAAGGAAATTTACTGTTCTGGGGTGTCTAAATGTCCATTTTGACCTAAATGTCAATTTGGGGGAAAACCCCTCCCATCAAAGTCCTGAAGCCAACAGAGTTCCATAATCAACCTCTAAGGGAAGTGCAGGTCCTACAAGAGAATAGATTAATCGATCAAGTCTTTGCCAAAGGGAATTTTTCGTGTTACTTTTTGCTCATCGTTGACTTAAGGCAATGGAGATTGTAACTAAATGTTGGCATTAAACATTTCAGCTCAGATACTATTGTATTACTCTCGAGCAGATAGAGATGATTGCAGAGTGTTTGTCCCTCTTTAGCATAATCGATATAACCCCCGCGCCGAAAGGAATCCAAAGCTCATTGTCCTTCTCACTGCACAATTGATGCTTTTCATGATTCAGATAGGAATCGCACATTATTTCTCCTTCCAAAATCAATATTACAAAATTGTCCAATATCTAGAAGTGGTGTTTTCTTGTACTGCGCATACTGTAGCATTTCCTATTATCGCTCATGAAGTAGCGTGGACGTGCTCTCGTTTTATTCTTTCCAGAAGGGTTTTTGTTATGGAACGATATATCCTCACATAGACAGACATACATTGCCGATGTTCGGAGACTCCAGGGGATGCCACTGGTGTACAGAAGATCAGATCCGTGATTTTAGGAAGAAATTACTAAGTAAGCAGACGGCACGTTACTGTATTCTGATACAACCCCTCTTCTGTTCTCTTCTTCATATGTTTTCTTCTACATGTCCTGTCTGGGGGCGATTATAGCCAACTTAAAGGGAAAGTCTGCTTATCAAATATCTTACTTAAATATCATGCTAGGACCTTTATAGAGAACAAGAGGTCCAAAATGATATCTCATCTACATTGCTGGGACATCCCATTGGCTTCAAATGGCACTTGACACGGGTGTGTCAGGTTTGACAGACAGACATTCTGTATCCGGCTGTAGAAGGTCGCTGCGCTTGGCCTTGCAGACACTTTCTTGATCCTTTCATCATCCCTCGCTCTCTAGGACTCAGTAGTGATATCCACTTTCTGCTGCTAATTAACACACCCTTGCTGGATCGTAAATTCCTCTGTTCAGGTCTGGAGTTCTAGCAGTCGACTAGCTTCTTCTTGGAGTTTCTTGGTGGATACTTGTCGTGATCTCTCCGGTGTCTTCTCAAAGCTAAGTGTATCCCCTTGTCTCTTTTCCTTGTTTGTCTTTAGTTACAGTGGGGTTGACTAGTGCTCACCCCTCCGCCTCCCTACATAGGGCCTAGCTCTAGGGTTAGCCAGGGATTAGGTATCCTGCACGGTGATAGGAGCAGAAACTATTTAGGGACAATGTACCCATTATAATCTATGGTGCTATTCACATGTCCGTGTTTTTCCGGCAACACGGATGACGAGGGTCGATACAAGTCTATGGGTCTGTGAAAAACATGTACAGTACACGCATGGTATCCGTGTGCAGTCCGTGTGTCATCTGCGTGCAGTCCATGTGTCATCTGTGTGCAGTCCGTGTGCCATCTGTGTGTAGTCCGTGTGCCATCTGTGTGCAGTCCGTGTGCCATCTGTGTGTAGTCCGCGTGTCATCTGTGTGCAGTCCGTGTGTCATCTGTGTGCAGTCCGTGTGCCATCTGTGTGCAGTCCGTGTGTCATCTGTGTGCAGTCCGTGTGTCATCTGTGTGCAGTCCGTGTGCCATCTGTGTGCAGTCCGCGTGCCATCTGTGTGCAGTCCGCGTGCCATCTGTGTGCAGTCCGCGTGTCATCGGTGTGCAGTCCGCGTGTCATCTGTGTGCAGTCCCCGTGTCATCTGTGTGCAGTCCGCGTGTCATCTGTGTACAGTCCGTGTGTCATCTGTGTGTAGTCCGCGTGTCATCTGTGTGCAGTCCGTGTGTCATCTGTATGCTGTCCGCGTATCATCTGTGTGCAGTCCGTGTGTCATCTGTGTGCAGTCCGCGTGTCATCTGCGTGCAGTCCGCGTGTCATCTGTGTGCTGTCCGTGTGTCATCTGTGTGCAGTCCGCGTGTCATCTGTGTGCAGTCCATGTGTCATCTGTGTGCAGTCCGTGTGCCATCTGTGTGCAGTCTGTGTGTCATCTGTGTGCAGTCCGTGTGTCATCTGTGTGCAGTCCGTGTGTCATCTGTGTGCAGTCCGTGTGTCACCTGTGTGCAGTCCGTGTGTCATCTGTGTGCAGTCCGTGTGCCATCTGTGTGCAGTCCGTGTGTCATCTGTGTGCAGTCCGCGTGTCATCTGTGTGCTGTCCGTGTGTCATCTGTGTGCAGTCCGTGTGTCACCTGTGTGCAGTCCGTGTGTCATCTGTGTGCAGTCCGTGTGCCATCTGTGTGCAGTCCGTGTGTCATCTGTGTGCAGTCCGTGTGTCATCTGTGTGCAGTCCGTGTGTCACCTGTGTGCAGTCCGTGTGTCATCTGTGTGCAGTCCGTGTGTCATCTGTGTACAGTCCGTGTGCCATCTGTGTACAGTCCGTGTGTCATCTGTATGCAGTCCGTGTGTCATCTGTGTGCAGTCCGTGTGCCATCTGTGTACAGTCCGTGTGCCATCTGTGTACAGTCCGTGTGTCATCTGTGTGCAGTCCGTGTGCCATCTATGTGCAGTCCGTGTGCCATCTGTGTACAGTCCGTGTGCCATCTGTGTACAGTCCGTGTGTCATCTGTGTACAGTCCGTGTGTCATCGGTGTGCAGTCCGTGTGTCATCTGTGTGCAGTCCGTGTGTCATCTGTGTGCAGTCCGTGTGCCATCTGTGTACAGTCCGTGTGTCATCTGTGTACAGTCCGTGTGTCATCTGTGTGCAGTCCGTGTGTCATCTGTGTGCAGTCCGTGTGTCATCTGTGTGCAGTCCGTGTGTCACCTGTGTGCAGTCCGTGTGTCATCTGTGTGCAGTCCGTGTGTCATCTGTGTACAGTCCGTGTGCCATCTGTGTACAGTCCGTGTGTCATCTGTATGCAGTCCGTGTGTCATCTGTGTGCAGTCCGTGTGCCATCTGTGTACAGTCCGTGTGCCATCTGTGTACAGTCCGTGTGTCATCTGTGTGCAGTCCGTGTGCCATCTATGTGCAGTCCGTGTGCCATCTGTGTACAGTCCGTGTGCCATCTGTGTACAGTCCGTGTGTCATCTGTGTACAGTCCGTGTGTCATCGGTGTGCAGTCCGTGTGCCATCTATGTGCAGTCCGTGTGTCATCTGTGTGCAGTCCGTGTGCCATCTGTGTACAGTCCGTGTGTCATCTGTGTACAGTCCGTGTGTCATCTGTGTGCAGTCCGTGTGCCATCTATGTGCAGTCCGTGTGCCATCTGTGTACAGTCCGTGTGCCATCTGTGTGCAGTCCGTGTGTCATCTGTGTACAGTCCGTGTGTCATCGGTGTGCAGTCCGTGTGCCATCTATGTGCAGTCCGTGTGTGATCTGTGTACAGTCCGTGTGCCATCTGTGTACAGTCCGTGTGCCATCTGTGTACAGTCCGTGTGTCATCTGTGTACAGTCCGTGTGCCATCTATGTGCAGTCCGTGTGTCATCTGTGTGCAGTCCGTGTGTCATCTGTGTACAGTCCGTGTGTCATCTGTGTGCAGTCCGTGTGTCATCTGTGTGCAGTCCGTGTGCCATCTGTGTACAGTCCGTGTGTCATCTGTGTGCAGTCCGTGTGTCATCTGTGTGCAGTCCTTGTTTAATCAAAGTATAGAAAAAGCTTTGTAATTTGATTCTTTCTTTAACCATCCATGAAAAGCACAAATGACCACACTGATGATAAAAACAGACACACGAACAATACACTGATGGTATACTGATGGCATACTGATGGCACACTGATGGTATATTGATGGCACACTGATGGCACACTGATGGTATATTGATGGTACACTGATGGCACACTGATGGTATATTGATGGCACACTGATGGCACACTGATGGTATATTGATGGTACACTGATGGCACACTGATGGTAAACTGATGGTATACTGATGGCACACTGATGGTACACTGATGGTATACAGATGGCACAATGATGGTATACTGATGGCACACTGATGGTACACTGATGGTATACAGATGGCACAATGATGGTATACTGATGGCACACTGATGGTATACTGATGGTATATTGATGGTACACTGATGGCACACTGATGGTATACTGATGGCACACTAATGGTATATTGATGGTACACTGATGGCACACTGATGGTATACCGATGGCACACTGATGGTACACTGATGGCACACTGATGGTATACTGATGGCACACTGATGGTATATTGATGGTACACTGATGGTATACCGATGGCACACTGATGGTATACTGATGGCACACTGATGACATTGGTAGCAGTTTTTCACTTCCATCTTTTATACCGATGTGTGAATGAGGCCTTAGGATGCTTTAACATTGCGCTTTGTTCTACATTTGTTGGCCCCATCGAGCTTTTATCTGAACCCAACGGGATTCGGGCATATGCGCAAATGGGTCCATTGACTATAATGGTGCCGGTAGAACAAACGTGCGCTCTGATGTGCATCATTTTCGGGCGTGTACATCTACCGGAGGCGAACACCCAGGTGCAGTCTCCTACATCTGAGTGTCCGGCTCCAGTAGGCGTATACACCGAAGACGATACACGACTCAACACACGTTCGTTCTGCCAGCACCATTATAGTCAATGGCGCATATGCCCAAATATGAGGGGTTCGGACATAAGCCCAGACGGGACCAACAAACCTGGTGAAGAACGCAGTGTAAAAGGGCCCTAAGGTTATTTTTAATTATTGCAGGATCTTATTTTCCCCTTACACTTACTTTATCAGTATAGTCTATATAGCAGTAATGAAGTTTAAATTTCATATATTCTTTATTTGCATATATATCTTATATACCTGGGCGCCCACAGTCTTCTGATACACTGCTGATGTATCTAACTATAACCCTAATTACCTCCTCATACTCTCAGATACAAGATTTCCCTTTCATTTTAACTTTCACTTGGAAATCCCTCCATAATTCCACCCAACCTTCTACAATCCCCCAAATCTTCAAAGGCTCACTGAAAACTTTATTCTTGCAACCACTGTAGAATTTCGCCTAAATGGCCCCAAAATGATATCCCGACTCCAATTCCTTCCAATGTATCAAGAACGTCCTGACCTCCTGTATCTATTCCCTCCTCCATATAGATGATAAGACATGACTGGACGTTGTAAACATTGTTTCCCTTCTTTGTGCCGCACGGTCTATTGTATTTGTTACATTGTGTTTATGTTTACATAAACAGTAATAATAATTCTACAGGCTCCTATGTAAGGTTCTAATAAGCTGAATAGATCCGTATATTGTACGCGACGGGAATATTTTAAAATCTTTATCTAAAGTATAGAAAACAAAAAAACATAAAAGTTGAATTGAAGACTGTTATTTCATTAAATGTTAAAAAATAATGTTGAAATAAGAAAGAACACATCTGTCCATCAAGTGGCCACAGCCAGGAATGTGCCACCACGACGGCGCCGCGCTTTGCAATGTGGCAATTATCTTAAAACAAGACTCTTAAAATGTCACAATAACCGACGTCTCTGCGCTAAATCGTCCTCCCCGCGAACCAAGACGCTGGCCTTTACTGCGAGCGGCATGAAGCACAAAGCTCAACGCAGACGTGTTTACACCAGATAGGTCTGAAAGTTTCCCAAGGAGTTTGCCAAACGCCGTCATCCTTGTCAACCGACGTGACCCCGGGTGCGCGCGTGTTCCAGGCGGCTGTAAAACCGTTTTATATATAGAAATAGCGAAAAGAATTTCTTTTAACACCACAGGATTCAGAGGCAGATTTCCATAAACGATGAATGCGTTCGCGCTTCTAATTCATCTCAGGAATCTACATCCATTGTAATGTACCAAGCAAACGGATACAAGAGTCCAAACTTTCTTTTCTCTTTTTACAGAAGCAAAATATTATTAGTATCTTTTGGCTTCAATGGTTTCAAGTTAATTTTGCACATAAAAATATTCTCCTACTATTTTGTGCATGCAGCTCCTATACAGACCAAAAGTTTGGACACACCTTCTCATTTAAAGATTTTTCTGTATTTTCATGACTAAGAAAATTGTACATTCACACTGAAGGCATCAAAACTATGAATTACCACATGTGGAATTATATACTTAACAAAAAAGTGTGAAACAACTGAAAATATGTCTTATATTCTAGGTTCTTCAAAGTAGCCACCTTTTGCTTTGATGACTGCTTTGCACACTCTTGGCATTCTCTTGATGAGCTTCAAGAGGTAGTCACCGGAAATGGTTTTCACTTCACAGGTGTGCCCTGTCAGGTTTAATAAGTGGGATTTCTTGCCTTATAAATGGGGTTGGGACCATTCAGGATAGTCCTCCTGAATAGACTGTTAGAATTTGTATTATGGCAAGAAAAAAGCAGCTAAGTAAAGAAAAACGAGTGGCCATCATTACTTTAAGAAATTAAACTATGTGCAGAATTGATCACTGTAGAGGGTGCTATCTGTTTAATACTTGCATTTACAGGGGGACAAGAACTGCAGAACAGTATTTGGAGGCACCGGGCAGCTCAGTATTAGGGGGAGCAGCAGGATGACATTGTTTAGGCACCAGAATTGGGAGTTTTGGTTGATTTGGTAAGGAGGAGGATGTTTCTACCATGATAATTGGGCACATTTGCTTTGGGGTCCGAGCCCCTGATTCTGGCAATATCCTTGCCCCGTGACTGACTTTGTTAGGCCATGTTCACATTTGCAGACATACAATGTATGTGTCGGACATAAAACATAGAGTGGGTACGGAAAGTATTCAGACCCCTTTAATTTTTTCACTCTTTGTTTCATTGAAGCTATTTGGTAAATTCTAAAAAGTTCATTTTTTTTTCTCATTAAAGTCCACTCTGCACCCCATCTTGACTGAAAAAAACCCTGAAATGTAGAAATTTTTGCAAATTTATTAAAAAAGAAAAACTGAAATATCACATGGTCATAAGTATTCAGACCCTTTGCTCAGACACTCATATTTAAGTCACATGCTGTCCATTTCCTTGTGATCCTCCTTGAGATGATTCTACTCCCTCATTGGAGTCCAGCTGTGTTTAATTAAACTGATAGGACTTGATTTGGAAAGGCACACACCTGTCTATAGACCTCACAGCTCACAGTGCATGTCAAACCAAATGAGAATCATGAGCTCAAAAGGAACCGCCCAAGGAGCTCAGAGACAGAATTGTGGCAAGGCACAGATCTGGCCAAGGTTCTAAAATAATTTCTACATTATTCAAGGTTCCTAAGAGCACAGTGGCCTCCATAATCCTTAAATGGAAGACGTTTGAGACCACCAGAAGTCGTCCTAGACCTGGCCGTCCAGCCAAACTGAGCAATCATGTGAGAAGAGCCTTGGTGAGAGAGGTGAAGAAGAACCCCAAGATCACTGTGGCTGAGCTCCAGAGATGCAGTAGGGAGATGGGAGAAAGTTCTACAAAGTCAACTATCACTGCAGCCCTCCACCAGTCGGGCCTTTATGGCAGAGTGGCCCAACGGAAGTCTCTCCTCAGTGCAAGACATATGAAAGCCCGCATAGAGTTTGCTCAAAAACACATGAAGGACTCCCAGACTATGAGAAATAAGATTCTCTGGCCTGATGAGACGAAGATAGAACTTTTTGGTGATAATTCTAAGCGGTATGCCACTGTATGCTGACGCGTGCCATACATCGAACAACGTCTGTCTGAATTCCAACATATTGAATGTATCTAATTCGTCCTTCTACATCTGTAAACGTTTACAAAAAAATGTATCCATTGTTTTCCAATTCTTTTCTCAACTAGTTTTTAATTGGAACTGACGGGAAACACTTGAGGTGCGCCAGACCCCCTTGAATTTTGGCGCCATCTGTGGGGAGGTGGATGTGTCTGGAGGAGTAAATTAATTAAACTATATAGACTTTAGACACATTGAAATCATGCTGCACATTTCAATGCATCTTCCATTGAGAAAAAAACCTTATTGTCTCCTTTGGGAATGGTAAAAACGCAGTCAATCACATTTTTTTGTAAGTCCCCCCCAAAAAATAACCAAACCCCATAATATGACTTTGTCCTGCCAATCCTGCCAATGTTAGTTTATGGGAACGCTGTCGCTGCCAATACAGTTTTTTGCAGCTCGGGCGTATACAACCAGCAGCGTGTGCTGTATAATTGTGAGCCAGGCTCATCCATTTCCATTTAATAAGGGCAGGAGGTGTCAGCAGAGCAGCTGTCGTTTTTGCAGCCACTCCACTACCAATCATCAGAGTTACATGGTCAACCACAACCAGATCCACCACTACTCCACCTATAAAAATGGCTGAGATCCTCCTAAACCTCAAGGACCCTGTGCCACCATACGGACGGCACCCCATGGGTGGACATACCATAGGTGCAACCTGTGCAGCCAACCGGGGCCCAAGATGTAACGGGGCCACTGCCACCTCCATAGCAGGTGGAATTGTGCATTATGATCAACTATTGGACTTCAAAGTTCCCATATATTGTCATCTTCTGTCTGTGCACGCCCCTGCTGCACCCACATAGTCATCAATTCATCACTATATGAGCGTCATCTACATCTGTAGTTCAGATTTTGGCTGCCATTGCCTACTTGTTATGGCTTCCATAATGGCTTCATTGACCAGGTGGTGTGACTTCTCTAGCTTTAACCTGGCATTGAGGACAAGGACCCACCTTGGTAAGGAGAAGACTTAGTCCTGCGGCAATCACGCTGTATCAGGGTCTCCATTTTAGGGCCATGAATGGGACACTTTCCGTAACCCTTCCCCCAAATGGCGCCATATGCAATCAGAACCGACTCTGTCTAATGGGTGGAAATGTTCTTCGTTGCTCGGAGGCGTCTGGGACAATTAGGGATATTTCAGTGTCGGCGATGGTGACGGTGGCTCAGCTGATTATAAGTGCGGCAGAATGACAGGAAGATGTAAAACACGGAGGCGACACAGGTGTAGGTTGTGTGCGGCAGGTAAGCATTGATTATACGATGACTTATAAGTAAGTTTCATCAAACAATAATGGGACTGAAGTCTGCTCAAATCAAAGGAAATGAAGCCGGAGCGCTGCTCCTGCAGACACATGAAACATTTACACAAGAGGAAATGCATTTTTTATGCATCTTACTGTTTCTAAAACTGCTAAAATTCAAGGAAACTGAGGAGCTTTAGAAAAGAGCAGAGATGGGGGCCGGTCCGCAGGGGGATAATGGGGGACGTCAGGAAGGACAGAACTATAGTGGGGGCAATCACACCGGGCGTTAGAGCCCCAGGGAGAGGAGGGTCGATGAGAAGAGCAGAACTACTACAGACCTGCACTAGTTGGGGGCCCCTGTTGGAAATCTTGCACTGGGGCCTCAAGCTTCAGTTTTGACCGCCGTATCTCACTGTACTTATATCAAGAGATCTACATATATAACCGGATGTAGCGTCGGCGTTCCTGCCTCCTGCTAGGCAGAGACGCCGTTCCCCTCACCTCCCTGCTCCGTCCTCGGCGTCCTCTTCCCGCGCTGCTGGCAGCGCTCGCTGCTTCCCGGGCACTGTGCTTAGGGCGCGCGCGCGCTCCCTTTCTCTTAAAGGGGCCGCACACGTCGTCCTAAGGCCAATTGCCGGTGGAGCTCCTATATATAAGGCACCTCCCCCAAAATGGAGGTGCCCGAGCAAAGTTGTTGCAAAGCCTTTCACCTCTGATTCAGCCCTCAGGTCCCGTTGCCAGTCTGTTTTCCAGCTCTGTCTTCCTGCTTGCATTCCCTGCGGTCCGACAGTCTGTCCATCGACCAGTCCGCCTGCGGATCAGGAAGCACCTGCCTGATACCTGCCTGAGACCACCTGCCAGCCAGCCGAGAGACTCTTACCCGCTCTACTGGGAGCGCTCACCTGCTACCCGCCTGCTAGCCTACCTGGAGGCTTTGCCGTCACTTGCCGTGACCACCCGCCTGTCAAGAGACTTTCCCCGTCACTTGCCGTGACCACCTGCCCTTCTACCCAGAGACTGTCCTTGTCACTTGCCGTGTCTACCTGCCCGCCTTCCCTGGGAGCCACCCGCTTCCTTACAAGGACTGCCCCTTTGTACAGTAGCTCAGAGGTTCCACCTCCCAGACCCGTTACACTGGACAACTAAACAATCAGGTCACCTGAGATATGGCCCCGAAGTCCATCCACAGGTGAAAAGGGGACACAGCAACATCACTGCTGTAAGGTCACTGGTCTGAACTGTGTCCATGATGTTCAAGAAGGACGTGGATGGGACGGAAGAAGCTCCAACCAGGAGAAATGAAAGCTCAGTACATATATATGGACCAAAAAAACAAAACTGGTCAGTGCTTCCTAAGTGTGAGCAGGTACAAGCTGCTGGGAGTGCAGCATGTACGTAGCAGAGAGCGCAGCAGCCGCAGTGTGCACCGAGATATACCGCATAGAAACACTGAATATGTGACATTCAATGCCATTACTGCAGCATAGACCGTACCTACAGCATTCAGCTACTTAGTGCAGATGTATCTCGGTGCTCACAGCGGACGCTGCGCTCCCTGATATCTACATACTGCAGTCACAGCAGCTGGCACCTGTTCACATTTGCCTCATTCTGTTAGGAGGCAATGATTAGATTTTTGCTTCTTTGTAGCATCCATAGGAGGTGATGATGGCCTCCATACTGGCTGAGCTGCTCCCATCAATCTAACGCTGTTCTTAGTTAGTGATGGATCCAACCTGTTCTTTATCTTTGTAGACTTTTAATGGTCCCAGTCTTGTCGTGGTTGGTGGGCTCTCATGAATTGGACAATTTGTGCACTAATTACCTTCATGTTATAAGTATATTCTGTATAGCAATAATGCCGGTTATATTTCAGATATTCAATGTTTTCAGACATATTAGAGCTACAGAGGCGGCTGCATTGTTGGGTATCTGTGTATGTATTGTGTGAGGCAGTGACCGAGATCGTATATGAGGGACGTTATATATCCCCCAGAATGTGTACAGAGACCTATTAAATCCATTGGAGTGCATTGCAGTCACAAACTCACCTGCGGCTGCAATGCAGGAATGAAGGTGAGCAGTGACCTGGTCAGGCTATCTGGCTAAGGCAGATTAGTAAAACCCGGCAGGGCCTTCATTTCTTGGAGGAGGCTACAGGAAGGCAGTGGGGCGGCCTCCTCCCTGCAACCCGGGTTTTCCAGTGGCTCTTGCCACAGGTCCTTTAGAAACCCTGCACTAAGGATTAGTGTTGTTCTATGTTGGATCCTGCGAGGAGCACAGCACGGAAGCTCAGCAGGATTGAGTGAGGCTGAACCCACGCATGGGAAGCCTCTGCACCTGTTAAGCTCTGAGCGGCCTGGTGCGGCCGTTGCCCCCGGCAACCATTGTTTATGGACTCATGTTAACCCAGCTGCGAACCGGAGGACTCTCTGTTTACCCGTGAGTTGCTGAATAAAAGCTGTTTATGTTGGACTTGCTTGGGTCACTGCCTCAATTACTGCACGGTGTGAACAGCGCCGCCTTACAATTGCCTAATTCTTTATTTCTTCCCTCCTTAATTTTGTTTTCTTCATCCTATCTTCCAGCCCTCCGTCCTTTCTTTCCTCCATCCCTCACCCCCTTCCTTCCTTTTTTGTTTCTCTTTTTCCTTCCCATCATCCCTTCTTCCTACCCTTCCTTCCTCCTTTCATCCTTCCTTTCTCCCTTCCTCCCTTCATCTAACCCTCCTCTTTCCCTCCCTTATGTCCTCTTTCTTTCCTTCATCCTTTCTCTTTCTCTCCGTCCTTACCCTCTTTTCTTCCTTTATCCTTCCTCCTTCCCTTCCTTCCGCTCTTCCCTCCCTTACTTTTTTCTTCCCATCCCTCCCTTCTGTCATCATTCCTTCTTCTTTCCCTCTCTTCCTTCTTCTCTTACCTTCCTCACTTCTTTCCTATCTTCCTTCCTTCACTTCTGTCCTTTCTTATTTCCCTTCTACTCTACCTTCCTCCCTCCTTACCGCCCAACCTCTCTCCCTTCCTACCTTTTCCTCTCCTCTTCTTCTTTCCATGTGTCCTTCCTTCCTCCCTTTCTTCCTTTTCCTTTCTTCTTCCTCCTCCTTTCCTTCCCCTTTCCTCTTCTTCCTTCCTTCTTTTCTTCTCTCCCTTCTTCCCTCCTTCCCTGCCTTCTCCCCTCTTTTCCTGCCTTTTCCTTTCCATTTCTTCTTTCTTTCCTCCCCCTCCTTTCCATCCCTCCCTCCTTCCCTCCCTTTCTTACTTCCTACTTTCCTCCCTTCACTCATTTCTCCATTCCCCTCCTTCCCTCCTCCTCTCCTCCCTTTCTTCCTCTTATCTCTTCTTCCTTCCACCTTTCCTTCCTTCCCTCCCTTCTCCCTTCCCTTCCTTCCCCTCTCCTCTTCTTCATTTTTTTCCTTTCTTCTTCCCCTTCTCCCCTCCCTTCCTTCTTCCCCCCCCTTCCATCCCTCATTCATTTTTCCATTTCCCTCCTTCCCTTCTCCTTCCTTTCCTCCCTCCCTTTCTTCCTCCGATCCTTCCTCTTTCCGCTTCTTCCTTCCTTCCTTTTTTCCTTCTTTCCCTCCCTTCTCCCCTTCCTTCCCCTCTCCCTTCTTTCCTTCCTTCCCTTCTCCTCTTCTTCTTTCATTCATTCCTTCCTTCTCTAGGATTCACACAGTCCCCGATAGTATTTAAATATTATTTATCTGGGATGGAAGGCGGCAATAACCCTGTGACGCCACAGACAGCATCTGAGATTTCTCCGAAAAGCAATTATCTTTACCAAGTCTGGCATGTTATAAAATCTTTACATTTCACTAACTTCTATTACCAACATAATGCTGGTATTTAATCTGAATTTCAGCCGGGAAACTTGCGGGGACGATGGTTGTTTATAGCTGTCTGGTCACATTGCACATAAAGATAAGAGTTTATATAATTCACATTTTCGGGAAGCGACACTAAAATATGTTATCTACAGAGGGAGTAGAATTTATTGCGGAGCGTTGAGAAATGGCGCAAAATATTGTTGTTGTTTTTTTCTCGAATGCTAAATTGAATATCAGACGCTTTCCATGTGATAGATCTGTTACCAGATAGCAAAGAAAATTCAAGAAAAGTGTGAAATCTGGTGCCGGGTGTGTCGCCAGGGTCAGACGCATTCATGAGACGATCCTCTGAAAACAACAACGGGCAGCGAAGGTCCAATAGCAAACAAGACAATTTACAGGGGTCCTTGTAATATTTTTGCACATTTAAAGTCCATCCATATAATTATAGATTGTAAACTGCAACTGTTGAACTACGTGTTACTTTGTAATGTCTGACATTGTCTCTACAAGTCCGTGCTTAATTGTACAGTGCTGCGGAATATGTTGGTGCTATAGAAATAAAATTATTAGTAGTTTACTATTAGAACTTAATGCGATACAAATTTTATTTTTCTAAATTAGCGTGAATTCCAGCAATATGGCGGCAGGATTCTGAGAGTCAGGAAGGGGTTAAAAAGATCTTATACTGACCTCACCTCAGGCCCCCCACAGATCTCTCCCGTTGCCGCCGCTCCTCCGACCAGCGTCTCTGTCTTCTCTTCTTCGGTTTCCCGGCCTCCAGCGCTGCCGCCCATCACACGGCCTCACGGGGTCACGCGGGACACGATGGACGGTATTGACGTCAATACCTTGAGTCCCGGCCTCACCTGACGGCGCGGGGTCTGATAAACAACCGGAAACCAGACGAGAAAACAAGACACAAAAGATGGAGAGGAGAGCGGTATGGACGAACCCGGCCGGGCAAGGTGGGTATAAGAGGGTTTTATTTTTTTAACCCCTTCCTTACAAAACTTGATTTGCGCCGAATTTATTTGATGAATTTCCCAGCTGAATTCGAGTGAATCTGACGACGGATTCGCCCATCTCTACTACATATAAGTCAACTGTTTATAAAGCGAATGAGACATAAAGAAACAATGTAGCAGTCGGCTGGAATGTTTCCGTAATTCTGGCCACTTCTAGATATATAACGGTATTTCTGTCTTAAATGGGAATAAACCTTTAAAGGGTTTGTCCATCACGGGACACAGACGTTATAGGACGCCTCAAGGAGCCAGTATGGGTAGCAGAGGTCCTGGTATATCTATAGCCAACCACCCATTTGATCCCCGCAGCTGCTGCTACAATGGACGTACAAGACCGGTCCCAGCTCCTCCCGTGTGATATTAGATGATTGAGGGGTTAGAAAAGCCGGACCCTCGCAGATCAGCTGATCGCGGTGCCGCCATTTACTACAGATACCCTTTTCTTTCCACCAAAAGAATATTTCATTAAAATGCAGGGTATATTAATTACCAAGGAGACATGTTAGGACTTTAATAAGTTTAGTTCTTAAAGGGATATTCAAATAGAAAAATGATTTTAGCCCATTTTTTTTGTTAAAAAAAAGTTGTCCAGAATTACAAAATCACGGCTGCTATCTGCCAAAAACAATCACGTATTGTGCGTAGAATCCATTCACTTCAATGGAAATGAGCTGCAATATCCAATGCAACCAATGGATAGGGGGGGGCGCTCTTTTTAGAAAAAAAGACGTTTTCTAATGGACAGACCTTTTAACTCTGAGTATCGTTTTCTCTAGTTTTTCAAGATCTCTGCTTGCAGTCTTTGAATAGGCTGATTACTTTGAGATAATAGAAATGCGCCATAATTATGGGATGACCACAAATGTAAGGCTCATTACAGTTCTTTTAAAACAAAAATAATTCAAGGAATAAGCCGTACACATTTGGGAACATTATATTACGGGGTCGGATCTTCATCCCCGGAAATAAAAAAAAAAAAAAATGAAGATCCCTATAAAATTACAGCAAGAGGAGTTTTAGAGTAACTATCGTTTAAATTTTTATTTTACTAATCAATAGTTGACGTGAAAATAAGAAACTTTGTCATATATCTTATCAGAAAAATCCGCTTCTTCTCCTCCTGGACTGATCGTTCATTCTCAAAATTCCTGATCGACACGTAAAATGTGTCTACAGCGAAGAGAGATTGTTACATTACTGAGATTAAACACAAGATTCTAAATCAGTAATGTAACATTCGGGCTTCACTGAATAATACAGATGATACTCGTGGATTGAGAATTGTGAGAATGAACGATCAGTCCAGGAGGAGAATAAAGCAGATCTCTCTGATAAGATATATTACAAAGTTTCTTATATTTATAAGTATTATTGATTTATTTTAAAAAAAATAATAAAACGACGGTTACTCTTTAAATATCCAGAGGACATGATACACAAATCTCATCAATGTAAAATCCACCATATTGATGATTTGGTTCCTAACACCTTCAGCAAACAGCGAAAGGACCAGAGCAAAAACCACAGCACATAAAGGGGGCTCCTGAAAGGAGGATACCTCTTTATAATGTTCACACCCCGTGATGAGTTATACAAATGAGACAACCCCTTTAAGAATGAATAGCTGAAAGTAGATTGGCTGAAAGGTGGTGGTCTGATCTCGTATGGGACAAACCTGGTGACAGGTTCCCTTTAAGATGAACATTGATCTAAGTTCTGAAGTACAGAGAACGGGTGACTCCGGACCCCACGTTGGGTTTCTGGAGCGACCGGTGACTTTAGTACATAAATTATAGTGAATCATCTGCAGAACTTGTAGCTCTCGACAAGACGATGGCTGGAGCCCGGAGAAGACGTAGAGTGCCGTCCTGATATACGGCCCGGTGATTCATTAGCTCGCTGACTCTCCGGGGACTCGGTGCCACTTCAACAAAGTCACCAACGAGGAGGAATCAAGCAGCAAAAGGAGTCCCCTGGAGCTTCCTGTGACGAGGTCAGAGATGTAGGATACAAACAATCCGAAGACGTATCTCAGCCGGGGTGCGGTACAGTCCACATATCGGGCACGAATAAAACAGGACAGATCAGGATCTTTTTTGTTATATTACTCAAAGGCCAAAATTAAAATTAAGTAGACATTTCATAGAGAATGTATCAATCATATGTATCACAACAGCGCCACCCTCACCCATGGGTTGTGTCTGGTACTGCAATGAGGAAGCAGTAACTCTCTAGGAGATCCTATGCCTCTATAGGGGGATTAATGGCTGAGTCGTATGGACCGAGATGACATTGCCACATAGGGAGCCCATAAGGATCCGAACTAAAGAGCACAGAGCCGGTGTGTTGCCATATACTGCAAATAATCGTATTATGGACATATTACTTCAGCAAGACACCAGAGGCGCAGGGCGGTATTATAAGGTCGCACAGACATAATGACTGTCAGCCACATGGAGCACAGGCCTGGGCTCTAAACCCTTATAGGACAGGTTTGTCATACAGCCATTTTGGTCATTAATTACATATCCACCCTATAAAACAAAGCTCAGTTCTTGCTATTGCTGGAGGGATCCATTCTCCTCCACTTTTGCGAATGGATGGATTAAAGAAAGTGACACAAGGAATAACATTCCCAGAAGAACTGGACCTTCCTCAACCTTCCAAAAGTTATACAGAACCAAAAGAAATAGAGCCACGATATTATCTTATACATGAAAGTCCATGATTATTACACAACATTAAAGAAAACGAATTTCATCAAGTAACAGAGATCTTATAAGGAAGATCTGAAGAAAAAGCAGAAAAGAAATAAGACTAAAGCACTACAAAGAGAGACATAAGGAGTGAGTGCATCATCATAAAACCTGTGCCGTCATTCACACAGTACATAATCTAGTGCGAAACAAAGTGTCAGCGCACAATCACAGAATATCCCCTAGTCAACATGTCCAAACATAAATCTTACCCATGATACAAGCTGATAATACATCATATGATCACCGCAGCCCGATGCACGTTTCGCACGTGTGCTTCTTCAAGGGTTTGGAACCAAAGAGGTAAGATTTAAAAAAAAAAAATCAGGGGTTAAAACCATCTTTGTGATTGGGTTCATTAATGTTAATGTTCAGGAGTTCAGGTCCCTTTCAGTCCTTATCTCACAAAGAAAAAAACATTTAACCCCAAAAAGAGCTTTCTAATCCCTATAGTTTTATTTGCAAATCACATTAGATTTCAGAATGTAACAAATTTACATTCCCTCAAGTAATGGGAAGGAAGGTACTGACATGTCTCATCCTAGTTCACTGTAACAGTGACTGCATCCATTTAAGGGTTTGCGTATCTGCAGATAACTTTAATATATAGTATAATCCCTTTAATCCAGCACTCAACAATCTGACAAAACTGACAGGCTGGCAAATGTATTTCTTCTATCAGAGCAGCATGGGTCATATAAAATCAGAGGCAACAACTAAACTGAGATAACAATAAGAGGCTGATTACAAGGAAGGTTCCAACAAAGCTGTGGGTAGTAAGTTTTCTTATCTTTACCTTGGTTGGATCTTCCGGAAGGATTAATGCTCTGAAAAATGTTTCCCTCTCTTTCAAAAGCAATAAAAAAGGGATTTTGGGGGTATGTCAAAAGTAAAAGAAAAGTCAAAGATGCTATAGGATTTTTACGGGATGAAAATGGTGAACTGGTAAGAAAGGATGTTGAGAAGGCCGAACTTTTTAATTCCTATTTTGCATCAGTTTTCTCTCAGAAAGAAAATGTAACATCAACTGATCTTCACTGTCCTATTAAAGGAATAGAGGAATCCAAGTTATCTGTAAACAGAAAGATTGTGAGGGAATATTTAGCTAACATAAATGAGTTCAAGTCTCCAGGTCCAGATGAATTACACCCCAGAGTACTGAAGGAGATCGTAGAAGAAATTTTAGAACCACTCTCCATAATCTTTGAAAATTCTTGGAGAACAGGAGAAGTCCCAGAAGACTGGAGAAGAGCAAATGTTGTTCCTATCTTCAAAAAGGGGAAGAAGGTGGACCCAGGGAACTATAGGCCGGTGAGTCTGACTTCTATACCAGGAAAGATCTTTGAACAAATTATTAAACAACATGTATGTAAGTACCTGGATAAGAATGAAGTGATTAACCAGAGTCAGCATGGGTTTGTAACTAACAAGTCAGGTCAGACTAACTTAATTTCCTTCTATGACAGAATCACTGACTGGGTGGATCAGGGAAATGCTGTAGATATAGTATATCTTGACTTCAGCAAAGCATTTGACAAAGTATCTCACACCATCCTTATTGAAAAAATGACCAAGTATGCAATGGACCAGGCAACTGTTAGGTGGATTCATAACTGGCTTAGTGATCGGACTCAAAGAGTGGTCGTAAATGGCTTCACATCCAGCTGGATGAATGTCTCAAGTGGGGTACCACAGGGCTCCGTCCTGGGACCTGTATTGTTCAACATCTTTATCAATGATTTAGATGAAGGAATTGAGGGTAAAGTGATTAAATTTGCTGATGATACAAAGCTAGGAGGGATAGCTAATACTAGAGAAGAGAGAGAGAGGATTCAAAAAGACCTAAATAAACTGGAGCAGTGGGCAGCAGCTAATAGAATGGTTTTTAACAGGGAAAAATGCAAAGTACTACATCTGGGCAATAAAAATGAAAAAAGCATATACAGAATGGGAGGAATAGAGCTAAGTAACAGTACATGTGAAAAAGACTTAGGTATACTAATAGATCATAGACTGAACATGAGTCAACAGTGTGATGCAGCAGCAAAAAAGGCAAATACAATTCTGGGATGTATTAACAGAAGCATACAGTCTAGATCACGTGAAGTCATTATTGGTCTTTACTCCTCTTTGGTCAGACCTCATCTGGAATACTGTGTACAGTTTTGGGCACCACATTTTAAAAAAGACATAGACAAACTGGAGCAAGTTCAGAGAAGAGCGACCAGAATGGTGACTGGTCTGCAAACCATGTCCTATGAGGAACGGTTACAGGATTTGGGAATGTTTAGCTGCAAAAAAGAAGACTGAGAGGAGACTTAATAGCTGTCTACAAATATCTCAAGGGCTGTCACAGTGTAGAAGGATCATCTCTATTCTCATTTGCACAAGGAAAGACTAGAAGCAATGGGATGAAACTAAATGGGAGGAGACACAGATTAGATATTAGAACACACTTTTTGACAGTGAGGTGATCAATGAGTGGAACAGGCGGCCACGAGAGGTGGTGAGTTCTCCTTCAATGGAAGTCTTCACACAGAGGCTGGACAGACATCTATCTGAGATGGTTTAGAGAATCCTGCTTTGAGCCGGGGGTTAGACACGACGAACCTGGAGGTCCCCTCCAACTCTACCATTCTATGATTCTATAAAATAATTGATTATTGATCCTACAGCAACTATATACAAGAATATAACTACTATAATACTGCCCCCTATGTACAATAATATAACTACTATAATACTGCCCCTATGCACAAGAATATAACTACTATAATACTGCCCCCTATGTACAAGAATATAACTACTATAATACTGCCCCCTATGTACAAGACTATAACTACTATAATACTGCCCCCTATGTACAAGAATATAACTACTATAATACTGCCCCCTATGTACAAGACTATAACTACTATAATACAGCCCCTATGTACAAGAATATAACTACTATAATACTACTCCTATGTGTAAGAATATAACTACTATAATACTGCTCCTATGTACAAGAATATAACTACTATAATACTGTCCTCTATGTACAAGAATATAACTACTATAATACTGTTCCTATGTACAAGAATATAACTACTATAATACTGACCCCTATGTACAAGAATATAACTACTATAATACTGCTCCCTATGTACAACAATATAACTACTATAAAACTGCCCCCTATGTACAAGAATATAACTACTATAATACTGCTCCTATGTACAAGAATATAACTACCATAATACTGCTCCCTATGTACAACAATATAACTACTATAATACTGCCCCCTATGTACAAGACTATAACTACTATAATACTGCCCCCTATGTACAAGAATATAACTACTCTAATACTGCCCCCTATGTACAAGAATATAACTACTATAATACTGCCCCCTATGTACAAGACTATAACTACTATAATACTGCCCCTATGTACAAGAATATAACTACTAAAATACTGCCCCCTATGTACAAGAATATAACTACTAAAATACTGCCCCCTATGTACAAGAGTATAACTACTATAATACTGCCCCTATGTACAAGAATATAACTACTAAAATACTGCCCCCTATGTACAAGAATATAACTACTATAATACTGCCCCCCATGTACAAGAATATAACTACTATAATACTGCTCTTATGTACAAGAATATAACTACTATAATACTGCTCCTATGTACAAGAATATAACTACCATAATACTGCTCCCTATGTACAACAATATAACTACTATAATACTGCCCCCTATGTACAAGACTATAACTATTATAATACTGCCCCCTATGTACAAGAATATAACTACTCTAATACTGCCCCCTATGTACAAGAATATAACTACTATAATACTGCCCCCTATGTACAAGACTATAACTACTATAATACTGCCCCCTATGTACAAGACTATAACTACTATAATACTGCCCCTATGTACAAGAATATAACTACTAAAATACTGCCCCCTATGTACAAGAATATAACTACTATAATACTGCCCCCTATGTACAAGAATATAACTACTATAATACTGCTCTTATGTACAAGAATATAACTACTATAATACTGTTCCTATGTACAAGAATATAACTTCTATAATACTGCTCCTATGTACAAGAATATAACTGCTATAATACTGCCCCTATGTACAAGAATATAACTACTACAATACTGCCCCCTATGTACAAGAATATAACTACTATAATACTGCCCCTATGTACAAGAATATTACTACTATAATACTGCCCCTATGTACAAGAATATAACTACTATAATACTGCTCCCTATGTACAAGAATATAACTACTATAATACTGCCCCTATGTACAAGAATATAACTACTATAATACTACCCCCTATGTACAAGAATATAACTACTATAATACTGCTCCTATATACAAGAATATAACTACTATAATACTGCCCCTATGTACAAGAATATTACTACTATAATACTGCCCCTATGTACAAGAATATAACTACTATAATACTGCTCCCTATGTACAAGAATATAACTACTATAATACTGCTCCTATGTACAAGAATATAACCACTATAATACTACTCCCTATGTACAAGAATATAACTACTATAATACTGCTTCTATGTACAAGAATATAACTACTATAATACTACCCCATATATATACAAGAATATAACTACTATAATACTGCCCCTATGTACAAGAATATAAGTACTATAATACTGCCCCCTATGTACAAGAATATAACTACTATAATACTGCCCCCTATGTACAAGACTATAACTACTATAATACTGCCCCCTATGCACAAGAATATAACTACTATAATACTGTTCCTATGTACAAGAATATAACTACTATAATACTGGCCCCTATGTACAAGAATATAACTACTATAATACTGCTCCCTATGTACAACAATATAACTACTATAAAACTGCCCCCTATGTACAAGAATATAACTACTATAATACTGCTCCTATGTACAAGAATATAACTACCATAATACTGCTCCCTATGTACAACAATATAACTACTATAATACTGCCCCCTATGTACAAGACTATAACTACTATAATACTGCCCCCTATGTACAAGAATATAACTACTCTAATACTGCCCCCTATGTACAAGAATATAACTACTATAATACTGCCCCCTATGTACAAGACTATAACTACTATAATACTGCCCCTATGTACAAGAATATAACTACTAAAATACTGCCCCCTATGTACAAGAATATAACTACTAAAATACTGCCCCCTATGTACAAGAGTATAACTACTATAATACTGCCCCTATGTACAAGAATATAACTACTAAAATACTGCCCCCTATGTACAAGAATATAACTACTATAATACTGCCCCCTATGTGCAAGAATATAACTACTATAATACTGCTCTTATGTACAAGAATATAACTACTATAATACTGCTCCTATGTACAAGAATATAACTACCATAATACTGCTCCCTATGTACAACAATATAACTACTATAATACTGCCCCCTATGTACAAGACTATAACTACTATAATACTGCCCCCTATGTACAAGAATATAACTACTCTAATACTGCCCCCTATGTACAAGAATATAACTACTATAATACTGCCCCCTATGTACAAGACTATAACTACTATAATACTGCCCCCTATGTACAAGACTATAACTACTATAATACTGCCCCTATGTACAAGAATATAACTACTAAAATACTGCCCCCTATGTACAAGAATATAACTACTATAATACTGCCCCCTATGTACAAGAATATAACTACTATAATACTGCTCTTATGTACAAGAATATAACTGCTATAATACTGCCCCTATGTACAAGAATATAACTACTACAATACTGCCCCCTATGTACAAGAATATAACTACTATAATACTGCCCCTATGTACAAGAATATTACTACTATAATACTGCCCCTATGTACAAGAATATAACTACTTTAATACTGCTCCCTATGTACAAGAATATAACTACTATAATACTGCCCCTATGTACAAGAATATAACTACTATAATACTACCCCCTATGTACAAGAATATAACTATTATAATACTGCTCTTATGTACAAGAATATAACCACTATAATACTACTCCCTATGTACAAGAATATAACTACTATAATACTGCTTCTATGTACAAGAATATAACTACTATAATACTACCCCATATATATACAAGAATATAACTACTATAATACTGCCCCTATGTACAAGAATATAAGTACTATAATACTGCCACTATGTACAAGAATATAACTACTATAATACTGCCCCCTATGTACAAGAATATAACTACTATAATACTGCTCTTATGTACAAGAATATAACTACTATAATACTGCTCCTATGTACAAGAATATAACTACCATAATACTGCTCCCTATGTACAACAATATAACTACTATAATACTGCCCCCTATGTACAAGACTATAACTACTATAATACTGCCCCCTATGTACAAGAATATAACTACTCTAATACTGCCCCCTATGTACAAGAATATAACTACTATAATACTGCCCCCTATGTACAAGACTATAACTACTATAATACTGCCCCCTATGTACAAGACTATAACTACTATAATACTGCCCCTATGTACAAGAATATAACTACTAAAATACTGCCCCCTATGTACAAGAATATAACTACTATAATACTGCCCCCTATGTACAAGAATATAACTACTATAATACTGCTCTTATGTACAAGAATATAACTACTATAATACTGTTCCTATGTACAAGAATATAACTTCTATAATACTGCTCCTATGTACAAGAATATAACTGCTATAATACTGCCCCTATGTACAAGAATATAACTACTACAATACTGCCCCCTATGTACAAGAATATAACTACTATAATACTGCCCCTATGTACAAGAATATTACTACTATAATACTGCCCCTATGTACAAGAATATAACTACTTTAATACTGCTCCCTATGTACAAGAATATAACTACTATAATACTGCCCCTATGTACAAGAATATAACTACTATAATACTACCCCCTATGTACAAGAATATAACTACTATAATACTGCTCCTATGTACAAGAATATAACCACTATAATACTACTCCCTATGTACAAGAATATAACTACTATAATACTGCTTCTATGTACAAGAATATAACTACTATAATACTACCCCATATATATACAAGAATATAACTACTATAATACTGCCCCTATGTACAAGAATATAAGTACTATAATACTGCCACTATGTACAAGAATATAACTACTATAATACTGCTCCTATATAAAAGAATATAACTACTATGATACTGCCCCTATATATAAGATTATAACTACTATAATACTGCTCCTATGTACAAGAATATAACTACTATAATACTGCCCCCTATATACAAGAATATAACTACTATAATACTGCCCCTATGTACAAGAATATAACTACTATAATACTGCTCCCTATGTACAGAATATAACTACTATAATACTGCCCCTATGTACAAGAATATAACTACTATAATACTACCCCCTATATATACAAGAATATAACTACTATAATACTGCCCCTATGTACAAGAATATAAGTACTATAATACTGCCACTATGTACAAGAATATAACTACTATAATACTGCTCCTATATACAAGAATATAACTACTATGATACTGCCCCTATATATAAGAATATAACTACTATAATACGGCTCCTATGTACAAGAATATAACTACTATAATACTGCCCCTATGTACAAGAATATAACTGCTATAATACTGCCCCTATGTACAAGAATATAACTACTATAATACTGCTCCCTATGTACAAGAATATAACTACTATAATACTGCCCCTATGTACAAGAATATAACTACTATAATACTGCCCCTATGTACAAGAATATAACTACTATAATACTACCCCCTATGTACAAGAATATAACTACTATAATACTGCTCCTATGTACAAGAATATAACTACTATAATACTACTCCCTATGTACAAGAATATAACTACTATAATACTGCTCCTTTTGTACAAGAATATAACTACTATAATACTACCCCATATATATACAAGAATATAACTACTATAATACTGCCCCTATGTACAAGAATATAAGTACTATAATACTGCCACTATGTACAAGAATATAACTACTATAATACTGCTCCTATATACAAGAATATAACTACTATGATACTGCCCCTATATATAAGAATATAACTAATATAATACTGCTCCTATGTACAAGAATATAACTACTATAATACTGCCCCCTATATACAAGAATATAACTACTATAATACTGCTCCTATGTACAAGAATATAACTACTATAATACTGCCCCCTATATACAAGAATATAACTACTATAATACTGCCCCTATGTACAAGAATATAAGTACTATAATACTGCCACTATGTACAAGAATATAACTACTATAATACTGCTCCTATATACAAGAATATAACTACTATGATACTGCCCCTATATATAAGAATATAACTACTATAATACGGCTCCTATGTACAAGAATATAACTACTATAATACTGCCCCTATGTACAAGAATATAACTGCTATAATACTGCCCCTATGTACAAGAATATAACTACTATAATACTGCTCCCTATGTACAAGAATATAACTACTATAATACTGCCCCTATGTACAAGAATATAACTACTATAATACTGCCCCTATGTACAAGAATATAACTACTATAATACTACCCCCTATGTACAAGAATATAACTACTATAATACTGCTCCTATGTACAAGAATATAACTACTATAATACTACTCCCTATGTACAAGAATATAACTACTATAATACTGCTCCTTTTGTACAAGAATATAACTACTATAATACTACCCCATATATATACAAGAATATAACTACTATAATACTGCCCCTATGTACAAGAATATAAGTACTATAATACTGCCACTATGTACAAGAATATAACTACTATAATACTGCTCCTATATACAAGAATATAACTACTATGATACTGCCCCTATATATAAGAATATAACTAATATAATACTGCTCCTATGTACAAGAATATAACTACTATAATACTGCCCCCTATATACAAGAATATAACTACTATAATACTGCTCCTATGTACAAGAATATAACTACTATAATACTGCCCCCTATATATAAGAATATAACTACTATAATACTGCCCCTATGTACAAGAATATAACTACTATAATACTGCTCCCTATGTACAAGAATATAACTACTATAATACTGCCCCTATGTACAAGAATATAACTACTATAATACTGCCCCTATGTACAAGAATATAACTACTATAATACTACCCCTATATATACAAGAATATAACTACTATAATACTGCCCCTATGTACAAGAATATAAGTACTATAATACTGCCACTATGTACAAGAATATAACTACTATAATACTGCTCCTATATACAAGAATATAACTACTATGATACTGCCCCTATATATAAGAATATAACTACTATAATACGGCTCCTATGTACAAGAATATAACTACTAGAATACTGCCCCTATGTACAAGAATATAAGTACTATAATACTGCCACTATGTACAAGAATATAACTACTATAATACTGCTCCTATATACAAGAATATAACTACTATAATACTGCTCCTATGTACAAGAATATAACTACTATAATACTGCCCCTATGTACAAGAATATAAGTACTATAATACTGCCACTATGTACAAGAATATAACTACTATAATACTGCTCCTATATACAAGAATATAACTACTATGATACTGCCCCTATATATAAGAATATAACTACTATAATACTGCTCCTATGTACAAGAATATAACTACTATAATACTGCCCCCTATGTACAAGAATATAACTACTATAATACTGCTCCTATGTACAAGAATATAACTACTATAAGACTGCCCCCTATGTACAAGAATATAAGTACTATAATACTGCCACTATGTACAAGAATATAACTACTATAATACTGCTCCTATATACAAGAATATAACTACTATGATACTGCCCCTATATATAAGAATATAACTACTATAATACGGCTCCTATGTACAAGAATATAACTACTAGAATACTGCCCCTATGTACAAGAATATAGCTACTATAATACTGCTCCTATATACAAGAATATAACTACTATGATACTGCCCCCTATGTACAAGAATATAACTACTATAATACTGCCCCCTATGTACAAGAATATAACTACTATAATACTGCTCCTATGTACAAGAATATAACTACTATAAGACTGCCCCCTATGTACAAGAATATAAGTACTATAATACTGCCACTATGTACAAGAATATAACTACTATAATACTGCTCCTATATACAAGAATATAACTACTATGATACTGCCCCTATATATAAGAATATAACTACTATAATACGGCTCCTATGTACAAGAATATAACTACTAGAATACTGCCCCTATGTACAAGAATATAGCTACTATAATACTGCTCCTATATACAAGAATATAACTACTATGATACTGCCCCTATATATAAGAATATAACTACTATAATATGGCTCCTATGTACAAGAATATAACTACTATAATACTGCCCCCTATGTACAAGAATATAAGTACTATAATACTGCCACTATGTACAAGAATATAACTACTATAATACTGCTCCTATATACAAGAATATAACTACTATGATACTGCCCCTATATATAAGAATATAACTACTATAATACGGCTCCTATGTACAAGAATATAACTACTATAATACTGCTCCTATGTACAAGAATATAACTACTATAATACTGCCCCCTATGTACAAGAATATAACTACTATGATACTGCCCCTATGTACAAGAATATAACTACTATAATACGGCTCCTATGTACAAGAATATAACTGCTATAATACTGCCCCCTATGTACAGGAATATAACTACTATAATACTGCCCCTATGTACAAGAATATAACTACTATAATACTGCCCCTATGTACAAGAATATAACTACTATAATACTGCCCCTATGTACAAGAATATAACTACTATAATACTGCTCCTATGTACAAGAATATAACTACTATAATACTGCCCCCTATGTACAAGAATATAACTACTATAATACTGCCCCTATGTACAAGAATATAACTACTATAATACTGCCCCCTATGTACAAGAATATAACTACTATAATACTGCCCCTATGTACAAGAATATAACTACTATAATACTGCCCCCTATGTACAAGAATATAACTGCTATAATACTGCTCCTATGTGCAAGAATATAACTACTATAATACTGCTCCTATGTACAAGAATATAACTACTATAATACTGCCCCTATGTACAAGAATATAACTACTATAATACTGCCACTATGTACAAGAATATAACTACTATAATACTGTCCCCTATGTACAAGAATATAACTACTATAATATTGTCTTCTAATGATAAGAAGAGATCAATATGAAGATATTTTTCTTTCACTTCATCTTTAAAAACTGTTTTTTTTTTCCTGTAACCAAATAGTTTATTTCCATTACTGAGGAGTAGGACACAGGGTTCCCTGCGATTTCCACACTGACTACAGTTGTATCTAGACGAGGCCTCTCCGCCATAGTACAAAGCAGTGAAATAAACAATGGCTTTGACTGTATCTTTTTCTTGCAGAATATCATAAAGGAAGCGGAACCAATAAAGGAATGTATGAAGTAAAATCTTGAAGGATAAGCCCGTTCAGACCAATCAATAAAAGTCATGAGACACTAAAAGTCCCCTTTACATGTAAGTGATTGTTACATTAGAAGAACCCTGGCAATTTCTAAAGGGCTTTTGGAAACGTCTATGAATCAAGTAGCAAAACTTGTTTCATAAAGTATTGGAAACAAAATGACATTTTCATTGCACTTCTGCGGAATCTTATTGTGATGGCGTTCGGCGCTCGCTGAGCTCAATCTTTTCATAAGAGCTTTCTCTCCTTTTTAGATCTTAAAGTAAAGTCTACTTTTAGAATCTATAATGCAATCTCTAAGAGTTATTAAACCATTTGTACTGTAGCGCTATAATCTCTACCTCCAGCAAAATTAATGGCTTTCTTTTTTTTCGTTTCTGTAGAATAACACGTCTGGAAAAGCACAAATGATGTACTTTGTACATTGCTGGAAATTCATAGGTTTAACATTTACATCTGAAAAGTTCAGTGATAAACAAGAGACGATGATGAACGTAGAGAGGAAAATAGCAGCGTTTAAGGAGTGATGTCCCCGATTCGTGCGCTAAATGCAGACAGCAAAACAATAGCGATCCTATGAATGCGCCCGTGAGCATTATGGTTTAGTTATGCTTACCATTCACGGCTGGTTTTATGGAAAGTGGGGCCCTGAGCAACAAACAAAGGAGGTTCTGCCCCTGCTCGTCACTTCAATTTAAATTGCTTTTATTACAATTTCAAAAGGTAGATCATCCCATTTAAAGGGAAATTGTCAGCACGTCCTTGCATATGGGGGTAGTGGTATAGCTGTGCAGGTGCTTCACCCTCCACAAAAATGATATATTTTTTTGCAGAGATACGATGATCCAGTCATGAGAAATCTAACAGAATATGCAAATCAGACTGGAAGTGCACTGGGGGCGTGTCATTACACTAAAAGCTTCTTCCAAGATCACTGACACGCCCCCCCCGTGCACTTCTTCCCTGATTTGCATATGGCTACTAAAATAGATTTCTCATAACTGGCAAATGAGATATCTACAAAAAAAAGTATAACTTTTATGGAGGGACAAGTCATACCGCTCCATCTACAGTATACGGCTCTGGCAAAAATGAAGAGAGCACTGCCCAGTTTTCTCTACATGTCTGACGGCCTTTCCATTCCAGTGTCAGTTGAATTCCATCCACCGTCCACCTCATTCTACTTAATGTGCTTCTGATTAGGTGATCACCTGAACCAAATCTTATGTAACGAGGGAAAGTATAAAAAAACACTGCTGTGGTCTTCACGATCCTCCAGCAATAGGACAAGCTGGATGGCAAAACAAGTGCTAGGAAGAGCCCAAAAGTAATTGGAATGAAAAAATAACTTGTAGCCATGCCAAAGGAGGTGGAAAGAAAAGAGTAAGGGAAAGAAGGGCTCAATTCTGGCTTTACTAGCAGAGGGATAAAGTGAGCGTTATGTTGCCTCCATCCATAAAATTTTAAAGGCGGCAGTACATTACAACAAGGTCAAGCAGCAGACATTGGGGACAACAAAGCTACAGACCGGCAGAGGGCGAAAGCGACTCTCCACTGACCGGGATGACCGCCATCTTATTCCAATGTCACTCACAACCGCAGGATGACATCAAGTGACCTACAAAAGCAATGGCAAATGGCAGTGGGGATGAAGAGCACGGCAGGAACAGTTGGTACCAGGCTCCTAGAGGCCTCAAGTCATGTAAAGCTAGAAAAAAGCCTTCCATCAATGAGAAGCAAGGAGAGCCGGGGAGAAGTGTGCCAAAGACCATAAGGATTGGACCATAGAGGACTGGAGTAAGGTAATCTTTTCTGATGAGTCTAATTTTCAGCTTTGCCCAACACCTGGTCGTCTAATGGTTAGACGGAGACCTGGAGAGGCATACAAGCCCCAGTGTCTGCACAAACTGTGAAATTTGGTGGAGGAACGGTGATGATCTAGGGATGCTTCAGCAAGGCTGGAATTGGGCAGGTTCATCTTTGCGAAGGACGTATGAATCAAGCCGCATACAAGGTTATCCTGGAAAAACCACTTGCTTCCTTCTGCTCAGACAATGTTCCCCAACTCTGAAGACTAGTTTCTCCAGCAGGACAATGCCCCATGCCACACAACTAGGTCAATCAATGTGTGGATGAAGGAGCACCACATCAAGACCCTGTCATGGCCAGCCCCGTCTCCAGACCTGAACCCCATTGAAAACCTCTGGAATGTAATCAAGAGGAAGATGGATAGTCACAAGCCATCAATCAAAGAAGAACTGCAGGAGCGGCATAAGGTCACCCAAAAGCAGCGTGAAAGACTGGTGGAAAGCAGCCAAGACGCATGAAAGCTGGGATTAAAAATCATGGTTATTCCACCAAATATTGATTTCTGAACTCTTCCGGAGATAAAACATGAGGATTGTTGTTTCTAAATGAATAAGAACTTGTTTTCTTTGCATTATTTGAGGTCTGAAAGAACTGCTTCTTTTTTATTATTTTGACGATTTCTCATTTACTGCAAATAAATACAAAATTTTTAGCTTTGAATTTCGGAGACATGTTGTCAGTAGTTTATAGAATAAGAACAACAATGTACATTTTACTCAAAAATATACAGTACAGACCAAAAGTTTGGACACACCTTCTCATTTAAAGATTTTTCTGTATTTTCATGACTTTGAAAATTGTACATTCACACTGAAGGCATCAAAACTATGAATTAACACATGTGGAATTATATACTTAACAAAAAAGTGTGAAACAACTGAAAATATGTCTTATATTCTCGGTTCTTCAAAGTAGCCACCTTTTGCTTTGTTGACTGCTTTGCACACTCTTGACATTCTCTTGATGAGCTTCAAGAGGTAGTCACCGGAAATGGTTTTCACTTCACAGGTGTGCCCTGTCAGGTTTAATAAGTGGGATTTCTTGCCTTATAAATGGGGTCGGGACCATCAGTTGTGTTGTGCAGAAGTCAGGTGGATACACAGCTGATAGTCCTACTGAATAGACTGTTAGAATTTGTATTATGGCAAGAAAAAAGCAGCTAAGTAAAGAAAAACGAGTGCCCATCATAATTTAAGAAATGAAGGTCAGTCAGTCCGAAAAATTGGGAAAACTTTGAAAGTGTCCCCAAGTGCAGTTGCAAAAACCATCAAGTGCTACAAAGAAACTGGCTCACATGAGGACCGCCCCAGAAAAGGAAGACCAAGAGTCACCTCTGCTTCTGAGGATAAGTTTATCCGAGTCACCAGCCTCAGAAATCGCAGGTTAACAGCAGCTCAGATTAGAGACCAGGTCAATGCCACACAGAGTTCTAGCGGCAGACACATCTCTACAACAACTGTTAAGAGGAGACTTTGTGCAGCAGACCTTCATGGTAAAATAGCTGCTAGGAAACCACTGCTAAGGACAGGCAACAAGCAGAAGAGACTTGTTTGGGCTAAAGAACACAAGGAATGGACATTAGACCAGTGGAAATCTGTGCTTTGGTCTGATGACTCCAAATTTGAGATCTTTGGTTCCAACCACCGTGTCTTTGTGCGACGCAGAAAAGGTGAACGGATGGACTCTACATGCCTGGTTCCCACCGTGAAGCATGGAGGAGGAGGTGTGATGGTGTGGGGGTGCTTTGTTGGTGACACTGTTGGGGATTTATTCAAAATTGAAGGCATACTGAACCAGCATGGCTACCACAGCAGCGGCATGCTATTCCATCCGGTTTGCGTTTAGTTGGACCATCATTTATTTTTCAACAGGACAATGACCCCAAACACACCTCCAGGCTGTGTAAGGGCTATCAGACCAAGAAAGAGAGTGATGGGGGGCTACGCCAGATGACCTGGCCTCCACAGTCACCAGACCTGAACCCAATCGAGATGGTTTGGGGTGAGCTGGACCGCAGAGTGAAGGCAAAAGGGCCAACAAGTGCTAAGCATCTCTGGGAACTCCTTCAAGATTGTTGGAAGACCATTTCTGGTGACTACCTCTTGAAGCTCATCAAGAGAATGCCAAGAATGTGCAAAGCAGTCATCAAAGCAAAAGGTGGCTACTTTGAAGAACCTAGAATATAAGACATATTTTCAGCTGTTTCACACTTTTTTGTTAAGTATATAATTCCACATGTGATAATTCATAGTTTTGATGCCTTCAGTGTGAATGTACAATTTTCAAAGTCATGAAAATACAGAAAAATCTTTAAATGAGAAGGTGTGTCCAAACTTTTGGTCTGTACTGTACTTATAAAGAGAAAAATCAGGGAAAATTAAAATTTTGCAGTGGTCTCTTAATTTTTGCCAGAGCTGTATGTATAAACCTGCTAATCATTTTCCTTTAACATAAATACTAAATATATACTACTACCATTCAATGACTAATAATAAAGCTGTATACCATTGTGCAGTATCTAAACATTAATGCCATATTGTGCCCCCATAATATGTTTTCCACATGATACTGCGGTCCAATTCCAAAAATTGCAATTTAGTATCCAAATAATTCTGCCATACAATATATCATTAATACGTCCATTCATAACACAGGTCTACAAAAAAATGTTTTTTTTTCAGATGGCAAGGTTGTTTTAATGGATTTAGGGTATTTTGCTGAATTAAAAAATCACGTTACTTCTAATGAATTGGTTCTAGTTTTTAAGATAATTCATCCTTGAAAATAATGCACTCCCCAATGTGACTTGTGTGTGAAAACAAATGCAATAGCTTTTGATCTTTTGAGTCTTTAAACAATGTCTTAGGTAATGAAATATCCCATATAATTAGTTTGTTTTTCAATTTTTAGGCTTACAGTGCAATAAAAGACACTTTTTGAAGGTAAGACTTCTACTGCAATTAATTAATTAACTGGTAGATATTTCAGAAACTAGAGCCAATTTGGCAAAACTGAAGTCCTGTTCTTAATCAGCACCATAAACTAAATATAAAACCATTCAGACATAATTGGCACCAAAATTACTATATATGACTCCATGTATTACCGCCATAGTGTCATAATAATACTCCTATATACAGTTTATATATTACTGCCAGTGCCTAAATACCATATTTTTCGGACCATAAGACGCACTTTTTTTCCTCCAAAATTTTGGAGGAAAATGGGGGGTGCGTCTTACAGTCCGAATGTTGGGGGTGTGTATATTTATGTGGGGTGTGGGGGGAGCGGTATCGGTGGAGGAGCGGGGCACAGGAGGCAGCAGCCGCCCGCTGCAGCCTACACTGTCCCCGCTGGTAAAGAAAATGAATATTCACTGCTCCCCACACCCATGAGGCGTGGGGAGCACTGAATATTCATGCTTCTTAATAGCGGTATACAGTGCAGCCGCGCTGCGGCTCCTGCTGCTGCCGGCTATCTCCTGTGCCTGCTGTTAAAGGGCATGAATATTCAACCTCTCTTCATGCCCATGGGCGTGGGGAGGGGGTGAATATTCATGCCCTTTAATGAGCGGGCACAGGAGATAGCCGGCAGCAGCAGCAGCCACAGCGCGGCTCCGCTGTGTGCCAGATATGAAGGAGAGTGAAGTCACTGCTCCCCGCGCACACAGTCCCGGCGTGGGGAGCAGTGACTTCCGGCAGCTGATCTGTCCTTGTGAGCCGCGCATGGCAGTGACGTCATGTGCGGCTCACATGGAGAGATCAGTGCAGGCAGACAGGATGCAGCGCTGGAGGAGAGATGAAAGGTGAGTAGGAGTGTTTATTTTTTTTTAATGTGCAGCCTGATGGTGATTAGGGGGACCATGCATACTAGGATAAGGATGAGGGGGCCATACATACCAGGATAGGGATTAGGGGTGCCATGCATATCAGGACAGGGATGAGGGGTGCCATGCATACCAGGAGAGGGATGAGGGGTGGCATGCATACCAGGACAGGGATGAGGGGTGCCATGCATACCAGGATAGGGATTAGGGGTGCCTGTATACCAGGATAGGGATGAGGGGTGCCATGCATACCAGGATAGGGATTAGGGGTGCCATGCATACCAGGACAGGGATTAGGGGTGCCATGCATACCAGGATAGGTATTAGAGGTGCCATGCATACCAGGACAGGGATGAGGGGTGCCATGCATACCAGGACAGAGATGAGGGGTGCCATGCATACCAGGACAGGGATGAGGGGTGCCATGCATACCAGGACAGGGATGATGGGTGCCATGCATACCAGGATTGGGGATGAGGGGTGCCATGCATACCAGGACAGGGATGAGGGGTGCCATGCATACCAGGACAGGGATGATGGGTGCCATGCATACCAGGATTGGGGATGAGGGGTGCCATGCATACCAGGATAAGGATGAGGGAGCCATGCATACCAGGATAGGTATGAGGGGTGCCATGCGTACCAGGATAAGGATGAGGGGTGCCATGCATACCAGGATGGAGGGATGCCGGGCATACCAGGATTGGGATGGGGACCACATATAAAAGGAAGGGAGCGGCATATATACCAGTATGGGAGATATTGTCAGAATTTGGGGGACATTACCCCTTTACCAGTGTCAGCAGAAGACCCCCTCCCCCTTAAAAGTGCATCATGACCACATTTTTTGCTTACATTTTTATTTTTTTTTATTTTCTTCCTCTAAAACCTAGGTGCGTCTTATGGTCCGGTGCGTCTTATAGTCCAAAAAATACGGTAATATGCAGCATGTAAATATTTCCATCGAAAACTTCAGTTTACAAATTACACCGCCATACAATGCTTAATAATACCGTTGTATGTAAGTGGTATTGAGCAGTATTGTTTCATTATACTTAACTCTTAGGCTATGTGCACACAAAGGGGTTTTATTAAGTAGTTAAAAAATTCACGTTTTCTAGTGGAAACTGCTGCAGGAAAGCTGCTTCTTTGGGGAGTTTTAAAGAGTTTTTGAAGTGTTTGAGAAAAGTTTTTTTTTTTTTTTTGCTGAAGCATTTTTTTTGCAGCCTTTTGATTGGACGGTGCCTAGTTTAGAGCAGATTCCATTAGGAGCCGCGTGCACAAGTGACAAGTGTCAAGGTATCACATTTTTAACCCCTATCCAAGCCCACCAAAATACAGCAAAACAATGTCCAGCAGGCCGCTATTTTGCTGAATTTGTAAGAAGCAAACAATAAAAAAATTTCGGATGCAGTAGAATCCAGTATTTTTATAAAATTTGAGGCAAATTTAATTCTCCTAAAACAAATTTGCTCATCTCTATTCACTACACCAATAAAACTTCTATTTAGTGTCCAAATTATTTTGAACAACAATCCCTAAATAATACCCCCATATAGTGCACACATAGTACCACTACATAGTGCCATAATAATTCTGGAGAACATCATCATGAAGTGGACGGTTGACCAATGGCTGAAGACCAGTAATCAGTGTATCACTATTATCGATCAGTTAAACCATTATTGGTTCTAAAGTGATACCCGCTGGATGATGACTTAACTTGAATTGAAATCCTTAATTTTCTTAAATTTTAATATATTTGTGAACCTTTACTATTTTGCATTAACTAGAGCATCAGCAGGACGACAGAGCTGTCATTAACTCACTACCACTCTAACGAGATGACTCTGCTCAATCTGTCCCAGTCTATACTGCACAGCTGAAAAGTGAGCTACAGATATAAGGAGCTGTCATTAACCCCCTCCTACTCTAATGATAATGAGATGACTCTGCTCAACCTGTCCCAGTCTACACAGCACAGATGATAAGTGAGCTACAGATATAAGGAGCTGTCATTAACTCTCTCCTACTCTAATGATAATGAGATGACTCTGCTCAACCTGTCCCAGTCTACACAGCACAGATGATAAGTGAGCTACAGATATAAGGAGCTGTCATTAACTCTCTCCTACTCTAATGAAAATGAGATGACTCTGCTCAATCTGTCCCAGTCTACACAGCACAGATGATAAGTGAGCTACAGATATAAGGAGCTGTCATTAACTCCCTCCTACTCTAATGATAATGAGATGACTCTGCTCAACCTGTCCCAGTCTACACAGCACAGATGATAAGTGAGCTACAGATATAAGGAGCTGTCATTAACTCTCTCCTACTCTAATGAAAATGAGATGACTCTGCTCAACCTGTCCCAGTCTACACAGCACAGATGATAAGTGAGCTACAGATATAAGGAGCTGTCATTAACTCCCTCCTACTCTAATGATAATGAGATGACTCTGCTCAACCTGTCCCAGTCTACACAGCACAGATGATAAGTGAGCTACAGATATAAGGAGCTGTCATTAACTCTCTCCTACTCTAATGAAAATGAGATGACTCTGCTCAATCTGTCCCAGTCTACACAGCACAGATGATAAGTGAGCTACAGATATAAGGAGCTGTCATTAACTCCCTCCTACTCTAATGAAAATGAGATGACTCTGCTCAACCTGTCCCAGTCTACACAGCACAGATGATAAGTGAGCTACAGATATAAGGAGCTGTCATTAACTCCCTCCTACTCTAATGAAAATGAGATGACTCTGCTTAACCTGTCCCAGTCTACACAGCACAGATGATAAGTGAGCTGCAGGAATCAGGATGTCTTCGTGTAACGTGAAAAATGAAACACTTCTCATCTATATTCTGTATGTAAATAATACATATGTTTCTGATTATATATTGCTCATAATGTGTCAAAACTATATTTTTTTTATGATTTTTTTATATATTTTACAGCAAAAATGTGTATAAACCAGCAGTCATGGTTAGAGATGAGAGAACCCAAACTTAAAAGTTCAGGGTTCGTACCAGACAGTCAGTGTCCGGTGCTAAACCCCAAACATGGGCTTCTCCCGGAGGTCCGCTGCAATGTTCGGAATTCTGGGGAAGAGCGTTGCAGAGAGAGAGAGATTTTTCCAGCTCAAAAGTTCGGGTTCCATTGTTTTCAATGGGTTTCGGATTCTGGTTCCAGTTCGGGTACAGTTCTGTTACCCAAACCGAACTGCGGAATAAAGTACGGGTCGAGTACCAGAACATGAACTTCAATGGGCCTGCTCATCGCTACTCCTGACCATATTTCTATCAAAGACTAGTTTCAACAATTTTAATGATCACCCAAAAATATTTACATCATCCAAAATTAATTGATAAATTATTTATTTATAAATAAATTTATAAATAAATATATCATTTGTGGAAGAGTTTTCCAAGAGATTTCAAGAAATAGCAATCTCCGACCACGAGCCTGAAAACTCGTGATCCCACAGGACCCAGGTAGCAAGAAACATTTGTCTCCTTCTCCTTGGATCAGCAATCCCCATTATATGATTCTCAGGAACTCTCATTCATCGCCTTTGAATGACAGTGATACATATATTGTATACAGTTCATCCCATTAGATACATTATCATGGTGGACACCCATCGGAAATAATCTCCAAGTTTTTGAGATGAATTGCAGCCACTGAGCGGACACCTACCTGAAGGTGAGATATGTTTCCATAATATTGAAGGCTCGGGTTTTCCGCTGGCCAAACATGTAAGTGATACATTCGTTCCTTCATTGACGACCATGTTGGCCGAGATGTCGAAGATTTTCGGAGAAACTGAAAAATTAAAAAAAAAACAACAAAGATTTACTATTAATTAGTGATTATTTCATATGTAGCAATATCACATAACGGAGTTTGATCTTATTAAACTCTTTTACTTCTTTTATCTTTGCCCAGAAATAACTGGACTTCTGAACGTGGAAAGTGATGAAATGGTTTCTTTCTCTTGTGTTCTCTTATGATTTTTTCAGTATTGATTTATTTTCTTAGGATATTTTTTTTTTTAGCTTTTTCCCCGTCAAATAAAGATTTTTCTTCAGCCCACACAATCACTGTCTGCAGTGTTCTCCTCCGCTCAGGACAATCCCTACTTGTTAGGAGCAATGACAATGTTCCTTAGTGACGGCAACTTTTTGTGCAATTAAAGTAGCAGATTCCAAGTAAAAAAAAAAAAAGGTGAAAATTACAAAGTGCATAATATTAAATGTACACAATGTAGAACTGATGCCGATTTTTAGGCAGAACTGATTGCAGACAGAAAATTGAAAGTGGAACATAGTTGCAGGCAAGTGATTGACATATCAATCAATTACATCCATAGGTGCTACGGAAACCTCTGATGCAAAAAGGGAGAGTTTGTTATGGATTTTTTCCCTCCAATTGAAGGAAGAAGAACAATTTAGACAAATTCTTGACATGTTGCCGCAGTACTAACAGCAGTAGATGTGCTCCTTCTCGCCCAGAGCACTTCCAGGCTCATCTGTTTAACATTTTCAAAGTGAATTTCTTGACAATGTAACAATGTTTTTGTTTAATAAAGACACAAAATTACTTATATTCAGAACTTTTTTGGGGTGTTGAATGAACTGACTAGAATCACCTGGTGACAACTGGTAATCTGTGACTCAGTAAAATGATAAGATGACGACAGAGCAATCACAATGTTCTCAAGGGGGAAATATATGGCTTTCCAACCATTGAAAAATGTTCGACTGAGTTATTTTTTTTACAAGATCGCCCACAAATTATTTCCTACAAACATTAACTTCTACTATGCTGTCTATGTCCTGACGAAAGTGTCCCAAAAGTGACAATAAAAAATGTCACAAACAGGTCAGAAAACTACTTTGTGGAAAGATTTATAGATAGTGCGATTGCTTCTCTTTTTTGGAAATTTATAGAGATCTAAGACTATGGAATTCCTACCATCAATATAAATTTCCCATTAGAGGATTATCAAGATTTGCTAAAATAAACACTCAAAAAATGTAAAATGCTCGCAGCAAAAAACTAAAATGATGATTAAAAGCAAAAACATAAAAGTCCGCCTAAAGCAACTATCCAGAAGCTTCCGAAGCCACCGGTGTTAGAAGCCCTGAAATGCAACATTACTTATCGAAAACTAAAGTTCAGTGTCGGGAAAAATTTAAAAAATTACATTTATTTATTTACTTTTCTTGTGTTATAAATCCTAAAATATATATACAATTTTAATTTGCTTCACTTGCCTATATAATATTCATCAGCACTATGAGTCCAGTGGAGACATTTTCCATTATAAAAAAATATATATATATATCTTCCTAACATTAAATAATAGAAAAAAAGTTATTAAATTATTACAACCGTGATACATTCAACCTGAGCTACAAAACGTTCTGCGCCAATGTTTTATTAATCTTTAATTATGTGACCACGTAAAGACCATCTAAACGGGACACTTATTGTAGGACTGAGACTAGGTTTTACTTTCCATGAACCTTGGGATATTTCTCTCCCTCTTGCTTGCAAACATTACAGTTTCCTCGGAGTCAGGAGCCGTGTATAAGATATCGTCTCCCAATATCAAAGAGACCAAAGGGAATGGGATAATCAAGGCCAGGTACATTCTTTCCAAAACCTGAGCTGCTGCATGAACTCTCTTCATGGTGTGAACGTCCGGGCATAACACCATTATACACTTGACCTCTGTCTAAGGCCACGGCCCCACTATCAGTATTTGGTCAGTATTCGATCAGTATTTTTTCTCAGGAGTGGGATCCAAAACCAGGAGTGGGTGATAAATACAGAATTGGTGACTTGTTTCTATTCTACCTATTCTCTGATTGTTCCTCACCTTGTTTTGGCTCCCACTCCTGAGAAAAAATACTGACCGAATACTGACCAAATACTGATAGTGGGGACATGACCTAAGCCTCATTATCATCACAAGCAGGATTATAATAGCAGTCTCATATATATACACTGCTCAAAAAAATAAAGGGAACACTGAAATAACCCCTCCTAGATCTGAATGAATGAAATCTTCTCATTGAATACTTTGTTCTGTACAAAGCTGAATGTGCTGACAACAAAATCACACAAAAATCATCAATGGAAATCACATTTATTAACCAATGGAGGCCTGGATCTGGAGTCACCGCCAAAATTAAAGTGGAAAAACCCACTACAGGCTGATCCAACTTTGATGTAATGTCCTTAAAACAAGTCACAATGAGTCTCAGTATTGTGTGTGACCTCCACGTGCCTGTATGACCTCCCTACAACGCCTGGGCATGCTCCTGATGAGGCTGAGTATTGTGTGTGGCCTCCACGTGCCTGTATGACCTCCCTACAACGCCTGGGCATGCTCCTGATGAGGCTGAGTATTGTGTGTGGCCTCCACGTGCCTGTATGACCTCCCTACAACGCCTGGGCATGCTCCTGATGAGGCTGAGTATTGTGTGTGGCCTCCACGTGCCTGTATGACCTCCCTACATCGCCTGGGCATGCTCCTGATGAGGCTGAGTATTGTGTGTGGCCTCCACGTGCCTGTATGACCTCCCTACAACGCCTGGGCATGCTCCTGATGAGGCTGAGTATTGTGTGTGGCCTCCACGTGCCTGTATGACCTCCCTACAACGCCTGGGCATGCTCCTGATGAGGCTGAGTATTGTGTGTGGCCTCCACATGCCTGTATGACCTCCCTACACCGCCTGGGCATGCTCCTGATGAGGCTGAGTATTGTGTGTGGCCTCCACGTGCCTGTATGACCTCCCTACAACGCCTGGGCATGATCCTGATGAGGCTGAGTATTGTGTGTGGCCTCCACGTGCCTGTATGACCTCCCTACACCGCCTGGGCATGCTCCTGATGAGGCTGTGTATTGTGTGTGGCCTCCACGTGCCTGTATGACCTCCCTACACCGCCTGGGCATGCTCCTGATGAGGCTGAGTATTGTGTGTGGCCTCCACGTGCCTGTATGACCTCCCTACAACGCCTGGGCATGATCCTGATGAGGCTGAGTATTGTGTGCGGCCTCCACGTGCCTGTATGACCTCCCTACAACACCTGGGCATGCTCCTGATGAGGCTCAGTATTGTGTGTGGCCTCCAAGTGCCTGTATGACCTCCCTACAAAGCCTGGGCATGCTCCTGATGAGGCTGAGTATTGTGTGTGGCCTCCACGTGCCTGTATGACCTCCCTACAACACCTGGGCATGCTCCTGATGAAGCTGAGTATTGTGTGTGGCCGCCACGTGCCTGTATGACCTCCCTACAATGCCTGGGCATGCTCCTGATGAGGCTGAGTATTGTGTGTGGCCGCCACGTGCCTGTATGACCTCCCTACAACGCCTGGGCATGCTCCTGATGAGGCTGAGTATTGTGTGTGGCCTCCAAGTGCCTGTATGACCTCCCTACAAAGCCTGGGCATGCTCCTGATGAGGCTGAGTATTGTGTGTGGCCTCCACGTGCCTGTATGACCTCCCTACAACGCCTGGGCATGCTCCTGATGAGGCTGAGTATTGTGTGTGGCCTCCAAGTGCCTGTATGACCTCCCTACAAAGCCTGGGCATGCTCCTGATGAGGCTGAGTATTGTGTGTGGCCTCCACGTGCCTGTATGACCTCCCTACAACACCTGGGCATGCTCCTGATGAGGCTGAGTATTGTGTGTGGCCTCCAAGTGCCTGTATGACCTCCCTACAAAGCCTGGACATGCTCCTGATGAGGCTGAGTATTGTGTGTGGCCTCCACGTGCCTGTATGACCTCCCTACAACACCTGGGCATGCTCCTGATAAAGCTGAGTATTGTGTGTGGCCTCCACGTGCCTGTATGACCTCCCTACAATGCCTGGGCATGCTCCTGATGAGGCTGAGTATTGTGTGTGGCCGCCACGTGCCTGTATGACCTCCCTACAACGCCTGGGCATGCTCCTGATGAGGCTGAGTATTGTGTGTGGCCTCCACGTGCCTGTATGACCTCCCTACAACACCTGGGCATGCTCCTGATGAGGCTGAGTATTGTGTGTGGCTTCCACGTGCCTGTATGACCTCCCTACAACACCTGGGCATGCTCCTGATGAAGCTGAGTATTGTGTGTGGCCTCCACGTGCCTGTATGACCTCCCTACAACGCCTGGGCATGCTCCTGATGAGGCTGAGTATTGTGTGTGGCCTCCACGTGCCTGTATGACCTCCCTACAACGCCTGGGCATGCTCCTGATGAGGCTGAGTATTGTGTGTGGCCTCCACGTGCCTGTATGACCTCCCTACAACACCTGGGCATGCTCCTGATGAAGCTGAGTATTGTGTGTGGCCTCCACGTGCCTGTATGACCTCCCTACAACGCCTGGGCATGCTCCTGATGAGGCTGAGTATTGTGTGTGGCCTCCACGTGCCTGTATGACCTCCCTACAACGCCTGGGCATGCTCCTGATGAGGCTGAGTATTGTGTGTGGCCTTCACGTGCCTGTATGACCTCCCTACAACGCCTGGGCATGCTCCTGATGAGGCTGAGTATTGTGTGTGGCCTTCACGTGCCTGTATGACCTCCCTACAACGCCTGGGCATGCTCCTGATGAGGCTGAGTATTGTGTGTGGCCTCCACGTGCCTGTATGACCTCCGTACAACGCCTGGGCATGCTCCTGATGAGGCTGAGTATTGTGTGTGGCCTTCACGTGCCTGTATGACATCCCTACAACACCTGGGCATGCTCCTGATGAGGCTGAGTATTGTGTGTGGCCTCCACGTGCCTGTATGACCTTCCTACAACGCCTGGGCATGCTCGTGATGAGGCTGAGTATTGTGTGTGGCCTCCACAGGCCTGTATGACCTCCCTACAACGCCTGGGCATGCTCCTGATGAGGCTCAGTATTGTGTGTGGCCTCCACGTGCCTGTATGACCTCCCTACAATGCCTGGGCATGCTCCTGATGAGTCTCAGTATTGTGTGTGGCCTCCACGTGCCTGTATGACCTCCCTACAACGCCTGGGCATGCTCCTGATGAGGCTGAGTATTGTGTGTGGCCTGCACGTGCCTGTATGACCTCCCTACAACGCCTGGGCATGCTCCTGATGAGGCTGAGTATTGTGTGTGGCCTCCACGTGCCTGTATGACCTCCCTACAACGCCTGGGCATGCTCCTGATGAGGCTGAGTATTGTGTGTGGCCTCCACGTGCCTGTATGACCTTCCTACAACGCCTGGGCATGCTCGTGATGAGGCTGAGTATTGTGTGTGGCCTCCACAGGCCTGTATGACCTCCCTACAACGCCTGGGCATGCTCCTGATGAGGCTCAGTATTGTGTGTGGCCTCCACGTGCCTGTATGACCTCCCTACAACGCCTGGGCATGCTCCTGATGAGTCTCAGTATTGTGTGTGGCCTCCACGTGCCTGTATGACCTCCCTACAACGCCTGGGCATGCTCCTGATGAGGCTGAGTATTGTGTGTGGCCTCCACGTGCCTGTATGACCTCCCTACAACGCCTGGGCATGCTCCTGATGAGGCTGAGTATTGTGTGTGGCCTCCAAGTGCCTGTATGACCTCCCTACAACGCCTGGGCATGCTCCTGATGAGTCTCAGTATTGTGTGTGGCCTCCACGTGTCTGTATGACCTCCCTACAACGCCTGGGCATGCTCCTGATGAGGCTGGGTATTGTGTGTGGCCTCCACGTGCCTGTATGACCTCCCTACACCGCCTGGGCATGCTCCTGATGAGGCTGAGTATTGTGTGTGGCCTCCACGTGCCTGTATGACCTCCCTACAACGCCTGGGCATGCTCCTGATGAGGCTGAGTATTGTGTGTGGCCTCCACGTGCCTGTATGACCTCCCTACAACGCCTGGGCATGCTCCTGATGAGGCTGAGTATTGTGTGTGGCCTCCACGTGCCTGTATGACCTCCCTACAACTCCTGGGCATGCTCCTGATGAGGTTGCGGATGGTCTCCTGTGGGATCTCCTCCCAGACCTGGACTAAAGCATCCGCCAACTCCTGGACAGTCTGTGGTGCAACGTGACGTTGGTGGATGGAGCGAGACATGATGTCCCAGATGTGCTCAATCGGATTCAGGTCTGGGGAACGGGCGGCCAGTCCATAGCTTCAATGCCTTCATCTTGCAGGAACTGCTGACACACTCCAGCCACATGAGGTCTGGCATTGTCCTGGATTAGGAGAAACCCAGTGCCAACCGCACCAGCAAATGGTCTCACAAGGGGTCTGAGGGTCTCATCTCGGTACCTAATGGCAGTCAGGCTACCTCTGGCAAGCACATGGAGGGCTGTGCGGCCCTCCAAAGAAATGCCACCCCACACCATTACTGACCCACTGCCAAACCGGTCATGCTGAAGGATGTTGCAGGCAGCAGATCGCACTCCACGGCGTCTCCAGACTCTGTCACGTCTGTCACATGTGCTCAGTGTGAACCTGCTTTCATCTGTGAAGAGCGCAGGGCGCCAGTGGCCACTTTGCCAATCCTGGTGTTCTGTGGCAAATGCCAAGCGCCCTGCAATGTGTTGGGCTGTGAGCACAACCCCCATCTGTGGACGTCGGGCGCTCATACCACCCTCATGGAGTCGGTTTCTAACCGTTTGTGCAGACACATGCGCATTTGTGGTCAGCTGGAGGTCATTTTGCAGGGCTCTGGCAGTGCTCCTGACGCGCCCCCTGGGACATATTCCTTTTTGAGGGGAATACCCGGCACCGGATCAGATGGGGGGTTGTAGTCTCCGAGCGGCTGTGACCCGGCCCGTGCCCAGGGCGTCAAGCTCAGTGTTATGTGGCAGTCCTACAGATGTTATTAAGAGTTCTTTTGTGTCGACTACGCCACCCGTTGTGATGCGGTCACTGTGGCCGCCGCTGCAGCAGGGACCGCTGAGGCTGATGGTGCAGGTGCAGCTAGAGATGGTATAACCCCCAACGGGTGGGGTATAGCCTCAGGGGGACAGGTGCAGAGGATGGGGGTTGTGGTGGTGCAGTGCAGACGGCAGTGAAGACAGAGTCGGGTTGTGCAGTTAAGGGTGTTTACTTACTGCAGATGTTGTACTGGTCACTCCAGCTTCGAGTGACCACCCGAGCCGTGCTGCGTCCACCAGGTCCTGGATCCAGCCAACCCCCAAACAAGTCCGGAGCGTGGCCCTGAGCTCTCCTTCTGTCCCGTTCTCTGGCCGTCCCCACCAGTGATCCACCTAGGTCCAGCTCCCTCGGGCCTTCTGTTGGGACACCCTTGGCCTTGGGTTCCCTGACCCTTCATGTGGTGTGCCTTCGGGGTGGATGTGGTGGGTGACCGTGGCAAACGCTGCCCACGGTCTCCGGTCTCTGGCTGGGGAGTGTTTTTACCCCCACCAGCTTGGGTTCCGGTACCCTGATGCCGACTCTTCACCCGGGGTTTTAATTTGGGATCTTAGAGTCCTTTTCTTCTGTGCCTCTGGGTCTCTCTCTCTCCTCTCTCACTCTGGGTCTTTCTTCTCCTCTGCTCCTGACTTGTTCTCTGCATCTGACCCTGTTCTTAGTTGGTGCCCACCTTATATACACCCTCTATGTGTGAGCTCAGGTGACCAGCACCCAATGAGCTCCTAACTTTACCCAGGCTGCTCCCCCTATCTGCCCCTACACTACTTGGGATGTACCACCCCCCTCCCACTCCAGCCAGGAACAGACTCGGTCGTACCTGCACATTTCTAAGTGGGAGTACCGTCGGTCTGCTCCTCGGAAATGGGATGTGTGTAGTGCATGCAGCCTACCGAGCCCAGATCCACACTCCATCCTTACCGGGAGTGGAATATCACACCTCTGGGTTGAGGTGCAATACCCCTGTAGCAGCCGAATCCTCAGGGTGCTACATTCCCCCCTGGTAAATCACAGCACGTCCTCGGGCTGTAAGACATAAAACATCACCAAAACATACAAATTTTTCATATGAACATATAAAACATATAAAACATTATATATATATAAAACTTTTCATATAACATTCTCGTCGTCTCTTGTTTCTGGTTCCTCCTCCGGACACTTTGCAACGTGTGTCCGGGAAAAGTGCGACAGTCTCTTAGAAAAACTGGTTTTCCTATAAAACCGGTAGGGGGCGCTTTAGGAAGCGCAACTATATACAGGGGAAGTTGGCCGCTCTCAGTCCTCGGCCAGGTAAGGAGGGAAAGGGAATGGCTGCTCACAGTCCTCAGCCTGTGGGATTAAGGGGTTAACGGGTAAACAGTTCACTCAGCTGGTCCCAACGGGGACTATATTAGCAACAACAGTTTCAGTTTCTTTATACCCCGATCGGGTAACTATTTACATCTACTGCTCTGCCGCACTCAACGGCGTCTTCCTCCTGCTCTTTGCTTGTAGCTGATGGGAACTTCAGACCCGTCCGGGTCCTCTTGCTCCTCCTCCTTGCACCGCAACTCCTCCTCCGTCAGGCGGTGTACGTGGAGGGCGTAAGGTCCTTTGGCACACTTGTGCCGGGTGAAGGTGACCTCGTCTCCGATGTAGAGGTCACGACCTCTGTGCCCCTCCGGCAGATGGGACTCAACGTCTCTGCGCGTTACAAAAACGTCGCCGGGGGTGTTGTGGTCTCTGATGAAGCCCCACCCATGCTGCTGGTTGAACTTGATCACTGTCCCGATGGTGCGGGGACAATGCGCTGCACGGGGGTCTCTCCTGGTTCGGCTCTTCTGCTCGGCGCTCCGTACTTGGGCCTGTTGCTCCCGGACCCGCCTCTCTCTCCGCTCCCTCGCAAACTCTTCGAGCTGCTGTCGGCAACACTCAGCACGCTCTGCTGCAGCTGCCCTGGTTTCCTGAGTGAACCCCATTAGGTCTTCTCCGGTGGGGTCCCACTCAAATTGGGCTTCTTCCAGAGGAGGCGAGATCCTTATCACGGGCTTCGGAGCCGGAATCAGGGGTGCACACATGGCCCCAACCCTCCTCTGGTGCTCCAGTTCGTAATACTTCTGGGGCCAGATGAAAGGCTGCCCGTCCGGCCACGTGTGCTGGGCAAACAAGTCCTCTCCCAGACGCGGCACCCTTGGTTTTACGGGTGCGGGCGCGGTGGTGGTGGCGCCCGGGTTGCCCAGGCCTTGCGGCCAGGCCTGGGGCACCTGGAAGGTGAAGGGCACCGTTAGGACGGCGGCACCCTGGGCTACCTGGCCTTGCAGCCAGGCCGGAGGCTCCGCGGAGGTAGGGGGCGCTGTTGGTATTGCGGCGCCCGGGGGTACTAGGCCTTGCGACCAGGCTGGTGGTACTTCCTGCTTGGTCACGCTCGGGGTCGAGACGTGTGACGTCACAGGGGTCGCGGCGGCGGCTTCCGGTTGGGGCCTAGTCTGCGTCGGTGACATGGCGTTTTTGGGCACAGCAGGGGGACTTTCGGGCTCTGCGACGGGGAGCTGGGGCAGGTGGGCGGTGTCCCGGCTTGGGGTGTAGACGTCCCCTTTACCTGCCTCCATGCGTTCGGCTCCCTTCTCGGCGCCGTCTCCGACCTTGGGTCCTCCCGCGCCATCCTCAGAGGCAGTCTGCTTCCTCATCTTGGCTGGCGTGCTCCGGGTCTTGGTTTCAGCTTGCTGGGCCATCTCCCGGCTCCATTCCGCCAATATCTCGCGCTGTACCCGGGCCATCCTCCGTGCGAGGCCCTCCAGGGCAGTCTGTGCACACTCCCGGTCTCGGGGGAGCTGTGCAAGGACCTCCACTAGGCCTAGTGGGGTCGTGGTGTCTAGCAGGCTCCTGACCAACGGGTCGGTGCTGCTCTGCTCTTCTTCCAGCAGGCTCCTGGCCAGCGGGCCGGTGCTGCTCTGCTCTCTGGACATCTCCGGGTGAGCTTTTCTGCTGCTCCTCTCCAGGCTTCCTGCCTCCGGGTGCGCTCGCTCCAGACTGCTCCAGGCGGCACCCATCTTCGTTCTTTTCTTTCGTCTCCTCCCACTTCGAGGGCGGTCCCGGGGCAACTCGGTGACTGTCAGCTCCAGGGGTAGTTCTTTCACGCTGACAGACACCTCCAACATCACAGTCTCTGTTGGTGGGGGCGGTTTCCACTTTTGGCGCCATTTTCTGTCCCGGCCCACGATGGGAGGCGGCCTCTCGCCCTCCTTTGGCACGCCCATAATGGCGTCCGCTGCTCTTCCAAGGCGGGAAATCTTCGGATTTGGCGGGAAGCGTCGCCCAGTGGCGGGAAACTCTGCAGATGGCGGGAACAAGCTGGAAATGGCGGACAATCGGCGGGAAACGACCTGTGATGGGGTCCGATGGCGTGGACCCTCCGGAACCGGCGGGAGACTTCTTTCTGAGGTTAACTTACACTTTTCTTCAGGCACGCAGTACCCGGGTGTTGCGGGCACGTAATCCTGCCGACTACGCCAAAGTTGACGCGCCCCCTGGGACATATTCCTTTTTGAGGGGAATACCCGGCACCGGATCAGATGGGGGGTTGTAGTCTCCGAGCGGCTGTGACCCGGCCCGTGCCCAGGGCGTCAAGCTCAGTGTTATGTGGCAGTCCTACAGATGTTATTAAGAGTTCTTTTGTGTCGACTACGCCACCCGTTGTGATGCGGTCACTGTGGCCGCCGCTGCAGCAGGGTCCGCTGAGGCTGATGGTGCAGGTGCAGCTAGAGATGGTATAACCCCCAACGGGTGGGGTATAGCCTCAGGGGGACAGGTGCAGAGGATGGGGGTTGTGGTGGTGCAGTGCAGACGGCAGTGAAGACAGAGTCGGGTTGTGCAGTTAAGGGTGTTTACTTACTGCAGATGTTGTACTGGTCACTCCAGCTTCGAGTGACCACCCGAGCCGTGCTGCGTCCACCAGGTCCTGGATCCAGCCAACCCCCAAACAAGTCCGGAGCGTGGCCCTGAGCTCTCCTTCTGTCCCGTTCTCTGGCCGTCCCCACCAGTGATCCACCTAGGTCCAGCTCCCTCGGGCCTTCTGTTGGGACACCCTTGGCCTTGGGTTCCCTGACCCTTCATGTGGTGTGCCTTCGGGGTGGATGTGGTGGGTGACCGTGGCAAACGCTGCCCACGGCCTCCGGTCTCTGGCTGGGGAGTGTTTTTACCCCCACCAGCTTGGGTTCCGGTACCCTGATGCCGACTCTTCACCCGGGGTTTTAATTTGGGATCTTAGAGTCCTTTTCTTCTGTGCCTCTGGGTCTCTCTCTCTCCTCTCTCACTCTGGGTCTTTCCTTCTCCTCTGCTCCTGACTTGTTCTCTGCATCTGACCCTGTTCTTAGTTGGTGCCCACCTTATATACACCCTCTATGTGTGAGCTCAGGTGACCAGCACCCAATGAGCTCCTAACTTTACCCAGGCTGCTCCCCCTATCTGCCCCTACACTACTTGGGATGTACCACCCCCCTCCCACTCCAGCCAGGAACAGACTCGGTCGTACCTGCACATTTCTAAGTGGGAGTACCGTCGGTCTGCTCTTCGGAAATGGGATGTGTGTAGTGCATGCAGCCTACCGAGCCCAGATCCACACTCCATCCTTACCCGGGAGTGGAATATCACACCTCTGGGTTGAGGTGCAATACCCCTGTAGCAGCCGAATCCTCAGGGTGCTACACTCCTCCTGTTCCTCCTTGCACAAAGGAGGAGGTAGCGGTCCTGCTGCTGGGTTGTTGCCCTCCTACGGCCCCTCCACGTCTCCTGGTATCTGCTCCATGCTCTGGACACTACGCTGACAGACACAGCTACCCTTCTTGCCACAGCTCACATTGATGTGCCATCCTGGATGAACTGCACTACCTGAGCAACTTCTGTGGGTTGTACAGTAGACACCGCCTCATGCTACTGTACCTCTAGGGATGAGAGCAATGGCAAAATGAAAAAGTGACCAAACCAACAGCCAAAAAGGATGAGAACAGAGAAATGGTCTGTGGTCACCAGTAGTGTTCAGGTTCGGTTCGGTTCGCCGAACACCGTCGAACACCGTTAAAACCAATGGCAGGCAAACAAAAACACATAGAAACACATAGAAAACACAGTCAAAGGCGTCCAAAAGCTGACAAACTGCTCAGAATAGAATAGAATAGAGCATCACACATAGATTAGATAGATAGAAACATGTCAGTCAGATATATAATAAGTACAGTGATAGTGTTGCTTACTGTACTTGTCATTTTAGTGTTAACATAAAGGATTTATAAAAAATAATTGGCGTGGGGTTCCTCATAATTTTAGTCTCTAGAGGAGGTTAAGCAGACGGCTGGGGCAGATGTTTGAATTCCCACGGAGCTTCCCAGGCTACTAATATCAGCCCCCAGCTGAATACCTAGCCTTTACTAGCTATTAAAATGGGGGACCCCTCCAAAAAAATGACGTGATGTCCCCTCTATTTTAATAGCTAGCAAAGGCTAGGCAGACAGCTGGGGGCTGATATTAATAGCACAGGAAGGGTGCCATGAATATTGGCCCCCTCCCAGGCTAGAAACACCAGCCGTCAGCCGCCCCAGAAATGGCGCATCCATAGGATGCGCCAACTCTGGCACTTAGCCTCGCTCTTCCCACTGCCCTGTAGCGGTGGCAGTGGGGTAATAGGGCTGGGGTTGATGTCAGCTTATAATGCCAGCTGACATCAAGCCCAGGTTAGTAATGGAGAGGCGTCTATAAGACACCCCCATTACTAACCCCATAGTCAAAGTTAAAAAAAACACAAACACCCAGAATAAAGTCCTTTAATTGAAATAAAGACACAATCCTTTATTGTTCTAAATTAAACCATACTTACCATCACGCCCATTCCAGCTGAAGCCAACGATCTTCTGCAATAAAAGTAAAATAATAAAGCAACCTCATCCTTACCTTTCCATGGTTCCCACGACAGCTTCAGCTCTGCTACATCGAGATGACAGGCTGGACCGCAGCAGAACGCTGAGGTGAGCCGGGTTCATTGGACATGACCTCGGCTCATCTTGATGCCGTCACAGCCAGACACTGAGGAGTGGAAGCATGCCTGCGCTTCTCAGTGTCTGCGGGATGACAGGCTGGATGGCAGCGTTCTGCTGCGCTCCAGCCTGTCATGTCAATGTAGCAGAGCTGAAGCTGTCCTGGGAACCATGGAAAGGTAAGGATGAGGTTGGTTTATTATTTTTACTTTTATTTATTATTCATCTCGAGTACTGAGATGCTCGGGCGAGTACCGAGCAGTGGCGAGCATGCTCCATCATCACTAATTAACAGTATTACTGTGAAAAAATCCAGTTACGCTTTTGGTGAACGAACAGTTATCGAACATAACCTCAAACAGCCGAATTTTTTGCAAATCGTTCGAGTTCGTCGAACGACTCTAACACCACCCAAAACAGCTCGAATTTGAGATTGGCGAACAGTTGGAGTCGAACACCGCTTATCTCTAGTCACCAGCTGCAGAATCACTCCTTTATAGGGGGTCTCTTGCTAATTGCCGATCATTTCTACCTGTTGTCTGTTCCATTTGCACAACAGCAGGAGAAATTGATTCACAATCAGTGCTGCTTCATAACTGGACAGGTAGAGTTCACAGAAGTGTTATTGACTTGGAGTTACATTGTGTTGTTTAAATGTTCCCTTTATTTTTTTGAGCAGTGTGTATAAATATACAACCCCTGGCAAAAATTATGGAATCACCGGGCTCGGAGGATGTTCATTCAGTTGTTTAATGTTGTTGAAAAAAATCAGATCACAGACAAGGCAGAAAACTAAAGTCATTTCAAATGGCAACTTTAGGGCTTTAAGAAACACTAAAAGAAATCAAGATTAAAAATGTGGTACTCAGTAAGGGTAATTTTTTTCAGACCAAGCAGAGGGAGAAAATTCTGGAATCACTCAATTCTGAGGAAAAAATTATGGAATCACCCTGTAAATTTTCATTTCCAAAACTAACACCAGCATCAAATTAGATCTGCTCGTTAGTCTGCATCTAAAAAAGATTGATCACACCTTGGAGAGCTGTTGCACCAAGTGGACTGAGATGAATCCTGGCTCCAATATGAGAGATGTCAATTGAAACAAAGGAGAGGATTATCAAACTCTTAAAAGAAGGTAAATCATCACGCAATGTTGCAAAAGATGTTGGTTGTTCACAGTCAGCTGTGTCTAAAATCTGGACCAAATACAAACAACATGGGGAGGTTGTTAAAGGCAAACATACTGGTAGATCAAGGAAGACATCAAAGCATCAAGACCGGAAACTTAGAGCAATATGTTTCCAAAACAGTAAATGCACAACAAAATAAATGAGGAAAGAAAGGGAGGAAACTGGAGTCAATGTCTGTGACCGAACTGTAAGGAACCACCTAAAGGAAATGGTATTTACATACAGAAAAGCTAAACATAAGCCATCATTAACACCCAAACTGAAAAAAACAAGGTTACAATGGGCTAAGGAAAAGCAATCATGGACTGTGGATGACTGGATGAAAGTCATATTCAGTGATGAATTGCGAATCTGCATTGGGCAAGGTGATGATGCTGGAACTTTTGTTTGGTGCCGTTCCAATGAGATTTATAAAGATGACTGCATGAAGAGAACATGTGAATTTCCACAGTCATTGATGATATGGGGCTGCATGTGACGCGCCCCTGGGCCTGTGTCGCGCTGCGTTGCGCACGCGGGAGCTTACCCGGAGCCGGATCTCTTGAGGGTTGTAGTCTCGTGGCGGTGATCCGGTCCGTGCCCAGGGAGTCAGACTAAGTGGCGCTGTATCAGCGGTAGATGATGGACGACTACGCCACCCGTTGAATGCAGCTATGGAGCTGCCGCTGCAGGGCAGACCGCTGAGGCCGGTGGAAGGATGGTGCAGCGTGGATGGTATAACCCCCAATGGGAGGGGTATGGCCTCAGGGCAGCCGACGTGGATGATGGGGGTAGCAGGAACCACTCAGAGACGATGCGGTGTAGTTCAGGGTCTTTACTGGTGACAAAGATAGACCCTCCCGGAGTACTGGCTAGCGGTTGGGGCCTGGTCAGTCCTTGAGCAGATGGGATCTCCCCTGGCCAGGCGGAGTTGTAGGCCTCCCAAACTAACGATACTCTTCTGGCTACCTTGCTAGAGGCGGGTATAAGTAGCCCACGTCCCTGAGTGTACCGTGTGGTGCTCACCCGTATGGCCGGTGACTCGGGGCCTTCTAGTAGCTTCCGCTCCACGACGGCGGTGCTGGTCCCATGCGTGTGACCGTGCCTTCGGGTTTCTTGGCCAGAGGACCTGAAATCCCCTGCCTGACGGATTCTGCTGCTGGGTAGGAGTTAGTCCCCACAGCCTCGGACTCCGGGTCCGGTAAGAAATCTTCTCAGTCAGGGCGAGCTCTGCAGCTGCCAGCCCCTGACTCTTTGTAACACTGCTCCCACAGAGCTCCTGTTGTTTCTTCCTATGCTGCTTCTCTTCTCTACTTCTGGCATGGCCCAGGAGCTGGGCCCAGCCAGAGCCACAGCTCCCTGTCAGCCCTCCTGGCTGAACTCTCCCTCTCAACTCTCTAACCCTGCCTCAGCCCCAGGTTTATACAGGGGAAGTTCTTCCCCTCCCAGGACTGGGCAGGAGGTGTGGCATGCATAGGATTCCTGACCAAGAGACTTCCCACCTGCTCTCAGACATAACATTGCATTACTGTGGAAACCAGACCCCTGGGGTGCCACACATGTCAGGTAAAGGCACTGGGGAGATGGCTGTCATTATATCTTCAATAAATGACCAAGTTTACATTGATATTTTGGACAGTTTTCTTATCCCATCAATTGAAAGGATGTTTGTGGATGATGACATCATTTTTCAAGATGATAATGCATCCTGCCATAGAGCAAAAACTGTGAAAACATTCCTTGAAAGAAGACACATAAGGTCAATGTCATGGCCTGCAAATAGCCCAGATCTCAATCCAATTGAAAACCTTTGGTGGAAGTTGAAGAAAATGGTCCATGACAAGGCTCCAACCTGCAAAGCTGATCTGGCAACAGCAATCAGAGAAAGTTGGAGTCAGATTGATGAAGAGTACTGTTTGTCACTCATTAAGTCCATGCCTCATAGACTGCAAGCTGTTATTAAAGCCAGAGGTGGTGCAACAAAATACTAGTGATGTATTGGAGTGTTCTTTTGTGTGTTTGTTTTTCATGATTCCATAATTTTTTCCTCAGAATTGAGTGATTCCATAATTTTTTCCCTCTGCTTGGTCTGAAAAAAATTACCCTTACTGAGTACCACATTTTTTATCTTGATTTCTTTTAGTGTTTCTTAAAGCCCTAAATTTGCCATTTGAAATGACTTTAGTTTTGTGCCATATCTGTGATCTGCTTTTTTTCAACAACATTAAACAACTGAATGAACATCCTCCGAGCCCCGTGATTCCATAATTTTTGCCAGGGGTTGTATATATATATATCTGTATATAGAGGTGTTATCAATAATTGAACAGGAGGGGGAGGAGGTGAGCTGTGACATCACCTATTGTGAATGGTGGATCCTGTGTTATCTACTGTATATAGAGGTGTTATCAGTCATTGTACAGGAGGAGGAGGAGGTGAGCTTCATATACTGATCACTCCTCTATATACAGTAGATAACAGGATCCACTGTTCACAATAGGTGATGTCACAGCTCACCTCCTCCTCCTGTACAATGACTGATAACACCTCTATATACAGTAGGTGGCACAGGATCCACCATTCACAACAGGTGATGTCACAGCTCATCTCCTCCTCCTGTACAATGACTGATATCACCTCTATATACAGTAGATGGCACAGGATCCACCATTCACAATAGGTGATATCACAGCTCACCTCCTCCACCTTCTTATACAATGACTTATGACACCTTTATATATAGATGTTAGCACAGGATTTACCATTCACAATAGATGAAGTCACAGCTCACCTCCTCCTCTTCCAGTATAATGATTGATAACACCTCTATATACAGTAGATAACACAGGATCCACCATTCACAATAGGTGATGTCACAGCTCACCTCCTCCCCCTCCCGTACAATGACTGATAACACCTTTATATATAGTAGATAACACAGGATCCACCATTCACAATAGGTGATATCACAGCTCACCTCCTCCTCCTGTACAATGACTGATAACACCTCTATATACAGTAGATTTCTCAGGATCCACCATTCACAGTATATGAAGTCACAGCTCACCTCCCCCCCTTCTTATACAATGACCCCTGCACCGATCACAGAACATGTCCACAGCACTCTTCCATACAAGGTCAGTAAGGAAAAATCAGTAAAGATCAGTAAATCAAATCTTTGAATTCTGAAAAAGCTTGAAAAAAAAGTGTACAATTAATCTGTCAGATAAAAGTGCATTGGGGGAGGGTCAAGGAACTCGGAATCAGCAGTCTGAGCGTAGTGACCCGCCCCCAGTGCACTTCTAGCCTCATTTGCATATAGTTAATACACTAGATTTCTCATGACTGACATATCGGATCTCTACAAAAAATGTCTCATTTTAATCGTGGGACCGGCACCTGTACAGCCATAACAATACTTCCATATGTAAAATCGCACTGACAGGTTCCCATTTACGGAGTTTTCCCATCTTATAGAGTGAAGGAATATAACAGATCATTTTCCGATTGATGTGGATCCGACTTCTGGGAGCCCCACACCCCCCTCCAGTCCCTCTCGGGGTCTTGTTCCCCATCTTCTCGGTTTTCCACCTCTGTGAATGAAGACATGTCTAGGAATCACTGGCTTGGGGGGGCTTCAGGAAGATTTGGAGGGGCCTTGGGAGATTAGCTATTTTTGCAGACAGTCCAGGAGGTCTCCTGTAATTCTACGAGCCTCCCGGACATTTCGGCAGGAATGCCATCAATGAATGCAGAACCCCGTTGTCTACTCTGTGAGGGGTGAATACTTTTTCCCTGCACTTTTCATAAAGTATCCGGTGCTCTATTATCTCTTCTGAGCAGGAAAAGCTTTCCTATAATACAAGGAATATACATCCCTGCCTTCTATATATATCACATCTTTTAGCTGCAGAGAAGCCTTTGTGCCGCCATGATTATCAAGGGAAGAAAGATGAATTTCACACCAGGAAAACAAGCTCCATCCAGTAATATTTTACATTACGGAGTTTAAAGCACATTCAGCCCCACCAGGCAATCAGTCCCCAGCTGGGAAATGTAGTGATATCGGAGATGTACATGATTAGGTCTCTCACTGTTTGATTGAAATGCATAACTCAAGACTTCCCTCTCCACCGCCTGTTAGATGTAAGGGGCTTGTTCTGATGTGGTGGCCCCCCAAAGCACTTACTGTTGCTGCAAATCATAAATTTGTTTGTTCTTTGTCCTCGTATTTTATGTTCTAAACAATGGTAAACCTGGCAGGATACGACGAGGTCTACAGAGCGGGATCGAGACCAAGATGGTATAGAATTAGCTGGTATTACCAGGGACCCCCCGAGAGGAGCAAAGTCAGCAGAACACTCATAGCAAAACATAAACCTGGTATGACAATGGGACGCTGGAGTCATGGAGCCCCCCAAGTCCCTAACGGATGGTATGACAATGGGACGCTGGAGTCATGGAGCCCCCCAAGTCCCTAACGGATGGTATGACAATGGGACGCTGAAGTCATGGAGCCTCCCAGGTCAATAACGGATAGTATGACAATGGGACGCTGGAGTCGTGGAGCCCCCCAGGTCTCTAAGAGACGGTATGACAATGGGACGCTGAAGTCGTGGAGCCCCCCTGGCCCCTAAAAGATGGAATGACAATGGGACGCTGGAGCCATGGAGCCCCACAGGTCGATGACGGATAGTATGATGGTGGGGATGCTGGAGTCTTGGAGCCCCCGCTGGAGTAATATAGCTTGGATGTGAGGTCTGTGTGTCTCCCAGTAATATAGGCTGTATGTGAGGTCTGTGTGTCTCTCCCAGTAATATAGGCTGGATGTGAGCTCCGTGTGTCTCTCTCAGTAATATAGGCTGGATGTGAGGTCTGTGTGTCTCTCTCAGTAATATAGGCTGGATGTGAGCTCTGTGTGTCTCTCCCAGTAATATAGGCTGGATGGGAGCTCTGTGTGTCTCTCCCAGTAATATAGGCTGGATGTGAGGTCTGTGTGTCTCTCCCAGTAATATAGGCTGGATGTGAGCTCTGTGTGTCTCTCCCAGTAATATAGGCTGGATGGGAGCTCTGTGTGTCTCTCCCAGTAATATAGGCTGGATGTGAGCTCTGTGTGTCTCTCCCAGTAATATAGGCTGGATGTGAGCTCTGTGTGTCTCTCCCAGTAATATAGGCTGGATGTGAGCTATGTGTGTATCTCCCAGTAATATAGGTAGGATGTGAGCTCTGTGTGTCTCTCCCAGTAATATAGGCTGGATGTGAGGTCTGTGTGTCTCTCCCAGTAATATAAGCTGGATGTGAGCTCTGTGTGTCTCTCCCAGTAATATAGGCTGTATGTGAGGTCTGTGTGTCTCTCCCAGTAATATAGGTAGGATGTGAGCTCTGTGTGTATCTCCCAGTAATATAGGCTGGATGTGAGGTCTGTGTGTCTCTCCCAGTAATATAGGCTGGATGTGAGGTCTGTGTGTCTCTCCCAGTAATATAGGCTGAGTGTGAGGTCTGTGTGTCTCTCCCAGTAATAGAGGCTGGATGTGAGTTCTGTGTGTCTCTCCCAGTAATATAGGTAGGATGTGAGCTCTATGTGTATCTCCCAGTAATATAGGCTGGATGTGAGGTCTCTGTGTGTTTCTCCCAGTAATATAGGCTGGATGTGATTACTGTGTGTCTCTATCAGTAATATAGGCTGGATGTGTGCTCTGAGTGTCTCTACCAGTAATATAGGCTGGATGTGAGGTCTGTGTGTTTCTCCCAGTAATATAGGCTGGATGTGAGCTCTGTGTGTCTCTCGCAGTAATATAGGTAGGATGTGAGGTCTGTGTGTCTCTCCCAGTAATATAAGCTGGATGTGAGCTCTGTGTGTCTCTCCCAGTAATATAGGCTGTATGTGAGGTCTGTGTGTCTCTCCCAGTAATATAGGTAGGATGTGAGCTCTGTGTGTCTCTCCCAGTAATATAGGTAGGATGTGAGCTCTGTGTGTATCTCCTAGTAATATAGGCTGAGTGTGAAGTCTGTGTGTCTCTCCCAGTAATATCGGCTGGATATGAGGTCTGTGTGTCTCTCCCAGTAATATAGGCTGGATATGAGGTATGTGTGTTTCTCCCAGTAATAGAGGCTGGATATGAGGTATGTGTGTCTCTCTCAGTAATGTAGGCTAGATGTGATATGTGTGTGTTTCTCCTAGTAATATAGGCTGGATGTGAGGTCTGTGTGTCTCTCCTAGTAATATAGGTTGGATGTGAGGTCTCTGTGTCTCCTCTGGTAATATAGGCTGGATATGAGGTCTGTGTGTATCCCCTAGTAATATAGTCTGGATATGATGTCTGTGTGTCTCTCCCAGTAATATAGGCTAGATGTGAGCTGTGTCTCTCCCAGTAATATAGGTTGAATGTGAGGTCTGTGTTTTTCTCCCAGTAATATAGGCTGGATGTGATGTCTGTGTTTCTCTCTCAGTAATATAGGCTGGATGTGAGTTCTGTGTGTCTTTCCCAGTAATATAGGCTGGATGGGAGGTCTGTGTTTTTCTCCCAGTAATATAGGTTGGATGTGAGGTCTGTGTGTCTCTCCCAATAATATAGGCTGGATGTGAGCTCTGTGTGTCTCTCCCAGTAATATAGGCTGGATGTGAGCTCCGTGTGTCTCTCCCAGTAATATAGGCTGGATGTGAGTTCTGCGTGTCTCTCCCAGTAATATAGACTGGATGTGAGGTCTTTGTGTCTCTCAGTAATATAGGCTGGGTGTGAGCTCTGTGTGTCTCTCCCAGGAATATAGGCTGGATGCGAGTTCTGCGTTTCTCTCCCAGTAATATAGGCTGGATGTGAGGTCTGTGTGTCTCCCAGTAATATAGGCTGGATGTGTGGTCTGTGTGTCTCTCCCAGTAATATAGGCTGGATGTGAGGTCTGTGTTTTTCTCCTAGTAATATAGGCCGGATGTGAGGTCTGTGTGTCTCCCCCAGTAATATAGGCTGGATGTGAGCTCTGTGTGTCTCTCCCAGTGATATAGGCTGGATGTGAGGTCAGTGTGTCTCTCCCAGCATTTTAGGCTGGATATGAGGTATGTGTGTCTATACTAGTAATATAGGCTGGATGTGAGCTCTGTACACCTCTCGCAGTAATAAAGGCTGGATGTGAGGTATGTGTGTTTCTCCCAGTAATATAGGCTGGCTGTGAGGTCTGTGTGTCTCTCCTAGTAATATAGGCTAGATGTGAGCTGTGTCTCTCCCAGTAATATAGGCTGGATGTGAGGTCTGTGTGTATCCCCTAGTAATATAGGCTGGATATGAGGTCTGTATGTCTCTCCCAGTAATGTAGGCTAGATGTGAGCTGTGTCTCTCCCATTAATATAGGCTGGATGTGAGGTCTGTGTCTCTCCCAGTAATATAGCCTGGATGTGAGGTCTCTGTGTCTCTCCCAGTAATATAGGCTGGATGTGGGGTCTGTGTTTCTCTCCCAGTAATATAGGCTGGATGTGAGCTCTGTGTGTCTCTCCCAGTAATATAGGCTGGATGTGAGGTCTGTGTGTTTTCTCCACTAATATAGGCTAGATGTGAGGTCTGTGTGTCTCTCCCAGTAATATAGGCTGGATGTGAGCTCTCTGTGTCTCTCTCAGTAATATAGGCTGGATGTGAGCTCTGTGTGTCTCTCCCAGTAATATAGGCTGGATGTGAGCTCTCTGTGTCTCTCTCAGTAATATAGGCTGGATGTGAGCTCTGTGTGTCTCTCCCAGTAATATAGGCTGGATGGGAGCTCTGTGTGTCTCTCCCAGTAATATAGGCTGGATGTGAGGTCTGTGTGTCTCTCCCAGTAATATAGGCTAGATGTGAGCTCTGTGTGTCTCTCCCAGTAATATAGGCTGGATGGGAGCTCTGTGTGTCTCTCCCAGTAATATAGGCTGGATGTGAGGTCTGTGTGTCTCTCCCAGTAATATAGGCTGGATGTGAGCTCTGTGTGTCTCTCCCAGTAATATAGGCTGGATGTGAGCTCTGTGTGCATCTCCCAGTAATATAGGTAGGATGTGAGCTCTGTGTGTCTCTCCCAGTAATATAGGCTGGATGTGAGGTCTGTGTGTCTCTCCCAGTAATATAAGCTGGATGTGAGCTATGTGTGTCTCTCCCAGTAATATAGGCTGTATGTGAGCTTTGTGTGTCTCCCCCAGTAATATAGGTAGGATATGAGCTCTGTGTGTATCTCCCAGTAATATAGGCTGGATGTGAGGTCTGTGTGTCTCTCCCAGTAATATAGGCTGGATGTGAGGTCTGTGTGTCTCTCCCAGTAATATAGGCTGAGTGTGAGGTCTGTGTGTCTCTCCCAGTAATAGAGGCTGGATGTGAGTTCTGTGTGTCTCTCCCAGTAATATAGGTAGGATGTGAGCTCTATGTGTATCTCCCAGTAATATAGGCTGGATGTGAGGTCTCTGTGTGTTTCTCCCAGTAATATAGGCTGGATGTGATTACTGTGTGTCTCTATCAGTAATATAGGCTGGATGTGAGCTCTGAGTGTCTCTACCAGTAATATAGGCTGGATGTGAGCTCTGAGTGTCTCTACCAGTAATATAGGCTGGATGTGAGGTCTGTGTGTTTCTCCCAGTAATATAGGCTGGATGTGAGCTCTGTGTGTCTCTCCCAGAAATATAGGGAGGATGTGAGGTCTGTGTGTCTCTCCCAGTAATATAAGCTAGATGTGAGCTCTGTGTGTCTCTCCCAGTAATATAGGTAGGATGTGAGCTCTATGTGTATCTCCCAGTAATATAGGCTGGATGTGAGGTCTCTGTGTGTTTCTCCCAATAATATAGGCTGGATATGATTACTGTGTGTCTCTATCAGTAATATAGGCTGGATGTGAGCTCTGAGTGTCTCTACCAGTAATATAGGCCGGATGTGAGCTCTGAGTGTCTCTACCAGTAATATAGGCTGGATGTGAGGTTTGTGTGTTTCTCCCAGTAATATAGGCTGGATGTGAGCTCTGTGTGTCTCTCCCAATAATATAGGGAGGATGTGAGGTCTGTGTGTCTCTCCCAGTAATATAAGCTGGATGTGAGGTCTGTGTGTCTCTCCCAGTAATATAGGCTGTATGTGAGGTCTGTGTGTCTCTCCCAGTAATATAGGTAGGATGTGAGCTCTGTGTGTCTCTCCCAGTAATATAGGTAGGATGTGAGCTCTGTGTGTATCTCCCAGTAATATAGGCTGAGTGTGAGGTCTGTGTGTCTCTCCCAGTAATATAGGCTGGATATGAAGTCTGTGTGTCTCTCCCAGTAATATAATAGGCTGGATATGAGGTATGTGTGTTTCTCCCAGTAATAGAGGCTGGATATGAGGTATGTGTGTCTCTCTCAGTAATGTAGGCTAGATGTGATATGTGTGTGTCTCTCCTAGTAATATAAGCTGGATGTGCGGTCTGTGTGTCTCTCCTAGTAATATAGGTTGGATGTGAGGTCTCTGTGTCTCCTCTGGTAATATAGGCTGGATATGAGGTCTGTGTGTATCCCCTAGTAATATAGGCTGGATATGATGTCTGTGTGTCTCTCCCAGTAATATAGGCTAGATGTGAGCTGTGTCTCTCCCAGTAATATAGGTTGAATGTGAGGTCTGTGTTTTTCTCCCAGTAATATAGGCTGGATGTGAGTTCTGTGTGTCTTTCCCAGTAATATAGGCTGGATGTGAGGTCTGTGTTTTTCTCCCAGTAATATAGGTTGGATGTGAGGTCTGTGTGTCTCTCCCAGTAATATAGGCAGGATGTGAGCTCTGTGTGTCTCTCCCAGTAATATAGGCTGGATGTGAGCTCTGTGTGTCTCTCCCAGTAATATAGGCTGGATGTGAGGTCTGTGTGTCTCTCCCAGTAATATAGGCTGGATGTGAGTTCTGTGTGTCTCTCCCAGTAATATAGACTGGATGTGAGGTCTCTGTGTCTCTCAGTAATATAGGCTGGGTGTGAGCTCTGTGTGTCTCTCACAGTAATATAGGCTGGATGCGAGTTCTGTGTTTCTCTCCCAGTAATATAGGCTGGATGTGAGGTCTGTGTGTCTCCCAGTAATATAGGCTGGATGTGTGGTCTGTGTGTCTCTCCCAGTAATATAGGCTGGATGTGAGGTCTGTGTTTTTCTCCTAGTAATATAGGCCAGATGTGAGGTCTGTGTGTCTCCCCCAGTAATATAGGCTGGATGTGAGCTCTGTGTGTCTCTCCCAGTGATATAGGCTGGATGTGAGGTCAGTGAGTCTCTCCCAGCATTTTAGGCTGGATATGAGGTATGTGTGTCTATACTAGTAATATAAGCTGGATGTGAGCTCTGTGCACCTCTCGCAGTAATAAAGGCTGGATGTGAGGTATGTGTGTTTCTCCCAGTAATATAGGCTGGCTGTGAGGTCTGTGTGTCTCTCCTAGTAATATAGGCTGAATGTGAGGTCTGTGTCTCTCCTAATAATATAGGCTGGATGTGAGGTCTCTGTGTCTCTCCCAGTAATATAGGCTGGATGTGGGGTCTGTGTTTCTCTCCCAGTAATATAGGCTGGATGTGAGCTCTGTGTGTCTCTCCCAGTAATATAGGCTGGATGTGAGGTCTGTGTGTTTTCTCCACTAATACAGGCTAGATGTGAGGTCTGTGTGTCTCAGTAATATAGGCTGGATGTGAGCTCTGTGTGTCTCTCCCAGTAATATAGGCTGGATGTGAAGTCTGTGTGTCTCTCCCAGTAATATAGGCTGGATGTGAGCTCTCTGTGTCTCTCTCAGTAATATAGGCTGGATGTGAGGTCTCTGTGTCTCTCTCAGTAATATAGGCTGGATGTGAGGTGTGTGTCTCTCCCAGTAATATAGGCTGGATGTGAGCTCTGTGTGTCTCTCCCAGTAATATAGCCTGGATGTGAGCTCTCTGTGTCTCTCTCAGTAATATAGGCTGGATGTGAGGTCTCTGTGTGTCTCTCAGTAATATAGGCTGGATGTGAGGTGTGTGTCTCTCCCAGTAATATAGGCTGGATGTGAGCTCTCTGTGTCTCTCCCAGTAATATAGGCTGGATGTGAGGTCTGTGTGTCTCTCCCAGTAATATAGGCTGGATGTGAGCTCTCTGTGTCTCTCTCAGTAATATAGGCTGGATGTGAGGTCTGTGTGTCTCTCCCAGTAATATAGGCTGGATGTGAGGTGTGTTTCTCTCCCAGTAATATAGGCTGGATGTGAGGTCTGTGTGTCTCTCCCAGTAATATAGGCTGGATGTGAGGTCTCAGTGTCTCTCCCAGTAATATAGTCTGGATGAGAGGTCTGTGTGTCTCTCCCAGTAATATAGGCTGGATGTGAGGTCTCTGTGTCTCTCCCAGTAATATAGGCTGGATGTGGGGTCTGTGTTTCTCTCCCAGTAATATAGGCTGGATGTGAGCTCTGTGTGTCTCTCCCAGTAATATAGGCTGGATGTGAGGTCTGTGTGTTTTCTCCACTAATATAGGCTAGATGTGAGGTCTGTGTGTCTCTCCCAGTAATATAGGCTGGATGTGAGCTCTCTGTGTCTCTCTCAGTAATATAGGCTGGATGTGAGCTCTGTGTGTCTCTCCCAGTAATATAGGCTGGATGTGAGGTCTGTGTGTCTCTCCCAGTAATATAGGCTGGATGTGAGCGCTCAGTGTCTCTCCCAGTAATATAGGCTGGATATGAGGTCTGTGTGTCTCTCCCAGTAATATAGGCTGGATGTGAGCTCTCTGTGTCTCTCTCAGTAATATAGGCTGGATGTGAGGTCTATGTGTCTCTCCCAGTAATATAGGCTGGATGTGAGGTGTGTGTCTCTCCCAGTAATATAGGCTGGATGTGAGGTCTATGTGTCTCTCCCAGTAATATAGGCTGGATGTGAGGTCTGTGTGTCTCTCCCAGTAATATAGGCTGGCTGTGAGCTCTCTGTATCTCTCCCAGTAATATAGTCTGGATGAGAGGTCTGTGTGTCTCTCCCAGTAATATAGGCTGGATGTGAGGTCTGTGTGTCTCTCCCAGTAATATAGGCTGGATGAGAGGTCTGTGCGTCTCTCCCAGTAATATAGGCTGGATGTGAGGTCCGTGTGTCTCTCGCAGTAATATAGGCTGGATGTGAGATCTTTGTGTCTGTAGGGTGCTCCAATCTTACTTTTTTTCATATATCAGTGCACCTTATATCCTACACTTAGCTGAACTTCATTTGCATTCCTCCTTATCTAGATCCTCACTTTCCTCTTTGAGACTACAGACACTTTCCCCCCTTTCCACTTACGCGATCTGTGTGCATACCACACCCCAGCCCTGCTGCTACATCTATCACTGAAAGAAGGGAGAGGGAAAGCAGCGAGCTTACAGAACCAGGAACCCGAAAAATGACTTACGGAAATTCTTCAGCAGAAAAATGGTAGAATCTTTTTTTAATGAAGACAGTTTAGAAAGTTGCTTAACTTCGCATTCAGGACGCAAAAGAACAATGAAAAGTCTGTGTGGAGGCGTGCATGGCCTGACTGTTATTTAGTAGTCATCATCACCACTGGACCAGGTCCAATCATGATTGTGACCATTTAATTAAAAAATTTATGTCCTAAAACAAGGTACGATATTGATGCACTTTGTACGTTCCAATGTCTCACTGGGATGAAATTCGCTTTCTTTCTTAGAGACGCGATTTCATGGTGTTGGGAAATTAGATTGTCAGCTTCACTGGAGCAGGTAATCATGTGAATAAATATGTTTCCTGTAAACCATTCCGCTGACATTACACATAACGTAATTATATGACCCAAGTTACCATCACATGGTACCACAGCCTTGTATATACTGTAGGGAGAGGAAATACAGTTATCCACTGGGGGCAGTATAGCAGAAGTTAATATTCATGTCCATAGTGCACAATGCTATATTATAAATAATATATTATACTTGTTACAATTTTTATGACCCTGTGATATTTTATAATCTGATTATCTGTCACCCATCAGGCTCTGATACTGCACTTAAAGGAATTTTCTGTCTTTGTACAAAGGGATAGTCCTCTTGGACTAACCGGCTTATCTTCAGCAGCTCCCCCACTGGTGAGGTGGAGGTATTACATGGTACTCCTTTTTTCCTTGAACTCTAAGCAGTAGCTAATAAAAATGGGACACAACAGCTCCGTCTGTGAGGTCTGTATGCAGTTACGTGGCATATTCATTGGGATTTGGGATTGGTCGGACAACCCCTTTAATTTCCAAGCGGTGCCAGCAATAACTGGTTTATATGTATTTGCTTCATGAAAATGTCTATTATCAGCAGAAGAAAACTAATGAAAAGTGCTCATCCAGCAGAATATGAAGATTAGTCTGCAATGTCCTTAATGCTCAGATGATATCGAATTAAATTAAAGAACATTTCCTATAAGACGGGATGAAATCTAATGATGTCCTAAAAAGAAATGTTCAGAAAGCCGCCGCCGCCGCCGGGGCTCACGGCAGAAAGTTCTATGTGAAGACGTCTTTTGACTTGAAGGTAATATGGCCGCAGGATGTGACACACGGACCGTAATGAGCACGGATAATATGGCGCCGTCTCCGCAGAAATGAAGCCTTGAACATCTCTACTCTCGTCCTGTAACACGGGAGGGATAAAGCTCCGGGACAGGAAATTACACGGTTATTATCACATCCACATAGACATTTAAAGAGTTTGCAAAGTGTGAAATTATGTAATTTAACATGCAACTTGAAGCGATGCCCCTTTATTCTTTGCATAAAGGTATAATATCCCCTTGTGGGTTATTCTCTCCTCTTATCCCTATTTTTAGTCTCCTATAGCTAAAAGTGTCCTAACATGGAAATTTTTGCCCCCAAAAAACATCTATTGTGTTCACCGTCATTGGATTCCTGATTCCAGCGATGTGTCACTTACTGGGCTGCTTGCTGTAGTTTTGATAGAATCCCTGTTTTCTCTGCTATAGATGTAGCAGTGCTTAGAATGTTGAGTTGCGTATAACCCCGCCCACACCACTGATTGGTAGCTTCCTGTGCACATTGTGCCAATCAGTGGCGGGGGTGGGGTTACACAGATTAGCTGGACTAACTGGCACATGACACCTAGTCCTGTAGTGACAATCCCCTGCTGATAAAACACTGATTGTATTGAAACTACAACACCCCAAGAGGAGGATAACACCTGCAGGCTGGTCACCACTTTTTCTAATGGCTCGGATAGGGTCCGCAAAACATTGCTGAGGCACTGGCACATTCTCCAAATGGACGCTGACATAGGGACCTTAGTGGGCAGCACACCCCAAATCACCTACAAAAGAGGTAGATCCCTGAGAGATAGACTGGTTCACAGCCATTACACTAGCCATCAAGCCGAGAATTGGCTATTAGGGTCCACAAAGGGGTGTTTCAAATGTAGTGGATGTGTAGCTTGTAAATCTATCATGCAAGGTAGAAATTTTATGAGTAGCAATACAGGGGAGTCGTTCACAATTAAGCAATTCATCAACTGCAGGTCAAAGGGCATCATTTACAAAGCCACATGTGACTGCGGACTTGAATATGTTGGGAAAACAAAAAGAGAATTCAGGAGGAGGGTGGGCGAGCATCAACGGGATATTGCCCTGAAAAGGGATACGCCCATAGCGAGACACGTTAATTCTATACATCCCAACCAGCCCGAAGTCATGACATTCATGGGTATTGATAAAATCTCACCTTTACCCAGAGGAGGCGATTGGGATAAATTAATTTTACAAAGAGAAACTAAGTCGATCTTTAGACTCAATACCGTCACCCCTCTGGGACTCAATGAACAGTTGTCATTCAGGTGCTTCCATTGATACAGGGAATGCATAGGGACAGAAGTGTAGGGACAGCCGCCGCGGAGTGGGGGCGCCACTTGCGCAGGGTTCTAGGGTGCCAACCTCCACTGCCAGGTAGGGTTATGTCCTCCTTAGGGTGAAACTAGGGACAGTTTCACCTGTATCTCCTCCTTTGGTCCCTGCTTGTGACTCCCCAAACTTGTCGCCCTTTATTCCACAGAATGATAAATAATAAACACTAAATCTGTTACAACTCTCCTGTTAGGTTTTTTTTAGTTTGCTGGTCACATGACCATTTTTGCCTATTTAATCCGGCTCCGCCCTCCTGGCCTTGCTGGACTTCATTGTATTTACTACTCTTGAGCTAGCTTGGTGCTCTATTGCCGTTCTCTGTTAGTTTTGCTAGGTCTTCTGACCTCTATGCTTTTTGTTGTGTGTTTGTCTTTGACTGCTACTATTTCTGCTAGGAGGTGTCCTACGTATCCCAGTCCCTAGTTCTTGTAGGGATCCCTCCCTCACATCTATAGGTCTTCGTACAGACTAGCCGAGGACTTTAGCAGGTCTGATCGCAGGATCAGGTTCCCCGTTACATCGTAGGGATCTAGTTTAGTTCTATTGTAGGGACAGATCTCCTTCCTTTCCTTAGTTTCTGTAGCAGATCATAACAAAATCTACTCCTCCAATTTTCTTTTGGGTTCACCTCTCTCCCGTTAGCTAGCATTGGTGCTCCCTACCACTACTCCCCCAAAAAAACAACCCCCCCCCCCCCAAGAACAATCTCACTCATTACTTGAGTGGGTACTGTCCAGTGGGGTCTGCTGCTTTAAGGATTATACAGGGGCCCATACACATATACATTGTGTACTCCATTCGAACTCCCCTATATATCTTTAGGCTTCTCTCCACATGAGCCAATAAATTTACATATGAGAGAATTGTGCCTCTGGAACGGATCAATTATTTTCTCCTCCCCACTGCCCTCCTCCCCTTCCTTCGAACCCCGTGACAAACCGTTCTCTTTCCCATGCGTGATGTTTCTATTTAATCATCACACAAGCTGAATTATACTAATGGTGACGCGATGGACTGGGGGAGTAGTATGTTTACCTGTGGTTCCACAGCTGTGTCCGGATGGTTTACAGCGGGCTGCCATCACGACACAGCAAGCATCTGACCAGTTGGAGGCTTACGTCATCGGAAATGATGCTTGCGTGTCATCCGCCGGCTTATGCGCTCCAAACACCGGAAGTTGAGGGGGCCGTAAACCAGAAGTGACGCCACCGCTGTAGCGCGGTATCACCGGTACATTTAAAAGAAGCACGGGTGCCACTTAGCAGCTGTGCCATTTCTACTGCTGGCCGATAGACCCATCTGCATTATCGCTCTCTGCCCTGATGAATCATTAGCATGAGGAAACGCGTCGGGAGGGCACCCCTCACTCTGTTGGTTTAAGTCCTTCCAGAAGAAACGAGTCCTGCACTCTACTAGATAATGCCACTTCCAAAGGGTCCTCTTTAGAACTGCATAGATACGAGTCAACAGCGATGACATTGACATTCTAACGGTGAGATTGTTCCATATCTAAATTATCTTTCACCAGGTATTTTATGTCACATCTAGACTCTACATTGCAGTTTGTCTATCTTTTTCTTCTCCCTACCCATCTTTGAGTTGCAGTTATCGGTTCTGGGGATTTTTGACTCATGCCTGCATGTCCAAAATGTTCTAAAGCATATATAGAGAAATACTTATTGCATGACAGGATTTTCTTTGGTATAGATCAAGACCACCTGGCTGGAATTGAGGTGGTGGTCTATAGTGTTATACACCTGTGGTCCATTAAGTTCCCTAGTTTGAGGGAACTATATTAGGCGTGTTACTAGTTCCACAGATACACCCACTTCTTGGGCTGCTAAGTACAGTTTGAAATATTTGCTATGGTTCGTTTTTATATTCTATATATTTATTGAGTCTTTTTAAAATAGATTAATAAAAGTTACTTTTTATTACACTTCGCCACTTTTTGCTCGTCGTTCTACAACACACAGCCCAATAAGTGAGACATCCCTGGAATCAGGGTCTCTGCCCGTGCATTATTCTGCTCTGAGATTACATAGCAAACACCTTCTGATAGATTCCATTTAAAGAGTATTTAAAAAGCAGTTTCACGTTAATATCTTGATTGTGAAGTGTTGATGTTACCCATAGTTAGGTTTCTAAAGCCCCTATCCCTTTTGTGGATAAAAAGTGACAAAGACCCAAACCATGTGCACCTAGCAGTAACTGAAAGGAAGGAAATGCTACCGACTTCCTTTAGCTTTCTGTACTTTATTTTCCAGGTGGACATACATGGTCCAAGTTTTTCTTCTCAAAAAAGTAAAAATTCTGCATTGAGCGACAATCAGAAAGTATTATTATTTCACCTTTACTGAGATAATCGGGCAATGAGCCGACTGAGGAACAGGAGAAAGGCAAGATTAGGCATTGGGAAGGAGATCGGTGAGCCGGGATGAAGCTGGGGAGAAGAGAAGCAAAAAGCCATGCCAGCGACATACGACTGGCCTCAGATGACTGACGGCTGGCTAAACTTCCAAAATAAAGTTCAAAAAAAGTTTTTTATGAAAAACCTCCATTGAAAAATTACTGCACAGGATTAACCCAAATGATAGGATCACTTAATGCCTGTAGGGTCTAGATGTCTGCTGGTGGAAAGATGTCTTCAGACCATCGATGGCAGAACATCTTTTGGCTTTTCAAACACCATGACTGGTGCCAACAATAAAGAAAGTTTTTGCATTTTTCAAACCATGCGTCTTCCATTACGTCTTTGGATGTGAAGATCTAGTAACATAGTTTTTTTAAGGTTGAAGGAAGACTAAGTCCATCTAGTTCAACCGAAGGAAGACTAAGTCCATCTAGTTCAACCCATAGCCTAACATGTTGATCCAGAGGAAGCCAAAAAAAAAACATGTGGCAAACACTAAGCTCCACATTGGGGAAAAAAAATTTCTTCCCGACTCCATACGACAGATTCCTTTGACATATCAGCATAAAGCAAATCAGTATTTCTGTCCGGTGGTCCCTGACGCTGCGTTACATTCAGATGGAGATGATTTTTTTTTTTTAGATGAACCAGAGACAGAAGAAACGACGTATTGCAAGGTAGCTGAAATGATGAAAGAGAGGAAAGGCTGCAACAGACATGGAAATGCCTGGGGCATTTATCTTAGAAACAAGTTATCACATTCAAGATGTCAAAATTGACTAAATCTACAAGAGCCGAGCGGTGTATTATTTATAAGATGAAAAGCAGAACTAGGGCTGTTGACATTATTTCAAGATCAGTCCTATCTATATCAGAAAATAACACGTCCATGGAGAAAAGGTAATGAGATGAAAGAGACATAATTGCATGTGAAAAATTAGCAGGAAAATCTGAAATTACAGTATGTCTTTTATGAAATGGCTCGGAGCGATATGCTAGTTTTAGTTAAATTTAGATGTAATTTCCAGGACGGTCTGTGCTGTACAGACACATCAAAACACATTACTGCTCATGAGGGCATGCCCCGGAGCGGTCTCGGCTGTCTAGTATCTGGACCCTATAAAGCCTGTGCCTTATTTGGTTTATAAGAATATCGGTGCGGGAAGGAAGACCTGGATAATTTTGGATTGGGTCTTTGGGTGGGCATCATGTGGACAATAGTGGATGATAATTGGAGTTGACTGAACACAACTTGACTTGTGAATCTTTCTTTTTCTTGACCGCCACCTTATTCAGCATGGCAGCTGTAAAAAAGTTACATAAATTGAGACACTACAAGAGAGATCCAACCAACCCTGTTGGCATATTGTAAGGTGACCAACCAGTTTCTAGACTCCTTGAGGTGCACATTGTACGGTCTTGCACACCACTGGAAGAAGTCACTTGCGAAACGCGCGTCAGGTTGTTACTCTTTACTATTCTCCACACAGGTGTTGCCCTTTCTGTCACTTTTTGCATTATTGCGTCTATTGTTGCATTCAGTATGAATCTTTTCACTTATTTGCTCATAGGAGACCTTTGTATACAATATATCAGTTCCACTTGGTATTTTCCCTGATACTGTTACGGGTCCGGATGGTAGAACCATTGTGCCGTGGAACAAGGAGGGACGAGAGGGGCATAACTATGGGACTCACCGAGACCGACCGTGGCAACACAGCGGCTTAGTCGACTCCATGAGCCAGGGAGGGACCGGGAAGGTGGACCAAGTGCTACTCCGGGACTGACCTCGTGTGAGAGCAGGCGACTCCAACGGGACTGAAGACAGACACCGACTGATACGGCAGGTAGGCTGGCAGGTGAGCATGGCTGGTAAGCAGGCAGGCACTGCTGGTAGACGGACAGGCATGGCCAGCAGGCAGACAGGTGGGCACGGCTGATATGTTGGCGGGCACGGCTGAGAGACAGGCTGGTGGGCACAGCAGATAGACAGGCTGGCGGGCACAGCTGATAGACAGACTGGCGGGCATGGCAGATAGACAGGCTGGCGGGCACAGCTGACAGACAGGCTGGCGGGCACGGCTGATAGACAGGCTGGCGGTCACGGTTGAGAGACAGGCTGGCGGGCACGGGTGAGAGACAGCCTGGCAGGCAGAGCAGATAGACAGGCTGGCGAGCACGGCAGATAGACAGGCTGGCAGGCACGGCTGATAGACAGGCTGGTGGGCACGACTGACAGGCTAGGGGACACGGCTGACAGACAAGCTGGGGGACACGGCTGAAAGACAGGCTGGGGGACACGGCTGATAGACAGGTTGGCGGGCACGGCTGACAAGACAGGCTGGCGGGCACGGCTGAGAGACAGGCTGGCGGGCAGCGCCGACAGACAGGCTGGCGAGCACGGCAGATAGACAGGCTGGCGGGCACGGCTGATAGACAGGCTGGCAGGCATGGCAGATAGACGGGCTGGCGGGCACGGCTGATAGACAGGCTGTCAAGCACGGCTGACAGACAGGCTGGGGGACACGGCTGATAGACAGGCTGGCGGGCACGGCAGATAGACAGGCTGGGGGACACGGCTGATAGGCTGGCGGGCATGGCTGACAGACAGGCTGGCGGGCACGGCTGATAGACAGGCTGGGGGACACGGCTGATAGACAGGCTGGCGGGCACGGCTGATAGACAGGCTGGCGGGCAGCACTGGAACCCGAGGGCTGAAGAGAGTGTTAGCACACAAACTACAACATTACACAGGTAACTCCATCTTGGGGGAGGTGCCTTAAGTAGGGGATGTCCTCCGGCCATTGACTGTGGACATTTTAGGATGGCGCGCGGCCCCTTTAAGAAACAGGGAGCTCTCGTGCGTCCTAAGCACAGAGTTCCTGGGTATCTGCGTGCAGTGCGCTCAACCAGGGCACGCCTGGCGTAGAGCGAGACAGAGGGAGCGGCGCTCCCAGTACCGGGGCCGCGGCAGTAAGGGGATCGGCATCTCTGCCGAGCAGGAGGCTGAGACGCTGGCGCTACAGATACACTGTCTCCTTTTATTTATGTGTAATTTAAGCTGCATTTATTTTTTTATGGCAGCAGCCACTTGGCGTTTCTTTGCTACAATATTTACTATAATATAATTTCCTAATATTTTTTTCAGTATTTTATTTGGGGACGTATACTATCTACATTTGCTATTCATTTGCCTAATGACTAATTGACAGGTTGATATTTGGGCTTACCTTGTGGACTAACCTGCTGCTTGACAACTTCATTATATCTGTATTTATTATGTATGTTTTTCTACAAATAAAGATTTATTAATTTTATTCTGGCCGCCATACTCCTATTGTCCTGTAGCTTTTGTTGATATTTCAGGAGGGCCCTTTATCACTTTGGTCAACTATAGGTAGCTTCTTATAAGTTTTAAAATACTTATTTTATGGTAAATAGATAAAAGATGAAAGATATATGCCAGACACAAATATAAAGATATATCTTTATTAATAAAATGAATAAAAAGAAAAATAATGAATTAAAAATTATGAAAAAGGGGTCACAGACATGACTGACATGGAACAAAAAATATATATATGAAGTGCAAACATATGAAGAATGGCTATAACAATACCTGGACTGTAAAGTCAGGAAAAGGTCACAAATAGAATGGAGCATAAATAGTTCAAAGTTAACAATATGCAGCCAGGAAAAACAAATGTAAAAGTTAAGCCATTCAACATGAAATATATATACCCATCATGCCTCAGACGAAGTCTTTGTGAAACGTGCGTCGGGTGTGTTTCCATACAGATGGGTATATGTATTTCATTTTGAATGATTTAACTTTTGACATTTGTTTTTCCTGGCTGGATATTGTTCCCTTTGAACTATTTACGCTCCATTCTATTTACGACCTGTTCCTGACTTTACAGTCCAGGTATTATCTCCGTATTGTCATCACCAATCTTCATATGTTTGCAGTTTATTTACTGTGACTCCTTTTCCCCCATTTTTAATTAATTATTTTGCTTTTTATTAATTTCATTAATAAAGATACATATTTATATTTGCTTCTGGCATGTATCTTTCCTCCTTTGTCTACCTATCTTAATGATGCCTAGAGACACAATACCTGGCTGTTAACCGTCCTGTAGGTTTATTCTTTTATGGTAAGAGATAGAGATGACCAATTAGTTTTTCACTGCCCTTGTCTGGTAAAAGAAAAGACCGGCTGAGACCAGGGAAAAATTGCTCATCTCTACTAAGAGATGATGCCACCTCAGATAGACGTCTTACAGTAATGGATGCTAAATGTCAGAATATAGGGGTGTTCCAACAGTAAAAAAAAAAGGTAACCTACAAACTGTGTCTTTTATATATAAAAATATGAAGGACTTTCAGATTCCTAAATCCACAGTATAACTTAAACATTGATGGGAGTCCGATCAGTGAGGTCCAATGTGGTCGGAGCTCCACCAATTATAAGTTTGACATATACAGTGGGTATGGAAAGTATTCAGACCCCTTTAAACTTTTCACTCTTTGTTTCATTGCAGCCATTTGGTAAATTCTAAAAAGTTCATTTTTTTCTCATTAAAGTACACTCTGCACCCCATCTTGACTGAAAAAAAAACAGAAATGTAGAAATTTTTTGCAAATTTATTAAAAAAGTAAAACTGAAATATCACATGGTCATAAGTATTCAGCCCCTTTGCTCAGACACTCATATTTAAGTCACATGCTGTCCATTTCCTTGTGATCCTCCTTGAGATGGTTCTACGCCTTCATTGGAGTCCAGCTGTGTTTAATGAAACTGATAGGACTTGATTTGGAAAGGCACACACCTGTCTATATAAGACCTCACAGCTCACAGTGCATGTCAGACCAAATGAGAATCATGAGCTCAAAGGAACCGCCCAAGGAGCTCAGAGACAGAATTGTGGCAATGCACAGATCTGGCCAAGGTTATAAAAGAATTTCTGCATTACTCAAGGTTCCTAAGAGCACAGTGGCCTCCATAATCCTTAAATGGAAGAAGTTTGGAACCACCAGAACTCTTCCTAGACCTGGCCGTCCAGCCAAACTGAGCAATCGTGGGAGAACAGCCTTGGTGAGAGAGGTAAAGAAGAACCCCAAGATCACTGTGGCTGAGCTCCAGAGATGCAGTAGGGAGATGGGAGAAAGTTCCACAAAGTCAACTATCACTGCAGCCCTCCACCAGTCGGAACTTTATGGCAGAGTGGTCCGACGGAAGCTTCTCCTCAGTGCAAGACATATGAAAGCCCACATAGAGTTTGCTCAAAAACACATGAAGGACTCCCAGACTATGAGAAATAAGATTCTCTGGTCTGATGAGACGAAGATAGAACTTTTTGGTGATAATTCTAAGCGGTATGTGTGGAGAAAACCAGGCACTGCTCATCACTTGCCCAATACAATCCCAACAGTGAAACATGGTGGTGGCAGCATCATGCTATGGGGGGTGTTTTTCAGCTGCAGGGACAGGACGACTGGTTGCAATTGAAGGAAACATGAATGTGGCCAAGTACAGAGAGATCCTGGATGAAAACCTCTTCCAGAGTGCTCTGGACCTCAGACTTGGCTGAAGGTTCACCTTCCAACAAGACAATGGCCCTAAGCACACAGCTAAAATAACAAAGGAGTGGCTTCAGAACAACTCTGTGACCATTCTTGACTGGCCCAGCCAGAGCCCTGACCTAAACCCAATTGAGCATATCTGGAGAGACCTGAAAATGGCTGTCCACCAACGTTCACCATCCAACCTGACGGAACTGGAGAGGATCTGCAAGGAAGAATGGCCGGGGATCCCCAAATCCAGGGGTGAAAAACGTGTTGCATCATTCCCAAGAAGACTCATGGCTGTACTAGCTCAAAAGGGGGCTTCTACTCAATACTGAGCAAATGGGCTGACTACTTAATACTTAAAATACTTTTAATACTAAACATTTAATACTTAAATATACTAATTAAATCAAGTAAACTAACTAATTAAATACATTTAAAAACTAATTAAAATACTTTTAATACTAAATACTTAAAACTGAAATGTAATATTTCAGTTTTTCTTTTTTAATGAATTTGCAAAAATTTCTACATTTCTGTTTTTTTTCAGTCAAGATGGGGTGCAGAGTGTACTGTAATGAGAAAAAATGAACTTTTTAGAATTTACCAAATGGCTGCAATGAAACAAAGAGTGAAACATTTAAAGGGGTCTGAATACTTTTTGTACCCAATGTATTGTGGATTGGTGAAAACTTCTTTTCACCAGACCACTCCTTTAACTCCAACTAATAATTAATAGAAATAACTAAATCAAACATAAAATATAATTGGTTCTTAAAGGGGTTTTGAGGTTTCATAAAAATCTGGGCGGCTCCTGTCCACTGATGCCTTACTCCTGGTAGTGACTACATTCACTCGCCCAGGTCTTTCTACTTACCATTACACATCCCTCCTCTTGCAGCCCTGTACTTCTTAGTTTATTCCATGGGAGTAAACCAACGACCTGACTTTCTGTCTGAGTGGCCACCGTACAGGACGTCTTATCTGCTATAGGAGTGACTACCCCTTAAATTAGCAAAGACTTTTTTCAGATGCAGCTCCCACGCATATTAAGATGCATGAGAAAATGTCTCAAAAAATAAAAAAGACACAAAAATAAAAAGTAAAATGAGTGTAAGCAAAATAGATTGTGGGGGCTTTGAGAAAAATGGCGCTCCAGATACCATAAAGATCTATTATGGATCAGTGTGATAATGGATTTGTCACTTCGCTCTGTTTTTTATTTAATTACTTGTGGGTAATCAAGAAAATTGCAACATATTGAATTTTTACTGTCCAAACAAGCTAACGAGTAGTCAATAATTATTCCCATTTTTGTCACTTTTACCACCTCCCATGGTCTCTTTATCACTTGTCACAACCTTGGTGAAGGATTTGCAAACTCCACACTAAATATTTATCAGTTCCTGTGCAGTTGTCAGTTCCCCATTGTTCCCATGACCAATCTGAGGAAAATAAAAGTGAAAATGTACCGCCAGGTGTGTCTGATAGTAATGGGTTTATAGGATGCACAAAGTGAAATGTGGGCTGCATGCGGCTTAATCCTGTCACTAGGAAGTGCCATGTTCTTCTTGCTGGGGGTGATACTGTATGAGAAGAGATAAAAAGTAACCAAATAATAGCAAATATATTGCAGGATGATTGTTTACAATGAAGAGTCGTCTACTCTTATGGAATTAAAGCTAAATCGTTGTATATTTATGACCAGAAGTAAAAAAAAAAATGTATCTAGTTTCAGTGGTATTTATAGTTGAAGGATTGTTACAATGTATCAGTGCAGCTAAGACCAGAAAGGTGTTTGTGCTTTTAGTTCACTGGATACTATATAAACTAATAAACCCGCAACATAGTAACATAGTAACATACAACCCCTGGCAAAAATTTTGGAATCACCGGGCTCAGAGGATGTTCATTCAGTTGTTTAATGTTGTTGCAAAAAAGCAGCTCACAGACATGGCACAAAACTAAAGTCATTTCAAAAGGCAACTTTAGGGCTTTAAGAAACACTAAAAGAAATCAATATTAAAAATGTGGTGCTCAGTAAGGGTAATTTTTTTCAGACCAAGCAGAGGGAGAAAATTATGGAATCACTCAATTCTGAGGAAAAAATTATGGAATCACCCTGTAAATTTTCATTTCCAAAACTAACACCTGCATCAAATTAGATCTGCTCGTTAGTCTGCATATAAAAAGGAGTGATCATACCTTGGAGAGCTGTTACACCAAGTGGACTGACATGAATCATGGCTCCAACACGAGAGATGTCAATTGAAACAAAGGAGAGGATTATCAAACTCTTAAAAGAAGGTAAATCATCAAGCAATGTTGCAAAAGATGTTGGTTGTTCACAGTCAGGTGTGTCTAAAATCTGGACCAAATACAAACAACATGGGAAGGTTGTTAAAGGCAAACATACTGGTAGACCAAGGAAGACATCAAAGCGTCAAGACCGGAAACTTAAAGCAATATGTCTCCAAAACATGAAATGCACAACAAAACAAATGAGGAACGAATGGGAGGAAACTGGAGTCAATGTCTGTGACCGAACTGTAAGAAACCGCCTAAAGGAAATGGGATTTACATACAGAAAAGCTAAACATAAGCCATCATTAACACCTAAACAGAAAAAAACAAGGTTACAATGAGCTAAGGAAAAGCAATCGTGGACTGTGGATGACTGGATGAAAGCCATATTCAGCGATGAATCGCGAATCTGCATTGGGCAAGGTGATGATGCTGGAACTTTTGTTTGGTGCCGTTCCAATGAGATTTATAAAGATGACTGCATGAAGAGAACATGCAAATTTCCAGTCATTGATGATATGGGGCTGCATGTCAGGTAAAGGCACTGGAGAGATGGCTGTCATTACATCTTCAATAAATGGCCAAGTTTACATTGATATTTTGGACAGTTTTCTTATCCCATCAATTGAAAGGATGTTTGGGGATGATGACATCATTTTTCAAGATGATAATGCATCCTGCCATAGAGCAAAAACTGTGAAAACATTCCTTGAAAGAAGACACATAAGGTCAATGTCATGGCCTGCAAATAGTCCGGATCTCAATCCAATTGAAAATCTTTGGTGGAAGTTGAAGAAAATGGTCCATGACAAGGCTCCAACCTGCAAAGCTGATCTGGCAACAGCAATCAGAGAAAGTTGGAGCCAGATTGATGAAGAGTACTGTTTGTCACTCATTAAGTCCATGCCTCAGAGACTGCAAGCTGTTATTAAAGCCAGAGGTGGTGCAACAAAATACTAGTGATGTATTGGAGTGTTCTTTTGTGTGTTTGTTTTTCATGATTTCATAATTTTTTCCTCAGAATTGAGTGATTCCATAATTTTTTCCCTCTGCTTGGTCTGAAAAAAATTACCCTTACTGAGTACCACATTTTTATCTTGATTTCTTTTAGTGTTTCTTAAAGCCCTAAAGTTGCCATTTGAAATTACTTTAGTTTTGTGCCATGTCTGTGATCTGCTTTTTTTCAACAACATTAAACAACTGAATGAACATCCTCCGAGCCCGGTGATTCCATAATTTTTGCCAGGGGTTGTAGTAGCATGGTAACATAATAACATAGTAACATTAGTAATATAGTAACATAATAACATAGTAACCTCTCAAAGGGACTTTTCCAAGTCGAGTTCCCTATTTTTCATTCATCATAAGCACCATGGCTGCCATATATGTATTTTACCTAATCCCAGTACTAATTCTATAGTGGCTCAAAGAAGGGGCGGCTCTGCAATACCCGGCTGCAGCCACTAGGGTTTTGATAGTTTTTCATCTCCACATTTAGAAAGCCACAACTTTTTTATTTTCCTGTAGATCCATCATTAACACAATGGGGTAAAAATTGACACAATAATTTTATATTGCGACTCCGGATTATTTTTTTGCATGATGACTTGTCATTTTGAGTGAAACCATTTTAGGGTACATATAACTTTTTTATTCCATTTTTTGGGAAGGGAGTGAGCTAAAATAACACTTAACAATTATTTTTAGATAATTTTTTTATAATATTCATGATCCAAGATAAATGTTACTTTATTCATACAGGTCATTAAAGATGTGGCCATACTAATTATGCATAGTCTCTATATTTATATTTTCCAAAAGTAATGACGTCATATAGGGGAGAAAAATTTTTTTTTTTTTACTTGGATTTTTAATCTTAGTATTTTACAATGTTTCTGGAATTTTATGTAACTTTTTTTTTTTAACTTGAAGGCGCGATCCAGCGATTGCTCATTTAAAACAATACAGCAGGTAGTGAATTTGCCTGCAGCACCACCACAGGAGAAATGGGGTATTACATGGTGTCTGATCTGTTAATGTAACACATGGACTTGTCAGGTCCTCCTGAGACAGAGACCCCCCTTGTGACTATTCTCATTCCAGCTAATTGATGGAGGTCGCAAATGAAGAAGGACCAGATAGGAAAATACAATATGGACTCTCTGAAATCAGACATCCCCTTTACATCAAAGCGATACAAGCAGACTTCATTACTATTGTTAGGTGACATTTATGTATTTGCCTCCACAGTGGAAGATGCAGAATTCAGCACAGATACAACAATGCAGAACCAGGCGACGCTCAGTACCCAGCGACTGCCCCACTGGCAGCGGATCCTGCGCACAATTCACTGTGAACCTGCTTTTCCTCTGTTTTGATGGCTAATTAGTTTTTTTCTTCTCTTACCGATAGCAGCGGGGAGATAAGCTGTTAGATAAATAGTAATAACCAGCTGTGAGAATCCCACATTTCAGGGTCGCTGTAGCGAAACTGCTCAGCATTAGAATTAATTGTGTATTTCACAATCTTACCGAGATGTATTAAAATTGATTGCATTCGCCCCACAATAGAGACGCGGGACCAGGAGCCTGCCATTTGATTACCAGCGAGGTAGAGGAAGCACTGCAGGTAACCGGATATTCGGCAGCTGCTGAAGAACTACAAGTCCCACAGTGTGATCCATCCCAGCAGGGACACAGTGATGGGGGCTGCACACGGTACATGTTGTATGCGGCATTTATATACTGGTCAGGTATGCCAGAGTGAAGATGATAAGAGTAATAGTCCTCTATATCCAGACTGTGCAGAGAAGCTCGGATACAGCAGTGATGAAATGTATCTGATCATCGACCTACTCTGGGTATAATCTATCTAATAAAAACTTCCCACCTGGCGTATAACAACTGGACCCCCACCCCCAGTGTATAACATTCGGACCCCCACCGCGGTGTATAACATTTGGATCCCCACCCCCGGTTTATAACTACCAGGCCCCCACCCCTAGTGTATAATATCCGGACCCCACCCTCAGTGTATAACATCTGGACCCCCACCCCCTGTGTATAACATCTGGACCCCCACCCCCGGTGTATAACATACGGACCCCCATCCCAGTGTATAACATCTGGCCCTACACCCCACTGGTGTATAACATCCAGACCCCAAACCCCGGTGTATAATATCCGGACCCCCACCCCCGGTGTATAACATCCGGACCCCCACCCCAGAGTATAATATCCGGACCCCCACCCCTGGTATATAACATCTGGACCCCCACCCCCTGTGTATAACATCCGGACCCCAAACCCTGGTGTACAATATCTGGACCCCCACCCCAGTGTATAACATCTGGACCCCCACCCCCTGTGTATAACATCCAGACCCCAAACCCCGGTGTATAATATCTGGACCCCCACCCCCGGTGTATAACATCCAGACCCCCACCCCAGTGTATAATATCCGGAACCCTACCCCTGGTATATAACATCTGGACTCCCAACCCCTGTGTATAACATCCGGACCCCAAACCCCGGTGTATAATATCCGGACCCCCACCCCCGGTGTATAACATCCGAGCCCCTACTCCAGTGTACAACATCCGGATCCCCACCCCCAGTGTATAACATCCAGACCCCCACCCCCACTATATAACTTCTGGACCCTCGCATCCAGTGTATAAAATTCAGACCCCCACCCCGGTGTATAATATCTGGATCCCCACCCCCGGTTTATAACTACCAGGCTCTCACCCCTAGTGTATAACATCCGGACCCCACCCCCAGTGTATAACATTTGGATCCCCACCCCCGGTGTATAAAATCCGGACCACCACCCCCGGTGTATAACATCCGGCCCCTCATCTCATTTGTATAACATCTGTACCCCACTTCTGGTGTATAACACCCGGACCCCCACCCACGGTATATAACATCCGGCCCCTCATCTCCATTGTATAACATCCGGACCCCCACCCCCTGTGTATAACCTCCGGACCCTCGTATCCAGTGTATAACATCTGGCCCCTAATCCCTAACCCTCCCGTATATAATATGCAGACCCCCTCCAGGTATATAACATCCAGATCCCCTCCACCAGTGTATAACCTCAGGACCCCCACCCCCGGTGTATAACATCTGGCCCCTCGCCCCACATGTATAACATCCAGACCCCAACCACAGTGTATAACTTCCGGACCCCCACCCCCGGTGTATAAAATCCAGCCCCTCGCCCCCCGGTGTATCACATCCGGACCCCTCCATTGCTCCCAGTATATACCCTCCGGCCCCTCCATTGCCCCCCGCCCTGCCGTCTGCCTTTACTGCTATGTGACAGAGCGGCCGGTGGTGCAGAGCTCCCTGATACCAGAGCGATCCTGTAATAGGAGCCACCGGGGTAACAAGTTCGTCCATGACGTTTCTTCCCCCTGGATCTTCCCCATCACCTGTGAGTGATATAGAGAATTAGAAGAAACTGCAGCAACTCAGTGGAGACCCCGTAATGTTACAGAGCAGGGGGCCAAGTGCTGAGGAGCAAAGGGCAGAAAAGTCCCTACCGCTCTGCTGACCCCATAACTGCAGAGTCCAGACCTCCTCTGGTATCAGCATAAACACTGCGCCCCCGCCGGGAGCTTCATGGTCGAGCAACTGCATGCAGCCATACATCACCAAGCACAATGCCGAGCGTCGGATGGAGTGGTGTAAAGCCGCCACCACTGGACTCTGGAGGAGACGTGTTCTGTGCAGTGATGGATCACACTTCTCTATCTGCGTCTGATGGAGGAGTCTGGGTTTGGTGATTCCAGGAGGACTTTACCCCCTGACTGCATTGTGCTGCTGTACAGATGGTGGAGGAGGATAATGCTATGGGCTGTTATCAGGGGGTCTGGATATGAAGGTGGTCTTCTGAATGTGGTAGATCTAAGTTATGAAATAGGCTTTAATATATAACCCATCTCCCCTGGAAATACATAAATTTCCCTACTTGGTTCTGGGAGACAGAAGAACTCGTCAGTCCTCCAACCTCAATCAGAGGCAGCGGCTTGTGAGAATAATGAGGAATTGATCACATGGCAAATGCAATTACAATACTCCCAGCAAGTAAGTAAAACCTGAGCACATCGGATGATTGCCTGCAGCCCTACATTATGCTCATCAGGCACGAGACATGGAAATGGTATTTAAGCAGCCGAGGCCTCTTCCTAATAGAACGGGATCCTTCACAACTTCTCTTAGCGGAGATTGGAGAAATCTTCTGAGATCAGTGTCCATGAATACATTGACTGGATAGAGGAGGAAGAGCTGAATGCGAGGACGGTGATGATGTTTTCCGTGCGCCGTTCAGTCCGTGAACACTTGCATGTGCAGATTATTACTTCCCTTCATAAATCGTATCTACAATATTCTGAGACTCTGTTCATTACTGAGTGAAGGAGCGGAGGAGCGAAGGGGCGGATGAGCGAAGGGATGGAGGAGCGGAGGGACGGAGGAGCGGAGGGACGGAGGAGCGAAGGGGCGGAGGAGCGAAGGGGCGGAAGAGAGTAGGGGCGGAGGAGTGTAGGGGCGGAGGAGCGAAGGAGCGGAGGAGTGAAGGGACGGAGGAGCGAAGGGACGGAGGAGCAGAGGAGCCAAGGGACGGAGGAGCGAAGGGACAGGGGAGCAAAGGGGCGGAGGAGCGAAGGGGCGGAGGAGCGAAGGGACGGAGGAGCGAAGGGATGGAGGAGCAAAGGAGCGGAGGAGCGAAGGGACGGAGGAGCTAAGGGACGGAGGAGCGAAAGGACGGAGGAGCGAAGGGGCGGAGGAGCGGAGGAGCAAAGGGGCGGAGGAGCAAAGGGACGGAGGAGCGAAGGGGTGGAGAAGCGTAGGGATGGAGGAGCGAAGGGGCGGAGGAGCGAAGGGACGGAGGAGTGAAGGGGCAGAGGAGCAAAGGGACGGAGGAGCGAAGGGGCAGAGAAGCGTAGGGATGGAGGAGCGAAGGGGCGGAGGAGCGAGGGGCGGAGGAGCAAAGGGACGGAGGAGCGAAGGGGTGGAGAAGCGTAGGGATGGAGGAGCGAAGGGGCGGAGGAGCGAAGGGGCGGAGGAGCGAAGGGGCGGAGGAGCAAAGGGACGGAGGAGTGAAGGGGTGGAGAAGCATAGGGATGGAGGAGCGAAGGGGCGGAGGAGCGAAGGGACGGAGGAGCGAAGGGGCGGAGGAGCAGAGGAGCCAGGATGGAGTAGAGGAATGTTCGGCCCTGAATTCTGTTACAGTATGAGAGGATCATCCCCGAGTCTCCGGACCATGGACCGGGACCCTAGTAATCAGCTGGAATCTCTGGGGGATTTTAGTCGAAAGTGTTCAGTTTCCCAGCAGCACCCCCAAAGGGGAAATGGAGCATTACACAGAAATTAGAGGGCCATACTTGTATCTCATGGACATGTAGGGTCCTCCCATCAGTCCTTGCTCTGGCTTATAAATGAGGGACCACCATTATTAAACTAGACTTCACTTACCCTCAATATGGCCCCTTTAAATCTGGTAGACAGTGCAAAGATGATGGCAACGAAAGGTATGAAAGGCAAAAATCACAGATTCCTGCTGCCTACAACAAGGACAATGGAGGCCATCACTGCCTCACTGGAAAGGAACATTTACAAGAGAAAAAAAACACTTTTGTTTAAATCAAGTTTTCATGTTAAAACAGATATTTTTTTAAATGTTGTTTTTTTATTTTTTATTCTCCGTAAAGAAAAAGTCATAAAATCACACAGTTTTCTCTCTGTGCCTCATATTACACTGCAAATTCCTGATCTTCTGTAACCACTTCTCAGCAGTCATCTCATTATCTTGGCTGATTAGTATGTCAGGTAAAACCTATATATGGAAAACACAGGATCCACCACTCACAATAGGTGATGTCACAGCTCACCTCCTCCTCCTCCAGTACAATGACTGATAACACCTCTATATATAGCTAATAACACAGGATCCACCATTCACAATAGGTGATATCACAGCTCACCTCCTCCTCCTCCTGTACAATGACTGATAACACCTCTATATACAGTAGATAACATAGGATCCACCACTCACAAATGGTGATGTCACAGCTCACCTCCTCCTCCTGTACAATGACTGATAACACCTCTATATACAGTAGATAACACAGGATCCACCATTCACAATAGGTGATGTCACAGCTCACCTCCTCCCCTCCCTGCACACCCACAACACTCTCTCATTAAGGACTGTAGATGATAGTTACAAATCACCTCCTCCCCCTCCGCACCATGACCTCTGCAAAAGTCACAGAGCATGCCCACTAGACTCTCCCATAGTATTCAATGAACAACAGACTATGGTTAATGAGGCTACTGTAAAGCTTATATCAAAATGCTGTTAGCAGCAGCTCGGGCAGGACGGTCGTCCTTATAAAAAGAAAGAAGTGTACCATCAGCAAATAAGGTGAGAGAGAGAGAACATGTGACTTTTTGATAGAGAGGAGCAAATTACAGTAATTCAACGCAAATCAAATTTGTGCCGAAATTTAGGAATTCACTGGATCAGTCAAATTCAAACAATTTGCAAATCGATTTGCTCAAACTGTTAAAAAATGCAATCCGCCATATTGCTCAAAACAGAAGATTACATGAGCCAGAGAAGGCTCACATGACGTCAGGTGCGGACATGCGGGCTTCCCAATAATGCAATGCAGCTGTCACATAATAAGGTACAGCTCAGCCACTCAGCAGGGACTATCATAGCCTGCATAAAAGCTGAGGCAGGGAATGCAGCAGAACATTTGTGATGAACCTGGATAGTGAGTGAACGTCACAGCTCAGCCATACAGATAGGGAGAGAAAGCTGCAAAACACTGAAAAAACATTACAGTTAGAGTGACAGCTCAGCAGTGAAGATCGTCTACCAACCGTTTACCCATTACTTGGACATTACTAAGACTGTGATTGCATTAAAGAGTTGAAAAGTATTCAGTACAGTCCTAGGAGACCTCAGAGTGTTACACGCGGTTTCAGGGCGATTAACACCTTTGCCATATTTGCAATTGCTTTTCTGCAAATCGATTTTTTTGGGGGGGGGGGGAATTTGGACAAATCTAGTGAATTTGGTAAATTTGGATTTCAAAACGTTTCCTTCTCTCTACAATTTGATGATGAAAAATAATAACATATTCCCTTTATGAAGTGACTTAGCGTGCTCTGCCAGCATCCAGGGCAGGGAAAGTGTTTTGGTTGTTAGGCATAAAAATACAAATGTATCACTTTATTTTTAAAATTTTGTTACATTGTACTTTTTTATTATATTTATTAACTATTTTATGTAAACCCAAGTCTAGACCTCAATCTTACCCTAGTCCTAATCTGAACCCTAGTTATAACCCTAACCCTACTAATAGCCCCGACTCTAGCCCTAGCCCTAGTTAGTGTTTATTGTAACAATTGTATTTCTTTTTGTTTACAGAGAATATTTTACATGTTGGACAGTTCCCCCGGCAGGTCAATCTCCAAGTGTTCAATCTCCAGGTAAGAATTTTGATACTTATCACAAAGGGATAATTATTACCAGTAACGATGATGGCAAAATGAATGTAGAAGACTGGGAGATGAAGAAAGGGAATAAACTGGTTGCAGACCAGAGCGTCGATCTTCAGCTTTTCATGTCTTGATGGAGCACAGCCCCATTCCAAGTTGTGTTCTGGCGCCCCATGGTCAGACATTAATTACCGATATATAATACATTCTTGGACAGCACATTTGCAATTACAGAAGATCTCAAACCCATCATTGTAGTAATTGCCTAAATCATCAAAAGCAAGAAAAGAACGTGGGGTGGCAATTATTCTTTCAATTCCCCTCTGGGCAATTGACTTCTGAACCCCTTAGAACAACTTTGCATCAAGTTTCATTTGTTTCTTAAAGAAGGCAAAAAAAAAAGAAAAGAAAAAGCCGCTGCTTACTGTGCGCCCTCCGAATTTGCAGCATATGGGGAGCATATTAATAATTGTAATTAATGAGAATCATTTAAATAGATGCTGGTATTGGCCAACTGGCTGCAGGGCTTGTGCGGAGCTCCGCTGATGGATGGTTCTGGAATGGACACGACTCGTAAGATAATGATAGGAAATGCAAATCCAGTTTTAATTAGTTGCTGTGAATTCTGAGTTTAAGAAGTCAAAAATAGTTTGCAGAGTTTGAAATTTGATGTAAACCTGCAAATAAACCTTATATGGTTTGTAATGGTGGCCATGGTGGCTGTCATTGGCCAAAGGGTCCTCACCAATTGTCCTGGACAATACTGACCAACTAGGTGCTGTTTTATATGGCAGTATTAATTTTATTATTCTACGGTGCTATGGTGGTACTATGGACCCTCCAAGGTCCCAACATGAGAAGCTTTCACAGACCTTCAGTTTTGGACAATAACTGGCAAAGAGTAACAGACCTGGGAATATTTAAATAGGGTAATGGAAGATCTAATTGGATGCTATTGATCCACTGAACGTCTCTCCTGATTGGCTGGATATTGTGATTGGCCAAAAGCACCACCAGTAGTCCAAATCAGATGGCTAGGCACATTGCGCCATCCAGCATCTCGTTCCCAGGATTTTAGAGTAAGGACAGAAATAAGTAACAATATTATCGAATTTTACCATTTAATAAATAACTCCCTCCCGGTGATACAATGACACAATCCCATCCTGCAGTGGATAATACATCCTCCCTTCTCTCCAAAGGACAAGCGTGTCTCCACGGATGGATATTAGGTAAATTTGTGTCCTGCGCGGCGCGTATAATCTGCTTTCATTCTTATTGCTTGGACAGAGTGATAACATGTCTCAGGGCGGAAAGTATAGGCGCCCTGTTCAAGCATCTGTGTCCCGGGAAGCGGAGCATTGTCACTTTTATCTACTAAGTATCCGTCCGTGTCCCCAGCAAATCTCATACTTCATTTCAAGTGGATCTGTTGGAGAATTATCTTATTAGTTCCACATTCTAAACTTGTAAAGCCAAAGAGGGGAGAAATGAGCGGCCGCGAGCCGGAGAAAAGCGGCAATATTCACAATTCATGTAAAACGCCCAACGTGCACATTATTAACCGCGTGTATGATGTCGGGAGGACGTTGCCTATGAATGTTTCCTAATTCTCCTGGAAAGTGTAAAATGATAAGTAAATCTGTTGTGTTTCCTATATTTACACCGCTGACGCTTTTATGGGCTCAGATATATGGCTTTGGCCAACGCTTAACCTTAAAACCAGAGGCATAATCCATACTTGGCAGCTTTACAAAGGTTGAGATCAGAGATGAATCCGCAGAATTTGGAATTCGCTAAATTCATGTATTTAAAATTTATTTGACGCAAATTAAATTTTCTATTTAAAGAGGATTTGTCGTCAGCTGAAAAGTGGCCAGTTTTCGCTCTTACTTTATTCTTGCTGCTCCCCTGAGTATTCTACTTTTTTTTTTCTTTAAATCCATTATGCGGTTCAAAAGATATGGGCCTTTTTATTTAGTGCTAATTTTTATGGTTTCCCCCTAAAGGGGCGTGGCTCACAAGATTCCTCAGGGGCGTGTCTTTAGGCTGCTCTGCACAATTACCCTGTGAGTCACGCCCCCTTTCTAAAAGACCATAAGAAGGCGCACTAAATAAAAAGGTTCATATCTCTAAAACCGTGTGGCGGATTTAAAGAAAACAAAAACCACAATACTCAGTGGAGCAGCAGGAATAAAGTAACTGCAAAAGCTGGCCACTTTTGACTTGATGACAGGTCCTCCTTAAAGTCGTTTATTGTGATCGGAGATCTCTCCAGATCCCAGAACATAAACATATAATGTAATACTCTCATCTTCCCGGTTATCAGCTGTCCCGCCACATCTCTGGTCACTCTTCAGTCCTCACAAAGCCATACGTCGCCCCATAACGTCATAATATTGTGACCCAAGTCAGTCATATATTTTTTTATTACTTTTTCCTGGCTCTAAAACGAATCCAGCAAAATGGCGGCCACCAATTTCGGGTGAATATTTTTATTTTCATGAAATTCAATTTGTTTCAATTTACCCATCTCTTGTTGGAAAGTGGACAGTCGAGTAGCACCATGTACACACCCAAAGAGTTTTCTTTTATATATTTTCATACCTCTCTTTCCAAAGCCACAACCTGGTCCTCGCTTACTCAAGACAAAGAGGCACAAAAAAAAAATTCTGGAAAAGCAGATTTATGGAGGAGACCATTTTTCTGGGACCCTCCTCCCAGGAAAGTGGGCAGGCAACCATAGAGGCTTCTGCGACTGCAGTCACACTCAACCCCTAGAACCCAAGGGTCCCAATAATCCCCCATCACATATGAATGAAGCAATATTGGCATGTTGGATATGGGGGGGCTCTGCTACTGATTTTGAGTCTGAGGAGTCTGAAATTATGTCTTGTTTAGATCCTTACACATTTATTCCACATGCAGCTTATACAGAAAGGTGCTCGAAACGCGTAAGAAGAATTCCTTGTTATGGATTTTATCCCATGAAAAATAAAGTTGCTCTACTTTTATCCACTCGAGAGTCCCAGACTTCACTTTTCCCATTGTACAGCAGGGTTCCCTCACTGTACCCCGCTCTTCTGGGGAGCCCCGGGAAACTCTGGTGCTGCAACGTCCCCCATCTACTGATCAGTCGAGGCTACAGAAGCCAGGTCCACTGCCATCATCAGCTGCTTAATGGAGAGTTACTAGTTCTGACAATGTAACAAGTAACTTTTAGGTTCATTTACAAAAGAAAATTAACTGTAAAACCCCAGCACAGGTCACACAGGTCACACAGGTTACACAGGTCACATAGGTCACACAGGTTACACAGGTCACACAGGTCACACAAGTCACACAGGCAGATGCAGTTGTTGGTGAAAATATATGAGAATTCAATGTTTCGGAAAGAGCCAAAAGTGAAAAAAAAAAAAAGTTTTAGCAAACTTAATCCACCTTACATATTATATACGTGCTAGCATATATACTACTTGTGTATATCACTAGCCTTGTACAGTTACTTACAGAGCAGCATTAAAAATTCTGATATGAATATGAAATTTTGATGACACAGAATGCAAAGCCAATAACTGAGCGCCCATAATCTCCGGCTCACTGGTGCGACACATTGTGACACTTAGAGACATTATTTCTGCTGGTAGCTATTGGAATGTGACAGCACCTGGTTGACGTTGGCTTTTAGCTCGGAAGAGGCATCATGTCAGGCCAGGGACAGGGTCCTAACAAAAGGGGTACGCTTTGTCGCTGGCTATTGGGCTCACATGAATTGACCAAGTTATGCGCTAAGTACCTTCATTTTTAACTTATTTTCTACAGCAGTAATGCAATTTCATATATTCAATGTTTACATACTATAGCGTTTCAGAGTGCAACTTTAATGTGTTCGATATATAGAGAGTGGGTGTCTTAGCTTGCACCTGTTCACATTTGTCTTTCTGTTTGGATGGGACGGTCAGTCTTCTGATATTAGCAACTGGTTGACGGATATGATCCTGACTTCCATTCACATTGCACATTTTTTTCTAAATCATTTCTTTGCTTGGTGCAAAAAAACGTAACTTTCTGCCCCCCTATAAGCCCTGTACTGACAGTGGACCAGCAGGGGGCAGTAGGTAAAGCTGAGAGACTGCTAACTGCTCAGCTTTGGGTGTGACTGGAGTATACACATGGTTACATAAAGCAGCATGAAGTATTGACCGGTGACATGTGCAATGGAAGGAATCTAAGATTAGCATCAGGAGGAACAAGGAGTGAAGTTTCCCTCCGGTGACGTCATGGCGGTGACTCAGTGATGACCGGATTCACCTCCTGATAATCAGAAGTCCTGCAAGTCTCTAGAGGGGACACAGACTGCGAACAGCACGAGCGCCATTACTCATCCATAGCGTGATCACACATCTCGTGTCACACCTGCTCATCCATACTGCGACAAATTAAATATGCAAACTGGCAATCGTCACACGAGGAGGCGAAATACAGAGACTAACATACCAGGGAGGAAAAGAGCTGAAAATACATCTATATACCTCCTATTTATGTCTCATATCTATGCATACATGCATCTACAATAATGAGTCAACTAGGGATCTGTCAGTGAGCTCCTTCTGACAGAGCGTTTATAGCTCTTTTATCAGTCTTTCTTTGAGCTCCTCTTAGCTCAATTTATGACCACATCTAAGTTCACCTCTTCTTTGTTGTGGTCCGTGGTTATAAATCATCTGTGAATAATTCAGTAAAAATCAGATCAAAGAGTTACAGTTCACTGATTGATTCTCAGTTAACTCATTCTACAACCAGCAAAGAGCTGGAAAACAAAAAAAAAAGCATGTAAAAGCCAAACAATGTAACATTTGTAATGAAACCCAATTGCAAATATGTTTTTATAGCACCAAATAATTAAAGAGAAACAAAATTGACCCTAAAGGAGTCCATAGCTTTATAAAAAAACAAACAAACATGAGTGGCGCCTTTTAAATGAATTCTGCATTTCCAGCTCTTGAAATATCAGCGGGATCCAATAAACCTGATTTGGGACGAGGGTGACATCATGTCGTGTAGAGAGCGCACCACAATATTAGACGCACTAATCTCATTTCCTACTGGCAAATGGCTCCTCTCATATATGGAACATGACAGCGGTTTATTCATTATACATCCGAGTCCGGACAATCTCATTATAATAACCACCGAGGTTCAGTCGGAGAGGAAACCTTCACTGTGCTTCCATGCCAGAGGTCCCTGACTGGCGCTACGAGCCAAGCTTGGATGCCAGCCGCTCACTGAGCAGAAGAGGAATCATTGTCATCTCTGCTAGAGTCATAAAATAACAATACCAAATGTAATAACCGTATCTATATGCTAATAATATGCAATACTAGATACACTAATCAGCTTGGATACCTGGCAATGAGCCTGACTTGCATACACTAATCAGCTTGGATACCTGGCAATGAGCCTGACTTGGATACACTAATCAGCTTGGATACCTGGCAATGAGCCTGACTTGCATAAACTAATCAGCTTGGATACCTGGCAATGAGCCTGACTTGGATACACTAATCAGCTTGGATACCAGGCAATGAGCCTGACTTGCATACACTAATCAGCTTGGATACCTGGCAATGAGCCTGACTTGGATACACTAATCAGCTTGGATACCTGGCAATGAGCCTGACTTGCATACACTAATCAGCTTGGATACCTGGCAATGAGCCTGACTTGCATACACTAATCAGCTTGGATACCAGGAAATGAGCCTGACTTGGTTCCATAGAGTAGATACAATGTAACAACTGGTGGTCATCACTTACTTATCATCTACTAGATGAACTTTGCAGTTCATAGACCCCAGTAAAAAATACAAAACAAAATCAAGACACCCCCAACATTCATAATCCCATTATAGCATTGATGGTCTATTACGTGACTGAGGTGGACTTAGAGGTGGAGGCAGGGGCGTAACTACAGCCGTTGCCACTGTGACCGGGCCCGGCGGGTGAGGGGCCTGCCGACGCCAGCAAATACTTCAGCTGGATCTGTTTCCTCAGACTCACATTCAGTTGAAGTGTATTGCGGCGCAGAGCCCCATCGGATCCGTGCACGGCAATGCACGCTGCTGGCCAATCAGAGGCCAGCAGCTGACGTCGGCAGGCACGTGACTGGGTGCACATGGCAGTGATGTCATGCACTCCCACTGCTTGCCCGCAGAAGTCAGCTGCTGATTTTTTTAAATCAGTGAGCACACAGTGGCCATAATACTACATGGATGACTATGGGCTGTGTATTATACTGTATGGAGGACTAAGGGCTGTGTATTATACTGTATGGAGGACTAAGGGCTGTGCATTATACTGTATGGAGGACTATGGGCTGTGCATTATACTGTATGGAGGACTATGGGCTGTGTATTATACTGTATGGAGGACTAAGGGCTGTGCATTATACTGTATGGAGGACTATGGGCTGTGCATTATACTGTATGGAGGACTAAGGGCTGTGTATTATACTGTATGGAGGACTATGGGCTGTGTATTATACTGTATGGAGGACTAAGGGCTGTGCATTATACTGTATGGAGGACTAAGGGCTGTGTATTATACTGTATGGAGGACTATGGGCTGTGTATTATACTGTATGGAGGACTAAGGGCTGTGCATTATACTGTATGGAGGACTAAGGGCTGTGCTTTATACTGTATGGAGGACTAAGGGCTGTGCATTAAACTGTATCGAGGACTATGGGCTGTGTATTATACTGTATGGAGGACTAAGGGCTGTGTATTATACTGTATGGAGGACTATGGGCTGTGTATTATACTGTATGGAGGACTAAGGGCTGTGCATTATACTGTATGGAGGACTAAGGGCTGTGCTTTATACTGTATGGAGGACTAAGGGCTGTGCATTAAACTGTATCGAGGACTATGGGCTGTGTATTATGTTATATGAAGAATATTGGTTGAGTATTACACTAATATGAAGGTGTATCCATACAGTTTAATAACTGTATGGATGACTATGGGCTGTGCATAATACTGTATGGAGGACTATGGGCTGTGTGTGCATTACACTATATGGATGACTATGGGCTGTGCATTATACTGTATGGAGGACTATGGGCTGTGTGTGCATTACACTACTGTATATGGATGACTATGGGCTGTGCATTAGACTGTATGGAGGACTATGGGCTGTGTGTGCCTTACACTATATGGATGACTATGGGCTGTGCATTATATTATATGGAGGGCTATGTGCTGTGCATTATACTGTATGGAGGACTATGGGCTGTGCATTATGTTTTATAAAGAACATGGGTTGTGTATTATACTAATATGAAGGTGTATTAAACTGTATGGATGACTATGGGCTGTGCATTATACTGTATGGAGGACTATGGGCTGGGTGTGCATTACACTACTGTACATGGATGACTATGGGCTGTGCATTATACTGTATGGAGGACTATGGGCTGTGTGTGCATTACACTATATGGATGACTATGGGCTGTGCATTATACTGTATGGAGGACTATGTGCTGTGCATTATGTTTTATGAAGAACATGGGTTGTGTATTATACTAATATGAAGGTGTATTAACCTGTATGGATGACTATGGGCTGTGCATTATACTGTATGGAGGACTATGAGCTGTGTGTGCATTACACTACTGTACATGGATGACTATGGGCTGTGCATTATACTGTATGGAGGACTATGGGCTGTGTGAGTCATTACACGCAGAGGGATCTATTATATAGAGATTACACGCAGAGTGATCTATTATATAGAGTTATTACACGCAGAGTGATCTATTATATAGAGTCATTACACGCAGAGGGATCTATTATATAGAGTCATTACACGCAGAGGATCTATTATATTGAGTCATTACACGCAGAGGGATCTATTATATAGAGTCATTACACGCAGAGGGATCTATTATATAGAGTCATTACACGCAGAGGGATCTATTATATAGAGTCATTACACGCAGAGGGATCTATTATATAGAGTCATTACACGCAGAGGGATCTATTATATAGAGTCATTACACGCAGAGGGATCTATTATATAGAGTCATTACACACAGAGGGATCTATTATATAGAGTCATTACACGCAGAGGGATCTATTATATAGAGTCATTACACGCAGAGGGATCTATTATATAGAGTCATTACACACAGAGGGATCTATTATATAGAGTCATTACACGCAGAGGGATCTATTATATAGAGTCATTACACACAGAGGGATCTATTATATAGAGTCATTACACGCAGAGGGATCTATTATATAGAGTCATTACACGCAGAGGGATCTATTATATAGAGTCATTACACACAGAGGGATCTATTATATAGAGTCATTACACACAGAGTGATCTATTATATAGAGTCATTACACACAGAGGGATCTATTATATAGAGTCATTACACACAGAGGGATCTATTATATAGAGTCATTACACACAGAGGGATCTATTATATAGTCATTACACACAGAGGGATCTATTATATAGAGTCATTACACACAGAGGGATCTATTATATAGAGTCATTACACACAGAGGGATCTATTATATAGAGTCATTACACACAGAGGGATCTATTATATAGTCATTACACACAGAGCGATCTATTATACAGAGTCATTACACACAGAGGGATCTATTATATAGAGTCATTACACACAGAGGGATCTATTATATAGTCATTACACACAGAGGGATCTATTATATAGAGTCATTACACACAGAGGGATCTATTATATAGAGTCATTACACACAGAGGGATCTATTATATAGAGTCATTACACACAGAGGGATCTATTATATAGAGTCATTACACACAGAGGGATCTATTATATAGAGTCATTACTCACAGAGGGATCTATTATATAGAGTCATTACACACAGAGGGATCTATTATATAGAGTCATTACACACAGAGGGATCTATTATATAGAGTCATTACACACAGAGGGATCTATTATATAGAGTCATTACACACAGAGGGATCTATTATATAGAGTCATTACACACAGAGTTTTCTATTCCACGTGTTTATTTCTGTTAATGTTGATGATTATGGCTTACAGCCAATGAGAACACAAAACTCATTATCTCAGTAAATTAGAATACTTTATAACAACAGCTTGAAAAATGTTTTTAAAATCCGAAATGTCTGTTCAGTAAATGCCTCAATACTTGGTCGGCTCCTTGTGCATCAATTACTGCATCAATGCGGCAATGTGGCATGGAGGGATCAGCCTGTGGCATGGAGGGATCAGCCTGTGGCATGGAGGGATCAGCCTGTGGCTGCTGAGGTGTTATGGAAGCCCAGGTGGCTTTGATAGCCGCCTTCAGCTCGTCTGCATTGTTGGGTCTGGGGTCTCATCTTCCTCTTGACAATACCCCATAGATTCTCTATAATAGATTCTCTATGGGGTTACGGTCAGGTGAGTTTGCTGACAATCAAGCATAGTGATACTGTTGTGTGTAAACCAGGTATTGGTACTTTTGGCCGTGTGAACAGGGGCCAAGTCCTGCTGGAGAATGACATTTCCATCTCCATAAAGCTTGTCGGCAGAGGGAAGCATGAAGTGCTGCAAAATGTCCTGGTAGACGGCGGCACTGACTTTGGTCTTGATAAAACACAGTGGACCTCCACCAGCAGATGACATGGCCCCCAAACCATCACTGATTGTGGAGACTTCACACTAGACCTCCAGCAGCTTGGATTGTGGCCTCTCCACTCTTCCTCCAGACTCTGGGACCTCGATTTCCAAATGAAATGCAAAATTTACCTTCATCTGAAAACACCTTGGAGCACTGAGAACAGTCCAGGTCTTCTTCTCCTTGGCCCAGGTAAGAGGCTTCTGGCGTTGTCTATTGGTCATGAGCGGCTTGACACCAGGAATGCGACACTTGTAGCCCATGTCCTGGATACGTCTGTGTGTGGTGGCTCTTGAAGCAATGACTCCAGCAGCAGTCCACTCCTTGTGAATCTCCCACAAATTTTTGAATGGCCTTTTCTTAACAATCCTTTCCAGGCTGCGGTTATCCCGGTTGCTTGTGCACCTTTTTCTACCACACTTTTTCCTTCCACTCAACTTTCCATTAATATGCTTGGATACAGCACTCTGTGAACAGCCAGCTTCTTTAGCAATGACCTTTTGTGGCTTACACTCCTTGTGGAGTGTGTCAATGACTGCCTTCTGGACATCTGTCAAGTCAGCAGTCTTCCCCATGATTGTGGAGCCTACTGAAACAGACTAAGGGACCTTTTTAAACGCATCGGAAGCCTTTGCAGGCATTTTTGTTAACTATTCTAATTTACTGAGATAATGACTTTTGTGTTTTCATTGGCTGTAAGCCATAATCATCACATTAACAGAAATAAACACGTGAAATAGATCCCTCTGTGTGTAATGACTCTATATAATAGATCCCTCTGTGTGTAATGACTCTATATAATAGATCCCTCTGTGCGTAATGACTCTATATAATAGATCCCTCTGTGTGTAATGACTCTATATATTAGATCCCTCTGTGTGTAATGACTCTATATAATAGATCACTCTGTGTGTAATGACTCTATATAATAGATCCCTCTGTGTGTAATGACTCTATATAATAGATCCTCTGTGTGTAATGACTCTATATAATAGATCCCTCTGTGTGTAATGACTCTATATAATAGATCCCTCTGTGTGTAATGACTCTATATAATAGATCCCTCTGTGTGTAATGACTCTATATAATAGATCCCTCTGTGTGTAATGACTCTATATAATAGATCCTCTGTGTGTAATGACTCTATATAATAGATCCCTCTGTGTGTAATGACTCTATATAATAGATCCCTCTGTGTGTAATGACTCTATATAATAGATCCCTCTGTGTGTAATGACGCTATATAATAGATCCCTCTGTGTGTAATGACTCTATATAATAGATCCCTCTGTGCGTAATGACTCTATATAATAGATCCCTCTGTGTGTAATGACTCTATATAATAGATCCCTCTGTGTGTAATGACTCTATATAATAGATCCCTCTGTGTGTAATGACTCTATATAATAGATCCCTCTGTGTGTAATGACTCTATATAATAGATCCCCCTGTGTGTAATGACTCTATATAATAGATCCCTCTGTGTGTAATGACTCTATATAATAGATCCCTCTGTGTGTAATGACTCTATATAATAGATCCCTCTGTGTGTAATGACTCTATATAATAGATCCCTCTGCGTGTAATGACCCTATATAATAGATCCCTCTGTGTGTAATGACTCTATATAATAGATCCCTCTGTGTGTAATGACTCTATATAATAGATCCCTCTGTGTGTAATGACTCTATATAATAGATCCCTCTGTGTGTAATGACTCTATATAATATAGGAGTTTCACTTTTTGTATTGAAGAACTGAAATAAATTAACTTTTTGATGATATTCTAATTTAGTGAGAAGCACCTGTATATCTCAAGCTCTACTAGCTCCTTATATCTAAGGCAAAACCGTATTTACTTAGTAGCAGTATAGATAAGTATACATATAGGCCATGTTAAGCCCTATTGCTTGAAATGAGCTGTTGCTGTCGGGGGCACATGAGCTGCTGGTGTCGGGGGCACATGGCACATGAGCTGCTGGTGTCGGGGGGCACATGAGCTTCTGGTGTCGGGGGGCACATGAACTGCTGATTCCGGGGGGCACATGAGCGGCTGGTGTCGGGGGGCACATAAGCTGCTGGTGTCGGGGCACAAGAGCTTCTGGTGTCGGGGGGCATGTGAGCTGCTGGTGTCGGGGGGCACATGAGCTGCTGATGTCCGGGGGCACATGAGCTGTTGGTGTCGGGGGGGCACATGAGCTGCTGGTGTTGGGGGCACATGAGCTGCTGGTGTCGGGGGAACATGAGCTGCTGATGTCGGGGGGCACATGAGCTGCTGGTGTCCGAGGGCACATGAGCTGCTGGTGTCCGGGGGCACATGAGCTGTTGGTGTCCGGGGGCACATGAGCTGCTGGTGTCGGGGGTACATGAGCTGCTGGTGTTGGGGGCACATGAGCTGCTGGTGTCGGGGAAACATGAGCTGCTGGTGTCGGGGGGCACATGAGCTGCTGGTGTCAGGCGCCCATGAGCTGCCGGTGTCAGGGGGCACATGAGCTGCTGGTGTCGGGGGGCACATGAGCTGCCGGTGTCGGGGGCCACATGAGCTGCCGATGTCGGGGGGCACATGAGCTGCCGGTGTCAGGGGGCACGCTTGCTGCTGGTGTCAGGGGGCACATGAGCTGCTGGTGTCGGGGGGCTACAAGTCATTGATGGGATCATGAGGTCACAGATGTGCTGCTCTCTTGTAACAGAGAAGATATCGCCATCACTCCGGTCCTCCGAAGCCGAGCACTCTTCCAATGTGATAATGATCCAAAACTCACTTCTGCATTTCTGAAGAAGAACAGGGGACAGTGACTCAGTGGTTAAGTGTCTCCTGATTTAACCCCACTGAACACCTATGGGGAGATCTGAAAAGACAAGTTGTCATTACTCTCCACCCGGCATCCAGGCTCTAAAGGAGGTAATTCTTGATGTTTTGGGTTAAAAAATGTTCTATGAAACTCAATCTTGTCTACATTTTGCAAATTGTTCTTATATTAAAGCTAGATATGAATTAAAATCTTCCTTTTCAAAGGGGGTGTACTCATTTATGCTGATCATTGCATATATAGTAAATTTTCTACCAGGAGGTCTTTAACAACCTGGTCAGGGACATATTATGACATATATGTAAGCTAAAACACGAAAAAATTTGTTTTAAATGTGATTTTTCATAAAATTTTATTTTGTTGACTTTACCTTTAATAAAGCTGAAAAAAAAAGAAACAAGTGAGTGTTTCATAGAAAAAAAAGACTAAAAACAAGAAAGGGTCGATAAACCCCAAAAAATTGCTAAAAAAGTGTCAAGTTATTTAGAATCAAACTGAATGATTTTTTTATAGCGGGAAAAATGCTCATTATATATCTTACAAAGTCCTAATAAACGTATCTGCCTGCCGATAGTAAGTAATATGTAAAAATAATTTGTATCTAATTATATAGTTGTCAAAACCTAAAAAGTCTTATAGTTCAAAAGCCGGAAAGTTTGTAATCATTCTCCTTTTAAAACCGCTTCCAATAGGAATTTATCATCAAAGCAATCCCTAAAAGTTTGTGTTTTTTACTCGCAAATTAACTGCTGCCTAGAATTAAATACTGTGTGTAATGGCATACGGCGTGCTGGGACACAGCGGGACATGGATTTACAACACAACCTACTAGAAAATGGCAGTTCTAAGTAGTAACTAGCATTTCCCATGGATGGAGTTTTGATTCTGTCACCTAATTAGAAAATCTCCACCGATAAATAACTTCTAAAAACTAGTGGAAACTTCAAAAGTTTATAATACTCCCTAAAGATATCGGAACTAATGGTGACATCAATCATTAAATGTCTCTGCTCTGAGAGGAGGGTATATTACTGGCAGAACAGACACAAGCAAAACAAAACCTAGAAATTAGCATCTGAAATAAAATGGGCTTGTGAATGAGAGATCAGATAGAGAAATCCAGAACATGAGCGAGAAATTAGTCTCACATTAATACTTTATCCTGCAAAGGAGCCCTGCACTTCAACCGGTATTCTGCTGTCTATGTGGGCTGTGATATAGAGATGTGTCGGCTCTCCTGTGTGGTGTAGTATATAGAGGATCTGTCAGCTCTCCTGTGTGGTGTAGTATATAGAGGATCTGTCAGCTCTCCTGTGTGGTGTAGTATATAGAGGATGTGTCAGCTCTCTGTGTGGTGTAGTATATAGAGGATCTGTCAGCTCTCCTGTGTGGTGTAGTATATAGAGGATCTGTCAGCTCTCCTGTGTGGTGTAGTATATAGAGGATCTGTCAGCTCTCCTGTGTGGTGTAGTATATAGAGGATGTGTCGGCTCTCCTGTGTGGTGTAGTATATAGAGGATCTGTCCCGCTCTCCTGTGTGGTGTAGTATATAGAGGATGTGTCGGCTCTCCTGTGTGGTGTAGTATATAGAGGATGTGTCGGCTCTCCTGTGTGGTGTAGTATATAGAGGATGTGTCAGCTCTCCTGTGTGGGTGTAGTATATAGAGGATCTGTCAGCTCTCCTGTGTGGTGTAGTATATAGAGGATCTGTCTGCTCTCCTGTGTGGTGTAGTATATAGAGGATGTGTCGGCTCTCCTGTGTGTGTAGTATATAGAGGATGTGTCAGCTCTCCTGTGTGGTGTAGTATATAGAGGATGTTGTCAGCTCTCCTGTGTGGTGCAGTATATAGAGGATCTGTCAGCTCTCCTGTGTGGTGTAGTATATAGAGGATGTGTCAGCTCTCCTGTGTGGTGTAGTATATAGAGGATGTGTCAGCTCTCCTGTGTGGTGTAGTATATAGAGGATGTGTCAGCTCTCCTGTGTGGTGTAGTATATAGAGGATGTGTCGGGCTCTCCTGTGGTGGTGCAGTATATAGAGGATCTGTCAGCTCTCCTGTGTGGTGCAGTATATAGAGGATCTGTCAGCTCTCCTGTGTGGTGTAGTATATAGAGGATCTGTCAGCTCTCCTGTGTGGTGTAGTATATAGAGGATGTGTCAGCTCTCCTGTGTGGTGTAGTATATAGAGGATCTGTCAGCTCTCCCTGTGTGGGTGTAGTATATAGAGGATGTGTCAGCTCTCTGTGTGGTGTAGTATATAGAGGATGTGTCGGCTCTCCTGTGTGGTGTAGTATATAGAGGATCTGTCAGCTCTCCTGTGTGGTGTAGTATATAGAGGATGTGTCAGCTCTCCTGTGTGGTGTAGTATATAGAGGATGTGTCAGCTCTCCTGTGTGGTGTAGTATATAGAGGATGTGTCGGCTCTCCTGTGTGGTGTAGTATATAGAGGATCTGTCAGCTCTCCTGTGTGGTGTAGTATATAGAGGATGTGTCAGCTCTCCTGTGTGTGTGTAGTATATAGAGGATGTGTCGGCTCTCCTGTGTGGTGTAGTATATAGAGGATCTGTTCAGCTCTCCTGTGTGTGTAGTATATAGAGGATGTGTCAGCTCTCCTGTGTGGTGTAGTATATAGAGGATCTGTCAGCTCTCCTGTGTGGTGTAGTATATAGAGGATGTGTCAGCTCTCCTGTGTGGTGTAGTATATAGAGGATCTGTCAGCTCTCCTGTGTGGTGTAGTATATAGAGGATGTGTCAGCTCTCCTGTGTGGTGTAGTATATAGAGGATCTGTCGGCTCTCCTGTGTGGTGTAGTATATAGAGGATGTGTCAGCTCTCCTGTGTGGTGTAGTATATAGAGGATGTGTCGGCTCTCCTGTGTGGTGTAGTATATAGAGGATGTGTCAGCTCTCCTGTGTGGTGTAGTATATAGAGGATCTGTCAGCTCTCCTGTGTGGTGTAGTATATAGAGGATGTGTCAGCTCTCCTGTGTGGTGTAGTATATAGAGGATGTGTCTTCTCCTGTGTGGTGTAGTATATAGAGGATGTGTCAGCTCTCCTGTGTGGTGTAGTATATAGAGGATCTGTCGGCTCTCCTGTGTGGTGTAGTATATAGAGGATCTGTCGGCTCTCCTGTGTGGTGTAGTATATAGAGGATGTGTCGGCTCTCCTGTGTGGTGTAGTATATAGAGGATCTGTCAGCTCTCCTGTGTGGTGTAGTATATAGAGGATGTGTCGGCCTCTCCTGTGTGGTGTAGTATATAGAGGATCTGTCGGCTCTCCTGTGTGGTGTAGTATATAGAGGATGTGTCAGCTCTCCTGTGTGGTGTAGTATATAGAGGATGTGTCGGCTCTCCTGTGTGGTGTAGTATATAGAGGATGTGTCAGCTCTCCTGTGTGGTGTAGTATATAGAGGATATGTCGGCTCTCCTGTGTGGTGTAGTATATGAGGATGTGTCGGCTCTCCTGTGTGGTGTAGTATATAGAGGATGTGTCAGCTCTCCTGTGTGGTGTAGTATATAGAGGATGTGTCGCTCTCCTGTGTGGTGTAGTATATAGAGGATCTGTCAGCTCTCCTGTGTGGTGTAGTATATAGAGGATGTGTCAGCTCTCCTGTGTGGTGTAGTATATAGAGGATGTGTCGGCTCTCCTGTGTGGTGTAGTATATAGAGGATCTGTCGGCTCTCCTGTGTGGTGTAGTATATAGAGGATGTGTCAGCTCTCCTGTGTGGTGTAGTATATAGAGGATGTGTCAGCTCTCCTGTGTGGTGTAGTATATAGAGGATGTGTCGGCTCTCCTGTGTGGTGTAGTATATAGAGGATCTGTCGGCTCTCCTGTGTGGTGTAGTATATAGAGGATGTGTCAGCTCTCCTGTGTGGTGTAGTATATAGAGGATCTGTCAGCTCTCCTGTGTGGTGTAGTATATAGAGGATGTGTCAGCTCTCCTGTGTGGTGTAGTATATAGAGGATCTGTCAGCTCTCCTGTGTGGTGTAGTATATAGAGGATGTGTCAGCTCTCCTGTGTGGTGTAGTATATAGAGGATCTGTCAGCTCTCCTGTGTGGTGTAGTATATAGAGGATGTGTCAGCTCTCCTGTGTGGTGTAGTATATAGAGGATCTGTCGGCTCTCCTGTGTGGTGTAGTATATAGAGGATGTGTCAGCTCTCCTGTGTGGTGTAGTATATAGAGGATCTGTCAGCTCTCCTGTGTGGTGTAGTATATAGAGGATGTGTCAGCTCTCCTGTGTGGTGTAGTATATAGAGGATCTGTCAGCTCTCCTGTGTGGTGTAGTATATAGAGGATCTGTCAGCTCTCCTGTGTGGTGTAGTATATAGAGGATCTGTCAGCTCTCCTGTGTGGTGTAGTATATAGAGGATGTGTCAGCTCTCCTGTGTGGTGTAGTATATAGAGGATGTGTCGGCTCTCCTGTGTGTGTAGTATATAGAGGATCTGTCAGCTCTCCTGTGTGGTGTAGTATATAGAGGATGTGTCAGCTCTCTGTGTGGTGTAGTATATAGAGGATGTGTCAGCTCTCCTGTGTGGTGTAGTATATAGAGGATGTGTCGGCTCTCCTGTGTGGTGTAGTATATAGAGGATCTGTCGCTCTCCTGTGTGTGTAGTATATAGAGGATCTGTCAGCTCTCCTGTGTGATGTAGTATATAGAGGATGTGTCAGCTCTCCTGTGTGGTGTAGTATATAGAGGATCTGTCGGCTCTCCTGTGTGATGTAGTATATAGAGGATGTGTCAGCTCTCCTGTGTGGTTGTAGTATATAGAGGATGTGTCTGCTCTCCTGTGTGGTGTAGTATATAGAGATATGTCTCGGCTCTCCTGTGTGGTGTAGTATATAGAGGATGTGTCGCTCTCCTGTGTGGTGTAGTATATAGAGGATGTGTCAGCTCTCCTGTGTGGTGTAGTATATAGAGGATGTGTCGGCTCTCCTGTGTGGTGTAGTATATAGAGGATCTGTCAGCTCTCCTGTGTGGTGTAGTATATAGAGGATGTGTCAGCTCTCCTGTTGTGGTTGTAGTATATAGAGGATGTGTCAGCTCTCCTGTGTGGTGTAGTATATAGAGGATGTGGTCGGCTCTCCTGTGTGG